>NC_091991.1:46289198-46644198 GCF_044704955.1 Pristiophorus japonicus | reverse complement strand
ATCTAAGGTTCTAAGACAAATATCTGTTCTGAAGTAATTTTGATTTTATTTCGCTGAATATTGTGTTAATGAAGATAAGAAATAACACAGCTGAGCCATAAAATATTTTCTTATTTTAGTAAATACTGAGGCCTAGAATTTGGATAAGGCCCGAAAACAAGCGGGAGCATCATCCAGCGCTATTTGCCCGCGCCCATTCTAAGTGGTGCAGGCAGCATGCAAAATTTTTATTGTCTGCTCATTTACATCTTTGCAATGCTGATCTCATCGCTAAACGCACTGCTGATTGGCTTAGCACTCAACGGGGGAGGCGGAGGGTGGGGGAGTATCGGATGCATTCTACTGGCCAATAAAGTTTGGCCTAGAAAGGAAGAAAGAAGAAAGAAAGGGGGATAAATTGGGTAGCGCTCTGTTTGGGGTGTTTACTTCTTAAATTTTGAAAAGTTAGCGCCAGGCGCAAACAAAGCTTAACTACCTCTAAATTGGGCATTCGCACCCCAGGAAGTAAGGGGGCGGTAAATCAAGCGCTAATTACTTCAGTGGGGTGCTGCAGGGGTGCTAACACCAGATGTTACCAATTTTAGGTGACTTGCATTGAGCAATCATCCTTCAATCCTTCACACTGGTTCATTCCAGCTCTTAAAGGGGAGGTTATGACAAGCTACAGTTGCTCATTTTCAACAGTGTTGCATTTGAAGGTGACCTGAGAGGAGCTGAAAGAACATTTTGGTATGGCTGCTGCTAATCCAGCTGGAAGGGAGAGAGCTCGTCGTTTTAATGAGGTGGCATTGGAGGCATTGGTAGGGGCAGTCGAGAGAAGGAGGGATGCGCTCTTCATGCCAAGTGGAAGGAGGCCTTTGCTCCAGTTCTTCAGGGCAATATGGAGGGAAGTGGCAGAAGAGGTGTTGGTCGAACCCTCACACAGTGCCGGAAGAAATTCAACGACCTCAGTTGGCTAATGAAGGTGAGTAACTGCTTCCACACCTTCTACATACCAGTCTCCGAACCTTTGTCTATGCACACTGCGCAAATCACCACTCCCCCACCAAACATGTCTAGTTACTCAAACTCATATCTTTATCCCATGCCTTGCCTACATTCAACGACAGCAGGCATATCTCCCACACACATAGCTAGACACTGACTCACACAAATTCCTTTCTTTTGCAGGTTAAGATGGCACACAATCAGAGAGAGCAACAGAAGACAGGCGGGGGTGAACCTCAGCTCCAGCAGCTGTCCGACCTAGAGGAGCAAGTGCTGCGGTTCATTGGCCCGTAGGTGATGGGTACCATGGCTGTCGACAACGTCGACCCCACTTGGGGCAACAGCAGTATCTTCAACCCCTCTCCTTTTCTCATCCCACTTCCCCCTCACACCAGAAGCCTTTATTGTTTCCCAGCTCCTGGTAATATCTGCATTCCTTGCTCCATTCCTGCCCCTGCCCTCATCTTAACGTGAGCCATGTGCCATTTATGCTTTCAGATAATCCGCAACCAGATGACCAGCCTGTTCCTGAGCCCTCCCAATGAGAGTGACAAGGGACAAGAGGAGGAGAACCCAAGCACCATGTCATTACATCTATCACCCACAGGCATCAGCTCAGAGACTGGCACTACGCGGTTGTTTGAGGTTAGCTTAGTAGAGGGGTCCACACTGAGTGATGCACTGGGGCCTAGTGGACTGCAGCAAGGCCAAGGGAAAAGGATAGCTCAGAAGCCAACTCCATAGAGGGAGAGTTCACACTCGAATTCTGCTGCACAAGACTCAGATGAAGACCTTGATGGGGAGGCATTCACAAGAAGGGTGATGGCCATGCACTCCGACTTGATAGGTGCATGGCAGGGGTGCCTGAGAGCCTCTCCGCAATGGTAAAGAGTGTGGAGGGGTCCACCTCCAACATTGTACGGAGCTCTGCATACACCATGGAGACAATCATTTCCAGTCTGCAGATGATGGGGAACTCCCAGAGAGACCGTGCAGATCCAAACCTCATGACACGTGTCATGGGCAATGTGGCTGCTTCCATTGCAGCACAGGCAGAAGTGACGCAACGTCTTAGTGTTGTAATGCAGACAATCGTTGGTGGCATGGAAGCTCAGATTGCTCTCATGCAGTCTCAACTGAATGCCACGCAACATCTTAGTGCTATCATGCAGGCAATGGTTGGTGGCATCAAGTTTCAGACTGCTCTCATGCAGTCTCAGTGGGATGCCAGGTGAGCTCTGAATGCTGTCATCACCGCTGGGTCTACCACAGTCGACTGGGGATCTCACGGTGTTGCAGCAGGTCACAAATCTGTGCTCCAGCAGATTGGTGGGGATGCTGAGGTGCTGCCCCGAGGGAGTGGCAGTGGGTCAGTGGAGCAGGAACCTGCTGTCCTCTCTCAGGATGATAGCATTCCTGAGCCCACCACTGCCACTCTGCCATTGCATGTGTCGCTGCCTGCCGTCCAGCCAGCCCAGACTCCCAGACTGCCGCCATCCAGCCTGAGGTGGTGCAGTCTACAGCCAGGCCTTCCAAGACCAGATCTGGTCAAGGGCATTCTGCAAGGCCATCTGTAGTCTCTGGCCCTGACACTCTACAGCCTTCCACCAGCCATGCTGCAGCTACAGGGGATACAATGTGAAAGAACTCCAGAACAGGTAAAGCAAGTGCTAAGAGGAAAGAGAAGGTAATGCACAAGGGTGAGTCTTAAATGTAATTGTTGTTTATAATTGTAGTGAATGTTATGAGCTAAATTTTCATTGGAATGTTGCAGATTGAGTGCTATCATTTCAGTCTTGGAGCTGTGGTATGGAAGAGGAAATTGATGTGGTGATGGGGTTGTGCAGGGCAACCGTAAAGTGGGCTAGAATTCATTGGAAGCAAAGTCTGATGAGGGGGTCGCGGACCGCTCTTGCAGAATGCTGATTGAGTGGCTGCCTCCTTCGTCACTGCTGCTGCTCCTGTTAACATAGAAACATAGAAACATAGAAAATAGGTGCAGGAGCAGGCCATTCAGCCCTTCTAGCCTGCACCGCCATTCAATGAGTTCATGGCTGAACATGAAACTTCAGTACCCCCTTCCTGCTTTCTCGCCATACCCCTTGATCCCCCGAGTAGTAAGGACTTCATCTAACTCCCTTTTGAATATATTTAGTGATTTGGCCTCAACTACTTTCTGTGGTAGAGAATTCCACAGGTTCACCACTCTCTGGGTGAAGAAGTTTCTCCTCATCTCGGTCCTAAATGGCTTACCCCTTATCCTTAGACTATGACCCCTGGTTCTGGACTTCCCCAACATTGGGAACATTCTTCCTGCATCCAACCTGTCCAAACCCGTCAGAATTTTAAACGTTTCTATGAGGTCCCCTCTCACTCTTCTGAACTCCAGTGAATACAAGCCCAGTTGATCCAGTCTTTCTTGATAAGTCAGTCCCGCCATCCTCCTCCTCCTCCTGCTCCTCCTCCTGCTCCTTCTCCTCCTCCTCCTCCTCTTCCTGAGGTGGTGGAGCTATGCCTGGTGACAATGGCTGCGCCCTCATGATGGTCAAGTTGTGCAGCATGCAGCAAACAACGACGAAAAGGGACACCCGCTCAGCCGAGTACTGGAGGACTCCTCTCGAATGGTAAAGGCAACAGAACCGTTGTGTGAGCACTCCGATGCTAGTCTACTCAACGATGTTCCTGGTGGTAGCATGGCTCTCATTATATGAGTGCTGGGCAGGACTGTTGGGGTTGCAGAGGAGTGTCATGAGCCAAATGGAGAGCAGGTAGCCCTTATCTCCGAGCAGCCAACCTTGAGCTTGATGTGGTGGTTGGAAGATTGCTGTCACACCGGTCTGGCACAGGACAAAGACATCATGACTGCTGCCAGGATAGTAGGCATTCACCATCATGATCCGCTGGTCGTTGTCACACAGCAACTGCGTATTAACTCAGTAGTAGCATTTGTGGTTACGGAACATCTCAGGATTTGTATATGATGCCCGCAAAGCGATGTGTGTGCAGTTGTTGGTGCTCTGCAACATGGGTAAGCCCGCACTCCTGGCAAAGTCACATGTGCTCCTTCTGCTTCTCTCGGAGAGAAGACAATGAAGTCCTTCTCCTGGAGTACAGAGCCTCTGTGACCTCCTGGATGCACCAATGGATGGCAAACTGGGAGATGTTAGCTCTGTCTTCTGCTGCAGACTGGAAGGGTCCGGTGGCAAAAAAATTGAGGGCCACGGTGATCTTGAGGGCTACTGGGAGAGCCAGAGTCGCCCTGCTCTGAGGCTGCGGGCCTGGTTGCAGGATCTGGCAGTGTTCTGTGACCACCTCCTTGGTGAAGCAGAGCCTCCTAATACACTGCTCCTGGCTTAAGTGCAGGTAGGAGAAGTGCTCTCAGAAGACTCATGGTGGGTAAGGCCTCCTGCTGAGAGCCCGCCTAACCCTCCTCATCCTCCCTCTGAGAGCATCTTGTCCCCTTCTTTGCTGCGTCCGGTCCATCTCCCTATCATACTCGAGGGCGAGGGGGACTGCAAGCAGAGCCCCCGTGACTGGGAGCAGGTGATGTGAGCAGAATTCTTTAAATGAGAAGCAAGGCGCCTCCCACTTGCAGCAACACTTCCTGTGACCTCAGCCACTTTAAACAACTTTAGAAAGCTCCAAACGGTTGCACAAACTTAGACAGAGCCAGTAGAACTGAAAAAGCATGACAGCTGCAAGTTGCTGATGATCCCTTTAAATAGCAAGTCGTGATTAGTAGAGGGCATTAAATTGAGCGGCGGCATCCAAAATGGCAGATCATGCATCAAGTCAGCATTGCACACTGATTGTCATCACGAGCTACCTAATCTAAATATGTGGAGCGAGCGCTGGCAATAGCAGCACTACCGACCTTCCCAAAGTGGCGATCTCCGCGGGACTCGCTGGAAGCGACCGGAAGCGAGTCAGCTGCCATTTTTTCATCAAAACAGGCCGGCGCTAAACCCCTGAACTTTGCGGCCTAAATATTTATGATTCAAGAATAAGGTAGATTAGATACAGTTCAGAACTGCTTCGTAGATTTTAATAGCATACACTAACTCATGCCTCTACAGTATGCCCTACACTGCCATGTGAGATCAATTCCATTTCCAACACCAACCAACCTTATGGCCTTCCCAATTGTTTATTAATTAGCACAAATTTATAATTAGTAGCATTGTGGAGCAGCATTCAATTGGATCTTGTTAAGATTTTATTTGGGACCCTTAATAGACGTCAGGGATATTAGACTTGCATCCCACCATCTGGTCTGGATTCAATCCAGGATGATAAGATTGTGTTCTAACCTATGGTACCACTCACTGCTTTGAATGTTTTGAATCTATTTAATCTAATAGTCTCAGAAATCATATTTTGTAGATTGGGAAACAATAAAATCAATTTAGCAAAACACCCAGTGAATCAATTCATTCAAACATCATACCAAAGAGGAGAATTATAAGGGGAGCATTTACTGTTCAAAGCACTCCCTCAATGCCTCTCTGGAGTAGAAAAATCATAAAATCAAATCTTTACCGACAGTAAAATCGCTTTTTTTTGGTTTCAGAGACTTAGGCTGGAATTTTCCGGCTGGTAGTGGGTGTGATCGGTGGTGGGTCAGGTGGAAAAGTTGTTATTTTTGCCGGTGGGTCGGGAAGCCGCCATTATCCCACTCCCATGCACCTTTCCCCCAGGCGTGTCTGTCAGTGGGGAGCCAACCCGACCGGCAGCGGTGGGGGACCCAATTGAGATCATTATCAGATAGTTTACAGGCACTTGAGAGCCTTTTTTCACTTACTATTTACATTTCTCTGCATGGCCACGGGATTGACGCGGTGGACGGTCTGTGGCCATTGCTCCAGCTGATTACTTGACAGCATCAAATATTCAGTGAAAGCTCCCAGTTGACAAATGATCATTGTCCTCAGGCACAAGCTGTTGTTCAGTCCATTTCCAGTACAGATTCTGCAGGCTGCAAGTGTTTCCAGCAAAGTATCCATCCAATGTTACATTATTGGAAGAACTCTCTCACCATTGACAGAATGCTTGTGTTATCTTTACTTCGCCTGCCATTTATTCTGTCTCACCTTGGTCCTCAGAATTGGACCATGATGAGCCCCAACACCAGCAGCACCAGGCACACCAGCAGCACCAACAACACCAACCTTCTCCACAATCACCCGATGCTGCACCGGACACAGGGCATCAGAACCTGACCACATTGCTGCCCAGGCCAGGGTGGCCTCATCAGGGTCAGATTTAGTTAACTTTATGCAGTACACCCATATGGCTGCCACATGATGCACCAGGTTGGCATCACCCCACACCAACATCATAAAGCATCCCAAAATGACCAAGCCATTCCTTTCACACTCATCACCATTTCGGGGGTTACCGTTATTTCTCACCATTCACTGCAACTCACTAAGCCACATCAAAAGGTGCACACAAATCTGTCTAAGACTGGAAAGTGTTGAAAATAAAGATTTTTATGTTTGACACCACATTAACAAAATCTTTACACAAACATTGAATAAAACACCCACATGACTATCCTTGTGTGTTGTTAGTTGGTATGACTGCACTTGGATGAAGATGAGTGTAAGGGGTGGCTAGTGAGATAGGGATGTGATAATGTAGATAGAGAGAGGGATGGGTTGATGTGCAAGATATATTGGTGTGAATAAGGATGTGCAGGAGTAGGGTAGGGAAGGCAGAGTGATGAGAGGCACAGCAGGATGAGGTTGAGTCTGGCTTTGTACTAATGTTTTGTGATCTACTGAGAGCATTGAAACGTTTGCAGCACTGCACCCAGGTCTTCGTCAACACATCCCTGCTTACATAAGAACATAAGAACATAAGAATTAGGAACAGGAGTAGGCCATCTAGCCCCTCGAGCCTGCTCCGTCATTCAACAAGATCATGGCTGATCTGGCCATGGACTCAGCTCCACTTACCCGCCCGCTCCCCATAATCCTTAATTCCCTTATTGGTTAAAAATCTATCGATCTGTGACTTGAATACATTCAATGAGCTAGCCTCAACTGCTTCCTTGAGCTAATACATTTCCTCTGACTCCGCGTACCTTTGTCTTCTGCAGTAACCTTTTGTGTGGCACCTTATCGAACGCCTTTTGGAAATCTAAACACACCACATCCATCAGTACACCTCTATCCACCATGCTCGTTATATCCTCAAAGAATTCCAGTAAATTAGTTAAACATGATTTCCCGTTCATGAATCCATGTTGCATCTGTTTGATTGCACTATTCCTATCCAGATGTCCCGCTATTTCTTCCTTAATGATAGCTTCAAGCATTTTCCCCACTACAGATGTTAAACTAACCGGCCGATAGTTACCTGCCTTTTGTCTGCCCCCTTTTTTAAACAGAGGCGTTACATTAGCTGCTTTCCAATCCGATGGTACCTCCCCAGAGTTCAGAGAATTTTGGTAGATTATAACGAATGCATCTGCTATAACTTCTGCCATCTCTTTTAATATCCTGGGATGCATTTCATCCAGACCAGGGGATTTGTCTACCTTGAGTCCCGCTAGCCTATCCAGCACTACCCCCCTAGTGATAGTGATTATCTCAAGGTCCTCCCTTCCCACATTCCCGTGACCAGCAATTTTTGGCATGGTTTTTGTGTCTTTCACTGTGAAGACCGAAGCAAAATAATTGTTTAAGGTCTCAGCCATTTCCACATTTCACATTATTAAATCCCTCTTCTCATCTTCTAAGGGACCAACATTTACTTTAGTCACTCTTTTCCGTTTTATATATCGGTAAAAGCTTTTACTATCTGTTTTTATGTTTTGCGCAAGTTTACTTTCGTAATCTATCTTTCCTTTCTTTATTGCTTTCTTAGTCATTCTTTGCTGTCGTTTAACATTTTCCCAATCTTCTAGTTTCCCACTAACCTTGGCCACCTTATACGCATTGGTTTTTAATTTGATACTCTTCTTTATTTCCTTGGTTATCCACGGCTGGTTATCCCTTCTCTTACCGCTCTTCTTTTTCACTGGAATATATTTTTGTTGAGCACTATGAAAGAGCTCCTTAAAAGTCCTCCACTGTTCCTCAATTGTGCCACCATTTAGTCTGTGTTCCCAGTCTACTTTAGCCAACTCTGCCCTCATCCCACTTTAGTCCCCTTTGTTTAAGCACAATACGCTCGTTTGAGACACTACTTCCTCACCTTCAATCTGTATTACAAATTCAACCATACTGTGATCACTCATTCCGAGAGGATCTTTTACCAGGAGATCGTTTATGATTCCTGTCTCATTACACAGGACCAGCTCTAAGCTAGCTTGCTCCCTTGTAGGTTCTGTAACATACTGTTCTAAGAAACAATCCCGTATGCATTCTATGAATTCCTCCTCCAGGCTACCCCGTGCGATTTGATTTGACCAATCGATATGTAGGTTAAAATCCCCCATGATTACTGCCGTTCCTTTTTCGCATGCCTCCATTATTCCCTTGATTATTGCCCACCCCACCGTGAAGTTATTATTTGGGGGCCTATAAACTACGCCCACCAGTGACTTTTTCCTCTTACTATCTCTCATCTCCACCCACAATGATTCAACATTTTGTTCATTAGAGCCAATATCGTCTCTCACAACTGCCCTGATATCATCCTTTATTAACAGAGCTGCCCCACCTCCTTTCCCTTCTTGTCTATCTTTCCAAATTGTCAGATACCGCTGTCTGTTTAATTCCCAGTCTTGCCCCCCCTGCAACCACGTTTCTGTAATAGCCTCTAAATCATACCCACTTGTAATGATTTGTGCCATCAACTCATTTACTTTATTTCGAATGCTGCGTGCGTTTAGGTAGAGTGTTTTAATACTAGTTTTTAAACCATGATTTTTAGTTTTGACCCCTCCTGCAGCTCCTTTATATTCATACATATTGTCCCTTCCTATCACCTTGTGGTTTACACTTATCCCAGTGCTACTCTGCTCTGCTGCCTCCTGCCTTTTGCATTCTTTCTTGGGGTCCTGTTCATCTGAGCTCTCACCCACTCTAACTAACTCAGAGCCCTCTCCTGGGTTCCGAACACTCCTTGCATTGAGGCACCGAGCTTTCATGCTTGCCTTTTTATTTCACTTTGACCCTTTATAATTTTGCTGTACAGTGGCCCTTTTGGTTTTTTGCCTTAGGTTTCTCTGTCCTCCACTTTTACTCATCTCCTTTCTGTCTTTTGCTTTCGTCTCCATTTTGTTTCCCTCTGTCTCCCTGCATTGGTTCTCATCCCCCTGCCATATTAGTTTAACTCCTCCCCAACAGCACTAGCAAACACTCCTCCTGGGACATTGATATCGGTTCTGCCCAGGTGCAGACCGTCCGGTTTGTACTGGTCCCATCTCCCCCAGAACCAGTTCCAATGTTCCAGGAATTTTAATCCCTCCCTGCTGCACCACTGCTCAAGCCACGTATTCATCTGAGCTATCCTGCGATTCCTACTCTGACTAGCTCGTGGCACTGGTAGCAATCCCGAGATTACTACTTTTGAGGTCCTACTTTTTAATTTAGCTCCTAGCTCCTTAAATTCGTCTCATAGGACCTCATCCCTTTTTTTTACCTATATCGTTGGTACCAATGTGCACCACGACAACTGGCTGTTCACCCTCCCTTTTCAGAATGTCCTGCACCTGCTCAGAGACATCCTTGACCCTTGCACCAGGGAGGCAACATACCATCCTGGAGTCTCGGTTGCGGCCGCATAAACGCCTATCTATTCCCCTTACCATTGAATCCCCTCTCACTATCGCTCTCCCATTCTTTTTCCTGCCCTCCTGTGCAGCAGAGCCAGCCACGGTGCCATGAACTTGGCTGTTGCTGCCCTCCCCTGATGAGTCATCCCCCTCAACAGTACTCAAAGCAGTGTATCTGTTTTGCAGGGGGATGACCGCAGGGGACGCCTGCACTACCTTCCTTGCACTGCTCTTTCTGCTGGTCTTCCATTCCCGAGCTGGCTGTGGACCCTTCACCTGCGGTAAGACCAACTCGCTACATGTGCTACTCACATCATTCTCAGCATCGTGGATGCTCCAGAGTAAATCCACCCTCAGCTCCAATTCCGCAACGCGGACCATCAGGAGCTGGAGGCGGATACACTTCCCACACACGTAGTCGTCAGGGACACCGGAAGTGTCCCTGAGTTCTCACATAGTACAGGAGGAGCATTTCACGTGACCGAGCTCTTCTGCCATGACTTATCCCTTAGACACACTTAAATTGGCAACAACAATGCTAAAGTTTACTCACTGTTATAGAACAGAAAAAAGAAAAAGTACTCACCAATCACCAGCCAATCACTTACCCCCTTGGTTATGACATCACCTTTCTGTTTCTTTCTACTTCTTTTTTGCCTTCTCCCTGTAGCTGCACAGGCCGACCCCAGACTCACGCCTCAGCGACGCACCTCCCGACTGCTGATCTCGCGGCCTTTATAGGCCTCTCGCCGACCCCGGACTCACGCCTCAGTGACACACCTCCCGACTGCTGATCTCGCGGCCTTTATAGGCCTCTTGCCGACCCCGGACTCACGTCTCAGCGACGCACCTCCCGACTGCTGATCTCACGGCCTTTATAGGCCTCTTGCCGACCCCGGACTCACGCCTCAGTGACACACCTCCCGACTGCTGATCTCGCGGCCTTTATAGGCCTCTTGCCGACCCCGGACTCACGTCTCAGCGACGCACCTCCCGACTGCTGATCTCGCGGCCTTTATAGGCCTCTCGCCAATCCCCGGACTCACGCCTCAGCAACACACCTCCCGACTGCTGAACTCGCGGCCTTTATAGGCCTCTCGCCAATCCCCGGACTCACGCCTCAGCGACGCACCTCCCGACTGCTGAACTCGCGGCCTTTATAGGCCTCTCGCCGATCCCCGGACTCACGCCTCAGCTGGACGTGCTGGACAGGCTTAATAGGCCCCATTAAGGTAAGTTTATTTTCAACAGTGGGATAGAGCCAGCAGCGGCCCAACCCAGACCTATTCAGGTAGGCAACATTCCGGTCCTAATGGTTTCATTCCCTCCAAAGCTACTCTGGCGATATCATTATTGAGATGGAGCCACCTATTTCCGGAGCAACCATATTCAGTTTGAAAGATATGTAGTTAACCACACCCATAGTAACTCACTCCTATCAAGCACAGCTATAACGAGTTTAAGTTTGCATAATGAATGTATCTCGTTAAAGGAACCCATTTCATCAGAAACTGTATAAATAAAGGCCTTCGCTTGCTCTTGATCATTTTTCTAGTTCTCTTCAGTTGAATTACTGATAATACTATCAGAATGTCGCCCACAAAGTCAAAAGAATTGATTGACAATGTGCACAATTGCCATGTACTGGCCAACAGGTTATGGTTCTTTCATTTAGGCTTAAAAGTAAATGAGAATTATTGTAGGGTTAGAAAAAGACAGGGCTGGATTTTCGGTTGTCTAAAGTCTCAGTTAGTGGCCAGAGGGGACGTTAATAGGAGCGTAAGAGTTTACCGACTGGAGTGCAGCTTTTAGCGCCCCAACCGAAAATTCATTGGAGGCTCACCGGAGGTGCAAATCGGTAACGACTGGCTGATGACAATCAGTGCGATCCTGACATCAGTCCTGGTGCAACACCTACGCTGCGCCTCGGTTGATAAATTAGGTGCGGCCGCCTTATTTAGCGACCACCAAGAACAAAGTCTGGAAAAACAATCGGTACAGGCTTGCAGAGTCGCTAACTGGTGACTACTTCAAGGAATGAGGACGTGCTTCCCTCGGTGGTCACAGTCAGTGCAACGTTTACACACAGCACGGTGGTGAGCTTCCGAGTTTGCAGCGGCAGACAGACATAGCAGTTGAGCTTGAGAGAAACTTATTTCTAAAACTTTAATGGGGGCATTACTTGTTCGCCAGCAGCACGTCTTTCAGAGTCGGCTGTTCCGTGGTCTGACTCAGAGTTCCGCGCATGCACAATGGCTCCGCCAAATTTACCGACCAAACATTCGTTATCGCCATCCCCAACTGTAGTGTACAACGGCTAGTTTAGCGCCGCTATCAGCTCTTCAACTGATTCTGACGAATTTCTGGGCGGAGCACGCAAACTTTTTCAAGGTGCTAAAATTACCACTCTGCCTGGGTTACCGCCCCAAATGAGGTGCGACTGGATTTCTCCCTCCTGTCTTGAAGACTTATCTTAGGAGCAGGGACTGATTCCCCCCCCACCATCACTCCGGTCCCCTGCGGTAGACTTCTACTGCCCGATGTTAAGGGCCAGGCAGCCATTTCCCACCAACTTCTCGTCTGTTTGGGTCGAGAAGTTGGCCAGCAGCATGCAAATGAGGCCTGACTGTTAAAATCGGCTAGGCCTCCCCGCTGCCATTCCCAGATGGGCCAGCCGCTCACTAGTTTGCTCGTTAGGCTGCTTTCCCAAGGATATCAGTCAACATGATGTATGTGTGCCCCTTGTATTAACTGCATTACTTTATTATCTAAGATGGGCAGAGTTAAAATGGACTAGTTCAAGAGAAGGGTTAATTAATACTCTTCAAAAGTGACATGATAGTGGCATAAAGGACTTAATATGATATAACAGGATGGTTATAACAATTAAATTGAAGTTCTACATACACTCAATATGATAATTGAAGTAATGCCAGACTGAGGAAATTCTTTTCTCATAACTAAACACATGCTTTCAAACAATTATACACCACAGTAGAGCAGTAAGCTGATGAGGTTACAAATCTGCTGACAACTCAGAACAGCATGACCCTTCATCGTGCAAGAACGTGGGTGGGTTAGATTGAACTGACACTTATATTTCGCCCAACTGATCAAAAATGATTTTCATGAAAATGATTAAACCAGTACCATGCAATTAAATTTAAATGTATAGTAAACTAATATGTCTCCACAAATAAAAATGGATCTGACTATTCTTCAGAAATATAATATTGCTTTTAATACTGCCATAATAAATTTGCACAAACACTGGAGTTAAGGAACATTCTTAAAGATCACAGAAGTGGATTAACTATTTCTGTTTGAAGTTTATTGCCATGAAAATAATTTTTCCTACAGTTTATAGCACATGAACATTTACAGACTCTTTTTTCAAGGACAACTAACTCAAGTGTTGATTTTATCTAACCAGTCAATTTGTTCGAGTGACAGATGGTGATTAAGATTCTAAATCATTGTATCATTCATTTGAAGAAGAGCATGTTCAACTTGATGGCTGTCTCATTTCTTTTCAGATGTGGAAACCGCTGTCAGGATAATTGTATAACAACTCTGAACAATTCTTTAACAATATATCTCACAGATCCATGCTGTCCAGACTGACTGACTGCAGAATAGTATGTGCTTCTTACATAAAAAAGGAAAAAAAAGACTTGCATTTATACAGCGCCTTTCACAACCACCGGATATCTCAAAGCGCTTTACAGCCAAGGAAGTACTTTTGGAATGTAGTCACTGTTGTAATGTGGGAAACGCGGCAGCCAATTTACACACAGCAAGCTCCCACAAACAGCAATGTGATAAAGACAATGTGATTCATGTGTTTCTTTCCTCTAGTTTGCAATGTATGGATGCATTTCATTAGTAGGAAGCAAATGTCCATCTGTTATTAACTATACTCTCATAAATATTAACATTGATAAACATAAAGGGGGTGAAATTTGTCTTGGATGACAGAAAATAGCAAATAAAAAGATAAATCTAGAACTAATGGTGAGTGCCTGAATGACCATTCCTCTTTTCTTTAATCTTTTTGTTGCTTGCCTTTTTGCTCTGCCGCATCTCTTGTACGGTTTCCCTGTATAAGTAATGTGGCTTTTAGCCAGAGAATTGTACTTTGAATAATAAACTAAATTCTACTTGACTGCCATGTATCCTTCCCTAGTTAACTTTACCTGAATCATTCAATTTATCTCTGCATGGCACTGGCAGGTGTCTCCGCTAATGCTACTTTCATCAATGATATCTGTCCATGGCTAGAATCTGCTGCCCATTTCACGAGGATATAGCAGAGGGTAGTGGAGGAGAAATTACATTCTATTGATAAATCTTTTTAATGTGTTTTCCATAACATTCCTGAGTTTTTGCGTAATTAGATTTAAATGTCACTTTTGTTATCTGTGAGACAGAGTGCAGCAGGATGTAAATGCTATCTATCAGAAACTCAATAATCATTGAATCGTGATTGTGTTCACATCCTACGAAAATTATTGCTTGGTTCAATGCATTCTTCTACTCTATTTGGAAGGAGGTAATGACTGGGAAATGCAGTAAATAAACTAAAATAGTCTCCTGGGGGGTCGGGGGAGGCGGGAGGCGGTGGGGGCAGATGGTAATTTTAACCTAACCTGCCTAGCAGGAAACGGATGGGATCAGATCGACATCGTGTTTTACACACCGCATGATTTTCTCTCCACTGAAGTCGGTAGCAAGTAAAATCGGGTTGGGAGTAAAGAGGCATCCGGTCTGATCTGTCTGCTTCCCGCTGGGTGGGTTAGCTTAAAATATCTCCCTGGTCTTATATAACTGCGTCTTAAATATAATTTTCAGCACTGTACAATCTCCTCTGGTGCAAGGCTTTATTTAGGAGCTGCAAGGTTGGAGATGATTGACAAATGTAATAATGCCAGCAAGGCTTTGGGATGATGGATTATAGTTAAGGGCATGTGAAACGTCCCAGTATTTTAATTAACAGATAACAGCAATAAGATAGTCGCTGCTGGGAATGACATTGCCACTCCAGTACGCTGGAAAAGTCATATCATTTATGTGCATAGATGAGAAATTTAGCTCCGTTATCTTGATTGAAGTATTTCACTTTTATCTTGAGAGTCGTAAGTAAACTTTTCAAGAATAATAATTCGGATAAAAAAATTACAAGCTAGTCACTATTTACCTCAGTTTACTAGAGTGCAAATAATATGAATGTATCGATTAGGTGGCTTGAAAGCGGCCTAACCAGCGGTCCGAAAAGGAAAATGAACCATTTTATATTTACATTTACAACAATACTACGGGCAGCTTCCGACAGGGCACCCCCACCCCCACCCCACAAGCAGCCCCTCAACCCCAACCCCACCCACTCTGGTTCACCTCCTCACTTCCAAGGACGTAGAGGTGGCTTGCTTCATCTTTGAAGCCGGCTGCGGTACCAAAGACTCTGACCAATAGGCCTCAGCACCTTACCGGTTTAATGCTTATGAGGCCCGAGATCCAATTTCCAGCCAACTTCAGGGCTGGCATCTTCGGGCACGGGTTCCAGACGCATCATTCATTTTGCACCGGTTTCTGGTGCTATACAAATTTCTTAGCCAACAACTTGCCCTGACTGTGGCTGTATATGACATGGGATTATCTCTTCAAGCAGCTCTGATGTTCAGAATGTGAAGGACATCGATCTTGGTAAGGCATTGCAGCCATCAATAAGTTAAGGTATACTTTGCAGAGATGAAGTATGTCAGTCAAAATTATCTCAGTCAGGTGAATGACAGCATTTTGCTTCAGCAACCCCATAGTGTACAGAGCCAGCAAAATGACAACCAGGATGTTGCTTCTCATACTAGCAGTTCGTCTTCACTGTTACAGAGGTCAAACAGTATTTTTTTGCAAGGCCTCACAAAAACTCTTTCTTGACAGGACTCAAGCCAACTATCTTTCCTAATACCCTGGAACAAAAAGCACTACTGATGGCCCCTTGTCCTCCTTTGGATATGACATTGACCTGATCTGGTACTGAAACCACAAAGTAACCAAATAAATCACAATGTTGGTCTGAAACAAAAGGTGTGAACAAATTTAAAATCATACAAATAAGCAGAATAGTTGTTTAAATACTAGAGGACAGAAAGTGATGTAATTCTGTTTCTATTTAGATGAAGTCCTTACTACTAGGGGAATCAAGGGGTATGGTGAGAAAGCAGGAATGGGGTACTGAAGTTGCATGTTCAGCCATGAACTCATTGAATGGCGGTGCAGGCTAGAAGGGCCGAATGGCCTACTCCTGCACCTATTTTCTATGTTTCTATTTTCTATGTTTCTATGTTTCTATGGTGTAGGAGACTGGAATCTGGAGAATAAGTAGATGTGCCAGAGTTACTCCCATTCTAAAATACACACTATATTCTAGTAAATTTGGCTGCTGCAGAAGATGCGTCCGCCCCAACATGGTGCAGATTACAGATACTGAGGGCAAAAGATACTGGCCTCGAAATGTTGCCATTTACACCAGAATTGCACCTGATGTAAGTTATCTGAATGACTTGTCAAACCAGGAAGAGGTTGAATTCACAGGCTTTGAATGTCCACACATTTTGTCTGAAACATCAGCCTTGAGTGAATCTGGAAGCTGTCTGTTTCCGGCAGGGTAATCTTTCAGGATCCCTTTCTACAGATATCCCCTTATGATGGAGGCAGATCAAGAACAGGAAATGTGAAAGGCGCACAGGATAAAACTATACCAAAGGAAGAGATCAACTAGGAAATACACTTCCAGCAGAGTCTACAGACCATTCTGCTCCCACGAGGATGCCTCAGACGAGGTGTGCTTCAGGAGGTAACTGCTCATTGAGGAGGATTAGAAGGAACTCTGTCTTCCATGGCAAACTGACCTCCAAAAATCTTCTCAAACATAAAAAACAAACATAATTCACAATCCTGGATTTCAGACCACAAAGTGCTTTTACTTTGCGCATATACTTACACCGTGCTTTTTATTACCACTGTGCCCAGCGTAGTGCCTCACTGCACTGTTCTTTAACCTATCTGGAATGGACTAGAATTTTGGGCATTATATTTTCAAAAATTAACTTACACATACTCCTTTACCTTTTTCTCCATTTGTTTACTATAGTCAGTATTACCAAGTATTTACAGCACATATGCCATTTGGTCCAACAGGTCAGTGCTGATGTTTATGCTCCACATGAGCCTCCTCTCACCCTTCTTCATCTAACCCCATCAACATATCCTTCTATTTCTTTCTCCCTCATGTGCTTATCTAGCTTCTCCTTAAATTTATCCTTGCTATTCGCCACAACTACTCCTTGTGGTGGCGAGTTCCACATTCTAACTACTCTCTGGTAAAGAAGTTTCTCCTGAATTCCCTATTGGATTTATTAGTAACTACCTTATATTTATGGCCCCTAGTTCAGGTCTTGCTCGCAAGTGGAAATATCTTCTTTACCTCTACACTATCAAACTCTTTCATAATCTTAAAGACCTCAATCAGGTCTTCACTTTTCTTTTCTAGAGAACAGAGCCCCAGCCTGTCCAATCCTTCCTGATGGGTATAACCTCCAAGTTCTGGTATTTAATAAATCTTTTTTGCACCATCTCCAGTGCCTCTATATCCTTTTTATAATTTGGAGACGAGAACTGTGCATAGTACTCCAAGTATGGTGTAACCAAGGTTTGATACAAGTTTAATAATAACTTCTCTGCTTTTTAATTCTATCCCTCTAGAATGAACCCCAATGCTTTTTTATGGCTTTATTAACCTGAGGCACTATTTTTAGTGATTTGTGTATCCCAGATCCCTCAGTTCCTCGACTCCATTGAGACACTTATTTTCCAAGGAGTATGTTGCTTCCTTATTCTTCCTGCCAAAATGTACCACCTCACAGTGTCATGCATGTAACCACAATGTAACACCACTGTATTACTGTATACACTCAACCTCGATGCACACCCTGACCACAAGGGGTGAACTTGTGGGAGACACTCCTTACCTGATCACACAGGTTTAAAAGGGAGGTCCCACACAGGCTCATCGTCTTCGGAGTCCTGTGAATAAAGAGTTAAGGTCACAGAGTGACCTTGTCCCCAGAATGTGCCTCGTGTGGTTTCATACTGTAGAGTAAGGACTTTACATTGGCGACGAGAAACGGGAATTCACGACCCACGAGAATGGCCACCGGTAGCACAGAGGAACAGTACTGTGTTGGGGAAGACTGGAACGATTTTGTCAAGAGGCTTCAGCAAAGCTTCGTTACGATAGAATGGCTGGGGGATGCAGCGGCCGACAAGCGACGGGCTCATCTTTTGACCAGCTGCGGACCAAAGACTTACGCGCTCATGAAGGACTTACTAGCACCCGAAAAGCCGGCAGACAAAACCTTTGAAGGACTTAGCAAATTGATCGGGGAGCACCTCAAATTGGTGAGTAGCATATATATGGCCCGACACAGATTCTACACCCACTGACGTCGTGAAGGACAGAGCATAACGGACTTCATAGCGGACCTCCGGCGTTTGGCCAGCCTCTGTAAGTTCACAGACACCTGCAGGGGGGAGATGCTAAGGGACTTCTTTATCGAGGGCACGGTCATGCAGGAATTTTCCGCAAATTAATTGAGACCAAGGATTTGACCTTGGAAGCGGTGGCGTTGATGGCTCAAACTTTTATGGCGGGGGAGGAAGAGATGAAAATAATATACGCACGCAATTCTGCCTCTAATGTGGCGATAGATCAGAAAGTCAACATCATCAATGCGACTCAGAGCCCCGCAGGCAGGCAGGGGCAGTCCGACACTCCCCAGGCAGCAATAGACCCCAGAGTAGGACTTCAACCAGAGACAATAGCAGGCTGAACGGACATTCACGTCATCACAGTGGACAATGTGGCCCGGGATGGGGCCATTGACACCCACTAATAGGGTACTTAAGAGCAGTCAAAGGGACACTCATCGCGGAATGCCTGGCCATAGTCCCTTTGTTCCCAACAATGGAAATGTTAACTCATGCTGGAGGTGTGGGGGAAAACACGCAGCTAGATCTTGTAGATTTCAACAGTTTGTCTGCAGGACTTGCAATCTCAGTGGCCACTTAGCTCGAATGTGCAGGATGTCTGCAGCCAGACTAATATATGAGGCGGATGGACCAGAAGAGAGTTCTTTGAGGCAGGATGATTTTTGGGGCAAATTGATGGACGCCAAGGTTCTGCGGGTCCATGTGGCGAATATTCATAGTTCATACACCAAAACGCCACCAATGATGATGAGGGTTTTATTAAACGGTATCCCTGTACGCACGGAGCTGGACACTGGGGCCAGCCAGTCACTCATGGGCATTCAGCAATTTGAAAAGCTATGGCCACTTAAAACCAGTAGACCCAAATTAGCATGTATTGAGACACAATTACGGACTTACACTAAAGAAATCATTCCAATGCTAGGCAGTGCAATGTTGGCTGTCACACACAATGGGTTAGTGAATTGGCTGCCGCTCTGGATTGTCCCGGGCAATGGTCCCGCACTGTTGGGGAAGAGCTGGTTAGCCGAGATGAACTGGAAATGGGGGGAATGTTCACGCAATGTCATCTGTGGAGTGAAGTTCGTGCTCACAAGTCCTACAACAATTTGATTCACTATTCCAACCTGGCATCGGGACTTTCAAAGGCACTAAAGTAGTGATACACATCACCCTGGATGCCAGGCCAGTGCACCACAAAGCCAGAGCAGTGCCGTATGTGATGCAGGAAAAGAGTGAGAGCAAATTGGACCGGCTGTTGAGAGAGGGCATAATCTCGCCTGTTGAATTCAGTGACTGGGCGAGCCCCATCGTTCCCGTCCTAAAAGCGGATGGCTCTGTCAGGATCTGTGGCGACTACAAGGCCACCATCAATCGGATGTCCCTACAAGATTAATACCCGCTCCCGAGAGCGGAGGACCACTTCGCCATGCTGGCAGGCAGCAAGCTGTTCACCAAGTTGGACCTCACTTCAGCCTATATGACCCAGGAACTGGCCGACGAATCTAAACTAATGACCACCATCACCACGCACAAGGGACTATTTGTTATAACAGGTGCCCATTTGGCATTCGATCAGCGGCCGCGATTTTACAATGAAACATGGAAAGCCTGCTTAAATCCATTCCTGGAACGATCGTATTCCAGGACGACATCCTCATCACGGGTCGAGACATCGAGGAACACCTCCACAACCTGGAGGAGGTGCTACACTGACTGGACCAGGTAGGCCTGCGACTCAAGAAGTCTAAATGTGTGTTCTTAGCTCCTGAGGTTGAGTTTCTGGGCAGGAGGGTTGCTGCAGATGGGATTCGGCCCACCGAATCCAAAACAGAGGCGATTCGACGAGCACCCAGGCCCTGCAACACATCAGAGTTGCGTTCATTCCTGGGACTGTTGAACTATTTCAGGAACTTTCTGCCGAACTTGAGCACGTTGTTGGAGCCGCTACACGTGCTCCTGCGTAAGGGTTGCGATTGGTTTTGGGGGTACTGTCAGGAACAGGCTTGTGATCGGGTACGAAACCTTTTTTGTTCAAACAAGTTGTTGACCCTGTATGACCCCTGTAAAAAAGTTGTTTCTGACATGTGATGCATCGTCCTATGGGGTTGGGTGCGTGCTGCAGCAGGGCAATGCTGAGGGTCAACTACAACCTGTGGCTTATGCCGCCAGGTCGCTCTCTCAAGCAGAACGGGGATACGGGATGGTCGAGAAGGAAGCGCTTGCATGTGTCTATGGTGTAAAAAAAATGCTTCAGTACCTCAATCGCAGGAAGTTTGAATTAGAGACGCACCACAAGCTGTTAACATCCCTGTTGTCAGACAGCAAGGCTATCAATGCCAACGCATCAGCTCGCATACAGCGATGGGCTCTCACGCTGGTTCCTTATGACTACTCCATCCGGCACCAGCCCGGCACCGAAAATTGCACTGACGTGCTTAGCAGGCTTCCACTGGCCACCACTGAGGGGGCAGCGGAGCAAAGCGCCGAGATGGTCATGGCTGTCAATGCCTTTGACAGTGCAGGCTCCCCCATCACAGCCCGCCAGATCAAAATCTGGACAAACAGTGATCCCCTCTTATCCCTGATTAAGAAATGTGTCCTGACTGAGGATTGGGCGCCCGCACACGGAGCATGCTCTGAGGAGGTCAGACCATTCCACAGATGGATGGATGAGCTCTCCATCCAAGCCGACTGCCTACTATGGGGCAGCCGGGTAGTTATGCCCCAGAAGGGCAGGGAGGCATTCATCAGGGAACTCCACAGCGAGCACCCAGACATTGTGCTGATGAAGGCCATTGCCCGGTCACACGTTTGGTGGCCTGGAATTGATTCAGACCTGGAACACTGTGTTCGCAGGTGTACGACGTGTGCCCAGCTGGGAAATGCCCCCAGGGAGGCCCCGCTCAGCCTGTGGCTCTGGCCCACTAAGCCATGGTCACGCATTCATGTTGAATACGCGGGCCCGTTCATGGGTAAGATGTTCCTTATTGTGGTAGATGCGTACTCGAAATGGATCGAATGCATCATTCTGAATTTATGCACGTCATCCACCACCATGGAAAGCCTATGTGCGATCTTTGCAACCCATGGCTTGCCGGACATCCTGGTTAGTGATAATGGCCCATGTTTCACAAGCTACAAATTCCGAGAGTTTATGTCGGACAATGGCATCAACCACGTCAGAACTGCGCCGTTCAAGCCGGCTTCCAATGGCCAGGCGGAACGTGCGGTCCAAATCATAAAGCAAGGTATGCTCAGGATTCAAGGGCCCTCCCTGCAATGCCGCCTATCGCGTCTCCTGCTGGACTATAGATCCCGACCGCACTCGCTCACGGGGGTCTCGCCCGCAGAGCTACTCATGAAACGGACACTCAAAACTCAGTTGTCTCTCATTCACCCAGTCCTGACCGACATAGTTGAGGGCAAGCACAAGTCACAAAAAGAGTACCATGACCGTACTTCGAGGGGGAGATGTATAGAAATAAATGATCCTGTATTCGTCCTCAATCACGCCATGGGGCCCAAATAGCTTGAGGGTACTGTAATTGACAAAGAGGGGAATAGGGTCATCGTGGTCAAACTCAACAATGGTCAGATATGCCGTAAGCATCTGGACCAAGTAAAAAAAAGGTTCAGCATCGACACGGAGGAACCTGAAGAAGACCATGAGATGGAGCTCACCACACCGCCAGTGAACGAGCAACAAGAGCAATCAGAAGAATGCACAGTCCCCGAGGTCAGCCCGGACAGGCCGGAATCACCACAGGTGACAGACACTCACGTCAGTGTCCAACAACCAGAGCCCCAACTGCGGCGCTCCACGAGGGAGCGTAGACCACCTGAAAGACTGAACCTGTGATCCCAGTAAGACTTTGGGGTGGGGGGAGGTGATGTTATGTATGTAACCACAATATAACACCACTGTATTACTGTATACACTCAACCTAGATGCACACCTTGACCACAAGGGGTAAACTTGTGGGAGACACTCCTTACCTGATCACTCAGGTATAAAAAGGGAGGTCCCACGCAGGGTCATCGTCTTCGGAGTTCTGTGAATAAAGAGTTAAGGTCACAGAGTGACTTTGTCCCCAGAATGTGCCTCGTGTGGTTTCATATTGTAGAGTAAAGACTTTACACACAGTTATCTATATTAAAGTTCATTTGCCAATTACACGCCTCTTCTGCAAATTTATGAATGTCTTCCTGTATTTTATCGCAATCCTCCTCTGTATTAACTACAACCCCCAATTTGGTGTCATCTTCAAGTTTTGAAATTGTACTTTTGATTCCCGAGTCGAAGTCATTTATGTAAATGGTGAACAATAGTGGTTCCAACACTGATCCTTGTGGAACAACACTTCCCGGTTGCTAATCTGAGTAATGAAGGCACGTTGTATGGATGAGGTTTAGTGCATAGCATGGCAACCTTTGCACTTGATAGCATTATAGAGTGTGCACACATCAAGCAAAGACATAGATTATAATCAGTGTTGAAATACAACATAATACAAAAAATACCCCAGTGCATTTAACTATTTAATTTAGCCCCATTACTTTTTATTTCCACTGTATTGTTTCTATTATAAAACATTAACTATTATCCAAGTAATTACTGAAGAAGTTCAATGAAGGGTCACTTATGTCCCCACCCTCATTATCAGGAATAAAGTATGTTGCATGTTATAATGAGATACATGCTGTAGTTAATGGCCCATAATGGAATAATAAATGGAATATTAAAAAAAATCAGGAGTCAAAGTACAATAGTTTTAAAACAAGATACTGGAAGAAGGGGGAATATACAGTGAGGATGAGATGTTGAATAGCAATAACAACTAGTGCAATGGTGATTTTGTACAGCTTTGGGCAATAATCAATTGGATGTTTATTCTACATTTTATAAACAATTCTGTTTTGTCGTATTTATAATTGTATTCCTATTTACTCCTGTGTGGTTCACAGACGCATCAATGCTTGATAATACATGAAGCAAAAACATGTTTATTATTCCCTTCCACACCTAATATAGTCTATGTCTGTGTCACTTTTAAAATTCTATTGTTCCCATTATTATTAACCTGATTCATATGTTTTCAAACCAGTGTTTGTAAATGCTGGGGATCCCAGGAGTTTGTGAGCTCTCTATGTCTGAGGTCACTCATATCACATTCTGCGAGTATAGTCTCCTGAGAATTCGGCATTCTATGCTTTCCTGTATTATTTGACTTACTAATATCTCCTGCTGTAAACTAATAAAAATGTTTTGGCAATTACAGCGTATTGTGTTTTGCGTAGCTGGTACTGTGTTGTTGGCATGTAAGGCAGACGGATGGAGGCCAAAGTGCTACAACAGTCCAAAATGATCTTCAGGTCCATGGTTATACAGGTGTAGCTCGGGTTGGCCAGACATATCAGATGAATGAATTGCAATAGATCTATTCTACAGGCATTCAACAGAATAGTATGGGGTCAGCGGAGAATAAGCCAAATGAACACTTAAGGAATGTCTCTGTTGCAGATTTGCGTCTGCTATAGATACGTTCTCAGGTTCAGTTGTGCCATGAATATGCTACAGTGTTCCATTTTAGTGGATTATCTTGGTTGACTTAAACAGACTTCTTATTTTTTCAGCATATGTTTTCTGGGCTTTCCTGTCATTGCAGGTTTGCTGTTGAAAAGCTAGACTTCCTCTTTTGATGTCTGTTGACTCTGCTTTATTCCTGACTTACACAGTCAGAAAGATTTCAGAAACCTTCCAACACAATGGGCCCAAGTTTCCACATGATTCGCGCCTGATTTTTAGGAGCAACTGGTGGAGAACGGACTATTTTAGAAATCGCAATTCTCCACATTTTTTTTCTGCAGTTCTAGTCAGGTAGAACAGTTCTAGTTTAGAACAGAATTTTTTCTTCAAAAGGGGGCGTGTCCGGCCACTGACGCCTGATTTGAAAGTTTCCACAGTGAAAACGTACTCCAAACTAAAGTAGAATGGAGCCAGTGAAGATTTTTGTAGAACTGAAAAAACCTGTTCTACACATTAAAAAATCAGGCGCAGGTTACAAATTAGGCGTCCAGAACGAGGTGGGGGGGGGGGGAAGGGAACTCATTAAATTTGACAATAAATCCTTATTTATACTTCTACAAATATTATACAAATAAATCCAACCTGAATAAACATTTATAAACCAAGAAAAGATTAAATAAACCATCTTCCTACCTGTGTGAAAGTGCTTCAGCCAGGGAGAATTCTGCAGCCGTTCGTGCCGCTGAGCGGGAGGGGGAGAGAGGGAGAGAGAGAGAGAGAGGGGGGGAAGGGAGAGAGAGAGAGAGGGGGGGGAGGGAGGGAGGGAGAGAGAGAGAGGGAGGGAGGGGGAGAGAGAGAGAGCGGGGGGGGGAGATAGAGAGGGGGGGTGTCGGGTCGGGGAACAGGAGCGCGGGTCGGGTCGGGTCAGTCGGGGGTGGGGGGAGCGGGTGTCGGGTGTCGGGTCGGGGGGGGGAGCGGGTGTCGGGTCGGGGCGGGGGGGGAGCGGGTCTCGGGTCTCGGGTCGGGGCGGGGGGGGGAGCGGGTGTCGGGTCGGGGCGGGGGGGGGAGCGGGTCTCGGGTCTCGGGTCGGGGCGGGGGGGGGAGCGGGTCTCGGGTCTCGGGTCGGGGCAGGGGGGGAGCGGGTGTCGGGTCGGGGCGGGGGGGGGAGCGGGTCTCGGGTCTCAGGTCGGGGCGGGGGGGGAGCGGGTGTCGGGTCTCGGGTCGGGGCGGGTGTCTGGTCGGCGGGGGGGGGAGCGGGTGTCGGGTCTGGTAGGGGGGGGAGCAGGAGCTGGCTGTGGGAGGAGCCTCATTCATGCAGCCCCAGTGAGGCCATTCAGCCAGGGCTAGGGGCTGCGTGCTTCGGGCCCCTCCCACACAGTTCGGCGCCTGGAGCTACTGCACTTGCGTGCCGACTGTAGCGCGCATGTGCAGAGGTCCCGGCACTGTTTTCAGC
This sequence comes from Pristiophorus japonicus, assembly GCF_044704955.1. Taxonomy (NCBI): domain Eukaryota; kingdom Metazoa; phylum Chordata; class Chondrichthyes; family Pristiophoridae; genus Pristiophorus; species Pristiophorus japonicus. Next base: position 46,618,953 of record NC_091991.1, on the reverse strand, counting down.
ACCGGGACCTGGCTCCGCACCCCCCCCCACAGCTCGTGCTGGCTGCGCCGAGGGCCAGAGGACCTACAGGTAGGTGGAGAATACCGAAGATTTTTTTAGGCGCCGTTTTAGGCGCGAAAAATGGGCGCCCAGCTCGGAGGGGCGCCCGTTTTTTTTCTTGTGGAAACTTGGGCCCAATGGGTGTAATGTATTTGTTTCATGGGTTCTTTGCTTAAGAATTCATAGCAACACATTGCTATTAAGAACTAGTTGGTTTATTAACAAAGGTTTAACAATTAGACTATACATTACTAGTTCATCCACTAGGCTCACAATCGCACACCTCATCGTGGATGACCTAGAAACAACTGACTGGGGTTTTATTGAGTCTTGTGAATATCACATGACTGGTTAAGCCACTCACAAAGCAACAGCTCTACAACTATTTTAAAATAACTTTACACCAAGTGGCCCCTTTTGATAAGGCACTAGAACCCGCAAATTGACAAATCAACTGGGAACCTTGCCAAATCAAATTAAAATTCTGTTCCCGGGGGTGATGATGCGCCCCCTTGTTTTCTTGAGGGCACTAAAACACAAATTATACAAACCTGTGAGCATACACAGGTGCATACATTACAATGGGGATGATTTTTGATTTGAGCAGACAGTGAACAGAGCAAGCCCATCACCCACCTGAAGTCACCAGCAGGAGGGCTAATCGATTTTCATGATTGCATTGCAGTGAGCCCCAGTCAGCAAGCTGACAAGTAGTTCACCAATCAGGAGAGGAATCTGCATGGCTGCTGCATGGACTCAAGCTGGTACGGACATCTTAAGTGTTGTGGACAAATAGCGATGGAGGAGGCTGCAGTGGGACTAGGGATTTTTAACAAATCTTCCATTTAATGTTTTCAGAGTTGCCTCAAAGTGATCTATTGATCATGTGCACAGCAAGCTCCCACAAATAGCAATGTGATAATGACCAGATAATCTGTTTTAATGATGTTGTTGGAGGAATAAATATTGGCCAACATACTGGGGGTAACTCCCCTGCTATTCTTTGAAACAGTGCCATGGGATCGTTTACATTCACCTGAGAAGGCAGATGGATCTTGGATCAATTCTGAAAGACGGCACCTCCGACAGTGCAGCACTCCTTCAATACTATTAAAAGAAGCACATCGCATGACTAACTGGTCCCATTAGTTTGCACTGGTTGAAGAATTCAACAGTAAATGTGCTTGTATAAGGATTTATAATATGGTTAGAACTCTGTCAATAACTTGGAATTTGATCTTGGACAGATCTTGATCATTTTTTGCTCAAAGAATAAAGTACTTAAATTCCACATTACAACAGTGACTACACTCCAAAAGTACTTCATTGGCTGTAAAGTGCTTTGAGATGTCCAGTGGTCATGAAAGACTCTATAGAAATGTAAGTCTTTCTTTCTTTAAAATTATCAAGAGAAATAAAGATCTCTGTTGTATATTGGAAATGAATGTTGACTTCATTTTGGCAGTAATTTAGAACTCAGCTTTTATAACCTATTGTTTACTCTAGTGAAATGGAAGGTAACTATCCATTTGCTCCCTTGACCATTTTTTCATCCCGCTACTTAACTGCATTGACATCTCAAATCCCATTAATTGTTTTGTCTAATCTTATCATTTCAAGATTGATTTTACTGCAAAAATCCACTGACTTGTCCATACAATCAATATACACCAGTGTAAAAGGTTTTGAGTTAGATTTTTGTCTTTACCGACTGGGCGTTAAGTATCATTTGGGTGAAGCGCAGAAACAAAATCTAACAGGGAGGATTGCACGTCTATCACAGAACCTAGCGGACTTTCCTTCCATAATTTCAATGGAAGCAAAATCAGGTGGGTTCTGTTACTGGTGTGCCATCCTCCCAACCAGATTTTCCTTTCTGCACTATTTGCCGGTGATACCGAACACTCAGTCGGTAAAGATGCAGATTGATCCTATTCTGTCTAACAACTAGCCAGTCTATATGACTTGACCTGTTCTTTTGGCATATGTACCTACCTCTCTCTCCTTTAAGACGCTCCTTAAAATCTATCTTTTTGACTAAGATTTTGGTCACCTTTCCTAATATCTCCTTATATGGCTCAGTGTCAAATTTTGTTTGTGAAGTGTCCTGGGGCATTTTACTATGTTAAAGGCACTATATAAATGCAAGTAATTGTTGTTGAAAGTTTGCAATATATTGCACATTAAAACTATTGGGTCTTATTTTCGTAAAACATTTTTGTTAATATTCATGCTCGGGATAATGGTGTTGCCAGCGAGGCCAATATTTATTGTCCATCCTTAGTTGCTCTTGAGAAGATAATGGAGGGCCTTCTTCATGAACTGCTGCAGTCTGTATGGTGAAGTACTCCCACAGTGCCATTGGGAGGGGAGATCCAGGATTTTGACCCAGTGACAATGAAGGGGGACATCATGATCAAAATGTGTTTTGGTTGTTAGTTATCTCTGGGTTAACTGGTGGAATATTTTGACAAGCAAGTTTCTTTTTTGGAAAAGTATTGAAACTTTTACATTTCCCTGTAAGATTTATAGTGCAGATTAGCTGTGATTTTAAACCTCAGTCTGCCATTCAGTAGTAAGGCAGCAATTCCACTAAAACTCTGATCGGCATGCTTTTGTGAGGTACCAAGAACACTGTGTACAAACAGAACAAGGATTCTTTCTTAACTAGGCAGCACAGATTTAACATTTGTTTCAGCTGATTCTGGGAGATCAAGAAGTGGTGAGTGCATATTCTCTCCATTTAGAATATAAACTTTATATAATTTGTTTAAAATTAAGCTTTTGCTACATCAGCTGAATAACTGCATACACCCAAGAAGGAGAAAAATGTTTCAGCATCATTCAAGATAAGATCCCCTTCTATCCACTTTTATCTTTGCTTCTGATAGCATACAATAACCAAGAAAGAAAAATTATTATGTGATACCATGAATTTCCTACTCAGTAAGATCAACCTTGGCATTGAGAGCTGCACATGCTTCTGAGCATCAGTTATGAAGTTAGGATAAAACTGGAAAGCTGACAAGACAGGTAAGAACTGATTACTTTCTTTCCTAAAAAAAAGTAATTCATTGGCTGTTAAGACCCTGAGGACATGAAAGGTGCTATATATATGCAAGTTCTTTCTTAAATCTTTTCCTACAACAGACTTGATTCTGGCTTCTATTTCACTTGTAACAGGACCAAGTGCGACGGATGGGAATTCTTTTGAGGGTGTCAAAGCAGTCTTAATGTCAATGAAGTCGACAAATTTTTGAGGAGAAAAGAAAGGATGACGCATTCTTTCCCCAGGACTGGCTCAGGCAGTTTTTCTTATGCTTCACAAAGAAAGTGGTCACTATTTCATCGCTTGGAAGTTTATCTGCAGACAAATTCTAATGCATAGATGGCTCTTCCTCTGGGTGCATTACATTTTTGTAGCAGAAAATCCTTCTAAGCCACTACTGGTGAAATATGCCCAGTCTGTCAGTTCGGTGTCCATAGATGTTTCAAGTAAGCAACAGATGCCTTGTTTCCAGTTGGACAGGAGAATCAGCTCTACAACAACAACAACTTTTATTTATATAGCACCTTTAACATAGTGAAATGTCTCAAGACACTTCACAGCAGTATTATGAGACAAATAATTTGATACCAAGCCATGTAAGGAGAAATTAGGTCAGGTGACTAAAAGTTTGGTCAAAGAGGTAGGTTTTAAGGAGCGTCTTGAAGGAGGAAATAGAGGTAGAGAGGCGGAGAGGTTTAGGCAGGAATTCCAAAGCTTAGGGCATAAGCAACAGAAGGCTCAGCCACCAATGGTTGAGCGATTATAATCAGGGATGCTCAAGAGGGCAGAATTAGAGAAACGCAGACATCTCGGGGGGGTTGTGGGGCTGGAGGAGATTACAGATATAGGGAGGGGTGAGACTATGGAGGGATTTGAAAACAAGGATGAGAATTTTGAAATCAAGGCATTGCTTAACCGGGAACCAATGTAGGTCATCGAGCACAGGGGTGATGGGTGAGCGGGACTTGGTGCGAGTTAGGACACAGGCAACCGGGTTTTGGATCACCTCTAGTTTATGTAGGGTAGAATGTGGGAGGCCAGCCAGGAGTGCATTGGAATAATCAAGTCCAGAGGTAACAAAAGCATAGATGAGGGCTTCAGCAGCAGATGAGCTGAGGCAAGGGTGGAGACGGGCGATGTTACGGAGGTGGAATTAGGCGTTCTTAGTTATGCTGCGGATATGTGGTCGAAAGCTCATTTCAGGGTGAAATATGATACTAAGATTGCAAACAGTCTGGTTCAGCCTCAGACAGAAGTTGGAGAGAGGATTGGAGTCAGTGGCTAGGGAACGGAGTTTGTGGTGGGGTCTGAAAAAAATGGCTTTGGTCTTCCCAATATTCAATTGGAGAAAATTTTTGCTCATCCAGAACTTGATGTCGGACAAGCAGTCTGACAATTTAGAGACCGTGGAGGGGTTGAGAGAAGTGGTAGTGAGGTAAAGCTTGGTGTCATCAGCATACATGTGGAAACTGACACCAAGGACCACATGTAGATGAGAAATAGGAGGGGGCCAAGGATAGGTCATTAGGGTACACCAGAGGACAAATTTCACTCCTCAGAGCAGGCTGATACTTGCCTTGAGCTTGAGGAAGGTTTGCTGCTTTATTTTTTCCTGCTCCCTTCATGCAAAGATGCCCAAGGTGGCCTCCTGCAAGGGAGTCATTAATTTGTGAGGCTTTCTCCAGTTGGAACCTATTTTCCTTCAATTTTGTGCCTATTTGCATGCAAGCACAAAAACATCTTTGGGAGTAAGTTGATGGAGACCGTGTACAGTGACAGACAAGTGCCCAACCTGCTGGCTAACCTATGTGTCTGGAAGTAATCATGCAGATAGGTTGTGTTTCAATGCCCATAGAAGATATGTCTGTGGCAAGATGCAACCAGTTCCATTTAAATGGTTGCATTTCCATTAAATTGGAGCAGGTAGTCATAAGCCCTGTGCTAGGTACAGTGATGAAGGAAGATTCTTTAAATTATATCCATGTGCTGGACTCACAATACTCGGTGAGATCAGTTTCCGACTCTGTTGGCTCATGCAATCCAGTCCCAACAGCACTTACACTGTGATCACAATATAAAAACAAAAGTGAGCACAATAATAACGTTAACCACTACTCCCATTTAGATTAAAGCACAAATGTTCACATTTTGCAGTACTTCTGAGTGGAAAGCATGCAATTCAATTAGAATGATCTCAAATGGAAAGTAATTGTCAGCCATTAACAGCAACATAAAGTGTTAGTGCTTTATTAAAAAAATCCTATTCAATCTATTCATCCATCTTTTCAATCAGCTCTCATCCAATAACATGTAGCAGATCACAAAATATTACATTATGATGTCAATTTATTGTTAAATATTTGTAGTGGAAACTGAACATATTCCAGAGTTTTGTCATATTTAAGTGAAGAATGTGCTTACTAATATTCAGTTTTGAGTGACATATCTTAAATAGATGCGAAAGGAGTTATTAATCATTCTGTTGCTTTTTGGGTTGTGAAAGGAATTAAAAGTGCAATGCTGATTGACAAGAGCTTTATGATTGTTCTGTCATATGTCTATTTTAAAATTAACATTAATTGAGGGAATGCATTTTTCTCAAATGATCCTCAAAGAATTTCTCAGCAGGTCAGGCAGCATCTGTGGAGAGAGAAAAATGAAATAACGTTTCAGGTCGATAACCTTTCGTCATTTTGTGAGTTCTGGCGAGAGGTCATTGACCTGAAATGTTAACTCTGTTTCTCTTTCCACAGATGCTGCCTGACCTGCTGAGCCTTTCCAGCTTTTATTTCAGATTTCCAGCATCCGCGGTATTTTGCTTTTGCCTAAAAGGATTTCTCTTCAGAGATAATTATTTTCTCTCTCTTTTCTCCCCCTTAATTTTATTTTTCCATTTTTCCAATCACTTATTTGTTCTACCTTGTTAATGATATATTTAGATTCAGCATTGTATCTGCATATACTGAATATAATAATCACTGCTATTGAAGAATATAGGGCTATATAATTCTCCCATGTGTGGGGGCAGATGTTGACAATGAGTTAAACAAACCCCTTCATACTTTGCACCACTTTAAGGAAATGCACACATCCATCATTATTAAACAGAATTAGGATTTTTCTTATGTTTGAGCTACCTTAATGCCAACTAAAATGTCACGACATTTATCTTTTGGTTAGTTACAGATAACCAGCGCATTGCCTGAATCCAGTTATCAGTTTTAATTTGCTTAGACATTTTTGTCATTTTTTCTGGCATCTGCTGTACAGTAGAATGTTGATGCTACCACCTCACAAGCTCAAGGCTGTAGGCAAAATATTTTTGTGTGGCAGAGGAGGAAGAATGAGCAGGAATAAATAAGACAATGGAGCTAGTTATTAAGTCTGCTCACCAGCCGATATTAATCTTATTTATATTGTGGGCTGTGCTGTTCAACCCTTGAGATAACACTTATCACGTACAATCTTGATTGCATTCATTTTACACCACATATGGCCATGGAAGATCATGCTTGTGATTTTAAATCTTACTTGTAAAGCAATCATGAGCGTAGAAAATTGCACAATGCTAAACAAGCATTGCCTTGGCAACACTGCAGGCACTAATAAACACATTAAATGCTGGGAGCTAAAGCAATATGGGCAATTTTCATGTCACTACCACTCCATTTGTGCTTAAAGACCTCTACTTGCTACTGCCAGTGATATTTAAAGGGACCTTAGCTGTAGTCAAGGAAAGCTGGATTGGGGTTTCGGAGACATTTTTATGGCAGTCACTTTTGGGTTTCAGCCTTAAAAGCTTCCAAAATTTTATGGCCCGTACTTTGTGGTCAGCAGCGAAGCAAAGGCATTCGCCGCTGGCCCCGAAGTAAGCTTCGCACAAAGACCTCGCGACCTCTGTGGCGAGAAGTTTGGGTTTTCCGATACGTAATCGAAATCAACGCCAGCAATACACTGCTGTGACGCCAACAAGCTATCTAAGCAGCCAATCAAAACGCAGAATTCTCACAGACACCAAATCAGGAAGTGGGCATGCTCCTTTGACTCTAACTTCTTCAAAATGTTAGAGAGAGGAACACAGATTGGCGCTCTCACGTGGGGAAAAGGCAAACCTGATATAATGATGAGCAAACTTAAAAACATTTTTTTTAAGTTTAGTCATTTTTATTTTTATTAAAATGGATAAATTTGACATGTCACAAAATTAAAAAGTTTTTTCGGGCCATTAACCTTTGTTTAGCAGTCAGTATGCTGTTAAAACCCCAGTTACACCTATTCCAAACTTAAGACCGCCCTAAGTGGAGGAAATGCATCCGGGAGGGCGCTGAGCACCTCGAGTCTCATCGGCGAGAGCATGCAGAAATCAAGCGCAGGCAGCGGAAGGAGCGTGCGGCAAACCAGTCCCACCCACCCCTTCCCTCAACGACTATCTGTCCCGCCTGTGACAGAGTCTGTGGCTCTCATAGTGGACTGTTCAGCCACCAAAAAACTCACTTCAGGAGTGGAAGCAAGTCTTCCTCGATTCCGAGGAACTGCCTATGATGATGATGATACACCTAATCCAAAAGGATCTGACTTTTAATGGGGTATTTAACCACGGTAATACAACTATTTCAGCGGAAGAGACAAAGATTTAATCAGTTTCCGTAATTTGTCAGAATACATTAATTTCTGGCTCTGGGAGTGGGGGTGGGGAGTGGGCAGCCTGTGGAGGAGCAGTGAATGACAGACCGCAACTTCAGGATTTCTGCATTGGGCTGCGCATGCGCTAAATCCTGAAGTTGTGGTCAGTTTCAAAGGCAAAATAGCGGCGAATGCTGCCAGCTCACCATCATCAAACCCGTATATTCCAGGTCAGCGTATTTCTTGCTGTAGGTTCGGCAGACAAAATGTCTGCTGCTCTAAAGTGCTGCTTGTTTTCATTCCCGATACTTATCTCCCACCTCTATAAGTTGCTGCTGCAATCCCTTCGTATTCAGCTGCCCCACCCCCACAGCATTTTAACCTGAAATCGCAGATGCCCCATCTAGTCCTGGACCTGCCAGCAAAGCCTACTGGGATTGGTGTCTGCGAATGGGCAGACGTGCCGACATCCTGACAGAGATCAGCACATACTGTTCCCATTACACCACTGCCACTCTCTGAGGGTTGGGACTCAACACTCAAACTGCAGATTGCAGAAGACAATGTTCCTCTCCAAAGCCCCTATCCATTTGACCTATCATTCTCTCCATTGTGGAGCCCAGGGTCTGCATGGCATCTGTCTGAACTTGCACCAAAGTTGCGAATCTTGCTAAGGTGGACTCCTGCTCTGAGGGCTCGGCTGTAGTATCCCTGACCACACAATCCTGGGTGGACTGCAGAGTGGTGATGCCATTTGAATTGACACCACAAAGATTGGGTGCCGACTGCTCCATACCTGCAGCCATGGCGGTGGAACTCCTCAGTACACCTTCTAACACCTCGTCCAGCTGTCTGTGTGACGTTTTCTTCTCATTGCCAGGGGTCCTCAAAGTCCTCATCTCTGTCCTCCACAGCAGAGCTAGGGAAGCCCTTGCCCTCTGGCAAGGTCTCTTCTGGGCTCACACTATCCTACAGCTCACTGGTGTCGGGTGTTTTACCGCGTGCAGACTCTTCTAGCTCACTGTCTCGCCCATGCAAAGTACCAATGTATGAGCTGGTTGCCTGGGAGGGGAAGAGCGCTTGCAATATGCAGTCACCCTACTCGGGTACACCACAAGCCTCTCCTTCCTCAATGCTCATGACCCTGCCTGAGCCAGTGATGACAAAGGATTTTTGCTCTGCCTATGTGAGGGCAATGATGTTAGGGTCTCCTGGGCCTGTTTTGTTCCTCTCCCTGGCATAATGTGTGATCTTTCCTTTGGGAAGAGGGAGTGAGAGTTGGTGAGTGTGCAATGAAAAGGTCAGTAGAGATGTGTGAGGCTTGTGCACACAATGGATGTGGTGAGAGGTGTAGAAGAAGCAAAATGGAATGATAATTGGGAGGTGCTGAATTTAAAGGGAAATGTGTGAGATGTGAAGTGAGGGATGAATGATAGTAGTTGGTAGTTATGCAAGTAGTGGTATGTGAGAAGAGAATGGTGATAGTGTGTGGATGAAGAAAGTAAAGTAAAAGCTGAGTGTGTTTCAAATGAGCAAGAGAGGTGGTTTGGTGTGCTGTTGTGATTGGAGGTTGAAGGATGGGATGGAGGAGAGTTCAAAAGACCCCCAAATAATCGAAGTTCAATGACATTCTTGGGAGTAGTTGCATTTCTGATAGCATCCAGCTTTCCCTGGGTTGGATGTAAACTATCTTTGTCTACTCTGTGCCCTAAATACTCCATGGAGTTTTGAAATAACTCACACTTGGGAGCAGTCACTCATACTCTGTGCTTCTCTAGCCATTTGAGCACGTTGAGAGTATTGGGGAAGCGGGTGAGAGAAGTGTTGTGATGTGCTGGTGAGAGAGTGGAGAGGTGAAGCGATGCAGCTACCCTTGCTGTTCTTGTGAGGGCTTTTACATTGAACCCAGATCCTGAGGCTGATGTGGCTGGCACTGACCCAATCAATCATCTCGGTCCAGGCTTGTCTAAAAGTGACCTTGAGGATGCTCCTGCAGAGCCTCACTTTCTCCACTAGGATCTCCAGAGTGGGAGGTCCTAGTGTTAGCTGCCTTGGAAGCTATCAGCAGAGGCTCCATAATGGTGGGCACCACTGTCATGTTCATGGAGCAGACCACTCGGTCAATCTTGGACAGAATAGTCTCCATGCTTTGTGCAAGCCTTGACACAAGTTGGAGTTGGACTCCTCCATGCTCAGAGCCGTGTGTGCAAGGTCACTGGCAGGCTGCCCAGTACACCTACCATTTCTTGGAGTATGCCCACCAACATTCTTCTGTAGATCTCTGTCTACATGTGAGTCCTGTGCAGCAGAGATAGTATGTGATTTTGCTCTCTAGTGAGCTGGTACCAGTGATGTCCTATCACCCTGCGCTAGCTCCTGCCCATGTGGCCGGTGATTCACCACATCAATATCCCTCCATGAACCTAGTGTCTAAGATACACATGGTGTCAGTATCTGAGCTGGTGCTTGCTCGGGTCAGATCGAATGATGTTGCATGTTCAGGAGTGTTGGCCCTCTCTTCCTGAAGTGGCTAAGGGATGTTCACATTTTCAGCAGCTGAAATGAAAAGGAGGGACGAGGGTTAGCTTTACATGTAAAGAGAGAGCAGAGGAAGAAGTGGCTGGTGAAAGCAGCCATAGTCATGCAAATTTGTCTGATGAGTTGAAGTAAGAAGGGAAAAAGAGGATACGATCTAAGGAAACCCTACACGAGGTCTCCTCCAGCATTGCCACTAATCACGGCCATGTCTCTATTTCCTCCTTCCCGTTTTCTTCCACTGGAAAGCAGATGTGCAGCCTCCTCTGATGCTACAGGTTATTTTGCGAAATTCTCCTGCAAGAAAGGAATATGTCAGTGAGCGTCTTGTGAGGTGTTTAGAAAATGTGTCTGTCATAGGTGAAAAGTTGGCATTGCAGAGTGTAAAATGTGAGGTGTGGGGAAGTGAGGATTGCAATAGTGGCGAGTATATGCATTTGATGAGAAGGAGATGAAGTGAAGTCCAGTGCAGTGATTGTAGGAGAGTGAAGGGAGGCAGGGGAGTATTATGAGGCTGGAGCTTGTGGTGGTGTGAGTGGAGGGCAAGTGAGCAACATTCTTACTTTGACCTGGGAATCAATGGATATGGGGAAAGTGCAGGAAGGTGGAGTTGGGGTCGAAGTTCAGCCAATATTATTGAATGGTGAAGCAGGCACGAAGTGCCATATGACCTACTCCTGCTCCTAATTCTTATGTTCTTAATTCTGGTGCAGTTATTGAACATTTTGCGGCATTGCAGCCACGTCTTAGGAGCTATACTCTGCAACCTTTTCCAAGTGGCAGCAGAGGTGTTGCCTGGAGGGCTTTCTGCCCTCTCAGAGCTGGGGCGAACAGCATCTCCCTCAGGCACGATCGAATTTCCAGGCCCTAATATTTCCTTGTCTGCAATGTCTCTATGTACATAAATAATTTGTCATTTGGGCCTTTAATAGTTTTTATTTTGCATTTTGCAAATAGGTTATCAGCTTTTGCTTCTGTGGCTGGTGTTTTGCTCCAAACATTGCTGTCAGATAAGCCAACATAAGATATGTAAAACTGACACTAAGATGGTAGTATAATGATGATGCGTACGAGTATTAAACAGCTAGCTCTGCAGAGCTCTGACAGCTGGGGAAGAACAAAATCGTTTGGTATCAAATGTCAAGAACACTGACAGATTCAGCAAGGATACGTCAAATAGTGAGTGTTTGAAATTTAATGAGATACAACTTCCAAGGATATCTTAGTGTAAATATGTTAATAAAAAGCCACAGGATGTTGGAATGTAACACTTTTAGCTTGCATAAAATAACCTAATGATATGTAATTTATGATTCGCAGTGCATGGTGGATGGAATATAACCATACAACTGACTGACACATCATAAGATGTTGAGTCCTATTTTTGAACATCACTTTATTTTATTATTTTATTTTGATAGAAAACTAAAGTACAGATAGACCATACTGAGGTCTCATACACACACAGCTAAATATAATTGTTACTTTTTGCATCGGTGCCATTGGAAACTTGATATATTTCATGAAGGTTGGTACAGCTAAAGCATGTCTTTTGGCCGAGTTAGCTCATCCCTTCACAAAAATCTATGGTGCCCGTCATCTTGGTCATCCAATTGCCTCTTGAATAATTCCATAATGTTCACCTCCACTACCCTCCCTGGAAGCACCCTTCCAGATATTAATCTTTGAGTGAAGAAGTGCTTGCTGATATTAGTTATGAACTTGCCTTTTCTTTATTTGAATCTATGGCCCCTAGTACTGGAGTCACAGTTTAGCCTGAGATAACTTTTTCTGTTGCACTTTGTATTTAAGAAACCTCTTTAAGATCCTTTCTCAGTTGCCTGCTTTCAATGATGAAACATGAGAGGTTTTCTAATCTTTCCTCATAACTGAGTACCTGGGCACCAGGAATCAGCTTTGTGGCCCTTCCCTGCAGCACTTTTCACCCTTGGAAGTTTTATTTGTGCCTCAGTGACCTGAACTGAATAGAAACATAGAAACATAGAAAATAGATGCAGGAGTAGGCCATTCGGCCCTTCGAGCCTGCACCACCATTCAATATGATCATGCAACTTCAGGACCCCATTCCTACTTTCTCTCCACACCCCTTGATCTCTTTAGCCGTAAGGGCCACATCTAACTCCCTTTTGAATATATCTAACGAACTGGCCTCAACAACTTTCTGTGGTAGAGAATTCCACAGGTTCACAATTCTCTGAGTGAAGAAGTTTCTCCTCATCTCAGTCCTAAATGGCTTACCCCTTATCCTTAGACTGTGACCCCTGGTTCTGGACTTCCCCAATATCGGGAACATTTTTCCTGCATCTAACCTGTCCAGTCCCGTCAGAATTTTATATGTTTCCATGTGATCCCCTCTCATCCTTCTAAACTCCATGTGAATACAGGTCCAGTCGATCCAGTCTCTCCTCATATGTCAGTCCTGTCATCCCGGGAATCAGTCTGGTGAACCTTTGCTGCATTCCCTCAATAGCAAGAATATCCTTCCTCAGATTAGGAGACCAAAACTGAACACAATATTCCAGGTGAGGCCTCAGCAAGGCCCTGTACAACTGCAGTAAGACCTCCCTGCTCCTATACTCAAATCCCCCAGCTATGAAGGCCAACATACCATTTGCCTTCTTCAGCGCCTGCTGTACCTGCATGCCAACTTTTAATGACTGATGTACCATAACACCCAGGTCTCGTTGCACCTCCCCTTTTCCTAATCTGCCACAATTCAGATAATATTCTGCCTTCGTGTTTTTGCCCCCAAAGTGGATAACCTCACATTTATGCACATTATACTGCATCTGCCATGCATTTGCCCACTCACCTAACCAGTCCAAGTCACCCTGCAGCCTCTTAGCATCCTACTCGCAGCTCACACCGCCACCCAGCTTAGTGTCATCTGCAAACTTGGAGATATTACACTCAATGCATTCATCTAAATCATTAATGTATATTGCAAATAGCTGGGGTCCCAGCACTGAGCCCTGCGGCACCCCACTAGTCACTGCCTGCCATTCTGAAAAGGACCCGTTTATCCCGACTCTCTGCTCTGTCTGCCAAACAGTTCTCTATCAACGTCAGTACATTACCCCCAATACCATGTGCTTTAATTTTGCACACCAATCTCTTGTGTGGGACCTTCTCAAAAGCCTTTTCAAAGTCCAAATACATCATATCCACTGGTTCTCCCTTGTCCACTCTACTAGTTACATCCTCAAAAAATTCCAGAAGATTTGTCAAGCATGATTTCCCTTTCATGCTGACTTGGACTGATCCTGTCACTGCTTTCCAAATGCGTTGCTATTTCATCTTTAATAATTGATTCCAACATTTCCCCCACTACTGATGTCAGGCTAACCATCTATAATTACCCGTTTTCTCTCTCCCTCCTTTTTAAAAAAGTGGTGCTACATTAGCTACCATTCAGTCCATAGGAACTGATCCAAAGTGTATATAATGTTGGCAAATGAGCACCAATGCATCCACTATTTCTAGGGCCACTCCCTTAAGTACTCTGGGATGCAGATTATCTGGCCCCGGGGATTTATCGGCCTTCAATCCCATCAATTTCCCTAACACAATTTCCCGCCTAATAAGGATTTTCTTCAGTTCCTTCTCACGAGATCCTCGATCCCCGAGTATTTCCGGAAGGTTATTCCTTCGTGAAGACAGAACCAAAGTATTTGTTCAACTGGTCTGCCATTTCTTTGTTCCCCATTATAAATTCACCTGAATCTGACTGCAAGGGACCCACGTTTGTCTTCACTAATCTTTTTCTTCACATATCTATAGAATCTTTTGCAGTCAGTTTTTATGCTCCCAGCAAGCTTCCTCTCATACTCTATTTTCCCCCTCCTAATTAAATCCTTTGTCCTTCTCTGCTGAATTCTAAATTTCTCCCAGTCCTCAGGTTTGCTGCTTTTTCTGGCCAATTTATATGCCTCTTTCTTTATTTAACACTATCCTTAATTTCCCTTGTTAGTCATGGTTGAGCCACCTTCCCCGTTTTATTTTTACTCCAGACAGGGATGTACAATTGTTGAAGTTCATCCATGTGATCTTTAAATGTTTGCCATTGCCTATCCACCTTCAACCCTTTAAGTATTATTTGCCAGTCTATTCTAGCCAATTCACATCTCATACCATCGAAGTTACCTTTCCTTCAGTTCAAGATCCTAGTCTCTGAATTAACTGTGTCACTCTCCATCTTAATAAAGAATTCTACCATATTATGGTCACTCTTCCCAAAGGGGCCTCACACAGCAAGATTGCTAATTAGACCTTTCTCGTTACACATCACCCAATTTGGGATGGCCAGCCCTCTAGTTGGCTCCTAGACATATTGGTCTAGAAAACCATCCCTAATACACTCCAGGAAATCCTCCTCCACCGTATTGCTACCAGTTTGGTTAGCCCAATCTATATGTAGATTAAAGTCGCCCATGATAACTGCTGTACCTTTATTGCATGCATCCCTAATTTCTTGTTTGATGCTGTCCCCAACCTCACTACTACTTTTAGGGGCCACAAACATTTTTTTCTGAATTCAATCTGGTAGGCATTGACTGTTCTGTATGTTTGTGAACACTTTGTCTCCTCATGTAAATGGGCCCAAGTTTCCACATGATTCGTGCCTGATTTTTAGGAGCAACTGGTGGAGAATGTACTCTTTTAGAAATCGCAATTCTCCACATTTCTTTTTCTGCAGTTCTAGTCAGGTAGAACAGTTCTAGTTTAGAACAGATTTTTTTCTTCAAAAGGGGGCGTGTCCGGCCACTGACGCCTGATTTGAAAGTTTCCACAGTGAAAATGTACTCCAAACTAAAGTAGAATGGAGCCAGTGAAGATTTTTGTAGAACTGAAAAAACCTGTTCTACACATTAAAAAATCAGGTGCAGGTTACAAATTAGGCGTCCAGAACGAGGTGGGGGGGAAGGGAACTCATTAAATTCGACAATAAATCCTTATTTATACTTCTACAAATATTATACAAATAAATCCAATCTGAATAAACATTTATAAGCCAAGAAAAGATTAAATAAACCATCTTCCTACCTGTGTGAAAGTGCTTCAGCCAGGGAGAATTCTGCAGCCGTTCGTGCCGCTGAGCGGGAGGGGGAGAGAGAGAGAGAGAGGGAGGGAGGGAGAGAGAGAGAGGGGGAGGGAGGGAGAGAGAGGGGGTGGGAGGGAGGGAGAGAGAGAGGGGGGAGAGAGAGAGAGAGAGAGAGGGGGAGAGAGAGAGAGAAAGAGAGAGGAGGGAGAGAGAGAGAGAGAGAGGGAGGGAGAGGGAGGGAGGGAGAGGGAGAGAGGGGAGGGAGGGAGAGAGAGAGAGGGGAGGGAGGGAGAGAGAGAGAGGGGAGGGAGGGCGAGAGAGAGAGGGGTGGGAGGGAGAGAGAGAGGGGAGGGAGGGAGAGAGAGAGAGGGGAGGGAGGGAGAGAGGGGAGGGAGGGAGAGAGAGAGAGGGGGGGAGAGAGAGAGGGGGGGAGAGAGAGAGAGCGGTGGGGGGGGAGAGAGAGAGCGGTGGGGGGGGAGAGAGAGCGGGGGGGGAGAGAGAGAGCGGTGGGGGGGGGAGAGAGGGGGGTTGAGGAACAGGAGCGTGGGTCGGGTCGGGTCAGTCGGGGGGGGGTGGGAACGTGTCTCGGGTCTCAGGTCGGGGCGGGGGGAGCAGGTGTCGGGTCTCGGGTCGGGGCGGGGGGAAGCGGGTGTTGGTCTCGGGTCGGGGGGGAGGGGAGTGGGTGTCGAGTCTCGGGTCGGGGCGGGGGGGAGCGGGTCTCGGGTCGGGTCTGGTCGGCGGGGGGGGGGGGGGGGGCGCGAGTATCGGGTCTGGTCGGGCGAGGAGCAGGAGCTGGCCGTGGGAGGAGCCTCATTCACGCAGCCCCAGTGAGGCCATTGGGCCAGGGCTCGGGGCTGCGTGCTTCGGGCCCCTCCCACACAGTTCGGCGCCTGGAGCTACTGCACTTGCGTGCCGACTGTAGCGCGCATGTGCAGAGGTCCCGGCACTGTTTTCAGCGCCGGGACCTGGCTCCGCCCCCCCCACAGCTTGTGCTGGCTGCGCCGAGGGCCAGAGGACCTGTAAGTAGGTGGAGAATACTGAGGATTTTTTTAGACGCCGTTTTAGGCACGAGAAACGGGCACCCAGCTCGGAGGGGCGCCCGTTTTTTTTCTTATGGAAACTTGGGCCCATTGTTACTATACAGTACAACAGTACAGTGCTGATAACTGTGCCTAAGAAGAATAGGTAATGTGTTAATAATGCTTTAAGCAGTCAAAATAGTCTAACAGAATAATAAAAAAACAAAGGATTTGAATTTGAATTTTCTAAATGATGTGTAATGGTACCGTTGCGAAGTGGCAATTTATGGATTGTCACTCAAACCCAAGCACTGTGATCAATCACTGATTATGTGTGGAAATTAGAACCTCACAGCACAAACATGACGAGTGCAAAACATCAAATTTAGTTCCATTGCACATTCTGTTAACTTCAGTGAGCAAAAGTACTCCATAATGTTACAAGCAAGAGTGAAGCTCTTGTGTAACTGAATGTCAAGGCAAGATAGGATAGATGCAAGGCTGGAGAGATTTAAAAAAAGAATTTTTTAATTTTTATATAGCGCATTTCATGACCACCAGATGTCTCAAAGTGCTTTACAGCAATGAAATTGTTTTGGAGTGTAGTCAGTGTTGGAAACGTGGCACACAAGCACGCTCCCACAAACAGCAATGTGATAATGACCAGATAATCTGTTTTTGTTATGTTGATTGAGGAATAAATATTGGCCAGGACACAGGAGGTAACTCCTCTGCTCTTCTTCGAAATAGTGCCATGGGGTCTTTTACATCCACTTGAGAGAGCAGATGGGACATTGGTTTACCGTCTCATTCGAAAAATGGCACCTTCAACAGTGCAGCACTCTCTCCCTCACTGGAGTGTCAGCCTAAATATTTGTGCTCAAGTCTTTGGAGTGGGACCTGAACCAACAACCTTCTGCCTCAGAGGCGAGAGTACTACCCACAGCTGACAATGTATGGTGCAGGAGGGAGGGCTTTAGATTCCTGAGGCATTGGGATCAATTCTGGGGGAGGTGGGACCTGTACAAGCCGGACGGGTTGCACCTCAACAAGGCTGGGCCCAATATCCTCAAGTGGGGGGTTGCTAGTGCTGTTGGGGAGGATTTACGTAGCTTCAGAAGGGAGGGAATCAATGCTGAAAATGGAAGACAGTAAATTAGTAAATGAGCTTGGAAGGCAGAGGAAAGAAAGGCTAAAAAATAGACAACCAATGGGTTTGGCAGTGCTTAATGGTATATACTTCAATGCAAGGAGCCTAGTGAATAAGACAGATGAGCTGAGGGCACAGAGAAACACATGGAAGTATGATATCGTAGCTATTACTGAAACGTGGGCAGAAATAGCAGCTCAACATTCCTCGTTACAGGGTTTTTAGATGAGATAGAGAGGGGGATAAAAATGGAGAGGGGTTGCAATATTGTTCAAAGAAACAATTGCAGCTGTGAGGAGGGATGATATGTTAGAAAGATCATCAAATGAGGCCGTAAGGGTTGAACCGAAGAACAAAAAAGCAGTAAATACACTCCTGGGAGTGTACGATAGATCCCCAAATAGTCAGAGGGAGATAGAAGAGCACAAAAGTAGGCAGATTTCTGAGAAGCTCAAAAACAATAGGGCAGTAATAGTAAGTGTTTTCAACTATCCGAATATTAATTGGGATAGAATCAGTGTAAAAGGTGCAGAGGGCCCAGAATTCTTAAAATGCATTCAAGAGAACTTTCTTAGCCAGTATGTAGTAAGCCCAACAAGAGAGGAGCGCTTCTAGGCTTAGTTAGAAACAGAAAGAAACATAGAAATATACAATGCAGAAGGAGGCCATTTTGGCCCATCGTGTCCGCGCCGGCCGACAAGGAGCCACACAGCCCTTGGTCAGCAGCCCCGGTTACATATAAACCGATGCACAATGAACAATGGTGGACAAGTAAAGAGCATCTGGCCCAACCAGTCTGCCCCTCACAACTGAGGTAGGGTATGAAGCTGGGCAGATGGAAGGGCTATCAGTGGGAAAGCATTTTGGTGGTCGTGATCATAATTCAGTTAGATTTAGTGTAGTTATGGAAAAAGACAAAGCTGGATCAGGAGTAAAAGTTCTCGACTGGGGAACGGTCAATTTTACTAGGCTGAGATGTGATTTAGCAAGAGTGGACTGGAAACAGCTACTTGAAGGTGTTATGTATCTTACATTTTTATATATAACTGTATCCTAACATGCTAAACATGACTGTAATAAGATATGATCTGTAACCACCAGCATACCTTACCACCAGGGGTGCACTTGCAAGAGACAGGTATATAAGGACAGGTCTCAGGCAAGTGCAGCATTCCAGAGCTGTGAAATAAAGGTGCAGGTCGAGAGTGACCTTGACTTCACTATATGCCTCGTGTGAATCTGTACTGAGGGGACAGGACTTTACAGTGGCGACGAGTTACGGGATTACAGAATCCACAGAATGGCGAACAACGGATCAGATGAAAAGTACAATGCGGGAGACAATTGAGAGGACTTTATAGAAAGGCTCCAGCAAAGCTGTGTAACCAAAGACTGGTTAGGCGACAATAAGGCAGACAAGAGAAGAGCCTATCTCTTGACCAGCTGTGGCTCGAAAACATACGCTTTAATGAAGGATCTGTTGGCACCCGAGAAACCAGCAAGCAAGTCGTTTGAAGAATTGAGCACACTGGTAAGAGACCACCTGAAGTCAGTGAGCAGCCTACACATGGCAGACACAGGTTCTATAACTACAGACGCTGTGTGGGCCAGAGCATACCCGACTTCGTGGCGGAACTTCGGAGGTTGGCTTGTTTATGTGAGTTCTCCGATGAACTGAGGAGAGAAATGCTGAGAGACTTTTTCATTGAAGGAATAGGCCATGCAGGCATATTCCGAAAGCTCATAGAGGCCAAGAACCTGACCTTAGAGGCAGCAGCACTGGTTGCACAGACATTCTTGGTAGGGGAAGAAGAAACAAGGTTGATTTACAATGCAGGTACGACAACTATCGGAACAAGAAGTTCACAGCACTAAACAAGCTGCTACCCCCACACACAGACAAAACCGGGAGAACAAGCTCTTGACAGCAGGCAGAAGCCATCAAGGGCCACAGGAACGGCCGTTCACACCTCATCAACCCACAATGCGAGCAATCAACTTCAAACTGAGAGAAGCTCAAGAGAGATCAGCCAGATGCAGCTCATTCTTTGGAAACACTTTGAACAATGGAACAGGTCTGTGCTGGAGGTGTGGGAGTGGACACTCGTCAAGGGGATGTCGATTTCAGCAGGCTGTTTGCAGAAATTGTGAATATACAGGGCATTTGGCCCCCATGTGCAAAAAAACGGCAGCTCGGCTGGTATACAAATCGGATGGGTCGGAAAGCGGACCAGAAGATGGTGGGGACAGTACCTGGGACACCGATGTACAGCGGGTCAACACAATCAATGGCCGCTGCTCCTACAACAGGACACCTCCTATAATGATGAGGGTCCTACTCAATGGGATATCTGTCAACTTGGAGCTGGATACGGGAGCGAGTCAATCTCTCATGGGCGCTCAACAATTTGAACCACTGTGGCCGCATAAAAGAGACAGACCAAAACTCACAAGGGTCGACACCAAACTAAGGACCTATACCAAAGAAATCGTACCAGTCCTCGGCAGCGCCATGCTCTTTGTCACACACAAAGGGACAGTGAACCGACTTCCCCTGTGGATTGTCCCCAGAGACCCCCCAGCACTGCTGGGGAGAAGCTGGCTGGCAAAACTAAACTGGAAATGGGATGATGTCCATGCCATGTCATTAGAGGAACGGACCTCCTGCTCAACAGTTATAAAGCGATTTGAACATCTCTTTCAGCCAGGTGTGGGCACTTTCAAAGGGGCCAAAGTCAAAATCTACATCACACAGGATGTTAGACCGGTCCATCACAAGGCCAGAGCTGTACCCTATGTGATGAGGGAAAAGATTGAACACGAACTAGACAGGCTTCTGCGGGAAGGCTTTATATCACCTGTGGAATTTAGCGACTGGGCAAGTCCTATCATCCCAGTCATGAAGCCTGATGGATCCGTACGAATCTGTGGGGACTACAAATCTACCATAAAGAGAGTCTACCTACAGGATCAGTACCCGCTGCCCAGAACGGAGGACCTATTTGCCACATTGGCTGGAGGTAAACTTTTCTCAAAATTAGACCTCACATCTGCGTATATGACGCAAGAATTGACCGAGGAATCCAAGCTACTCACCACCATCAACACACATCGAGGCCTTTTCATGTACAATCGATGCCCATTCGGCATCAGGTCGGCAGCTGCCATATTCCAGCGCAACATGGAGAGTCTGCTCAAGTCCATCCCGGGGACGGTTGTATTTCAAGACGACATACTTATCACGGGCAGGGACACTGACTCCCATCTCCGTAATTTGGAGGAAGTACTAAAGCAGTTGGATCGGGTAGGCCTGCGAGTCAAGAAATCCAAGTGTCTGTTTCTCGCACCCGAGGTTGAATTTTTGGGCAGAAGGATTGCCGCTGATGGAATCCGCCCAACAGAGTCCAAAACAGAAGCAATTCGCCTTGCACCCAGGCCCCGGAATGTCTCAGAACTGCGCGCCTTTCTCGGGCTACTCAATTACTTTGGGAACTTTATGCAGAACTTAAGCACGCTGCTGGAGCCTCTCCACGTGCTACTCAGGAAGGGGTGCGATTGGTTTTGGGGGGACGCCCAGGAACGCGCCTTCAATAAGGCATGCAACCTTCTGTGTTCCAACAGTGTTTTGACTTTCTTTGACCCAGGTAAAAAGCTAGTTCTCGCATCAGCGTATGGGGTCGGGTGCATTTTGCAACATGTCAATAGTGCGGGCAAATTACAACCCATAGCTTATGCCTCCAGGTCACTTTCACGGGCAGAGCGCGGGTACGGAATGGTAGAGAAGGAAGCGCTTGCGTGCATGTACGGTGTCAAAAAGATGCACCAATACCTTTTCGGGGCCAAGTTCACGTTAGAAACCGACCACAAGCCCCTCACGTCCCTCCTATCCGAAAGCAAGGCAATAAATGCCAACGCCTCGGCGCGAATTCCACGGTGGGCACTCATGCTGGCGTCCTACGACTATACCATAAGGCACAGACCAGGCACAGACAACTGTGCCGACATGCTCAGCAGGCTACCCCTAGCGACCACGGAAGGGTCTGACGAACAGGACTGTGAGATAGTCATGGCAATCAATGCCTTTGAGTCCACAGGTTCGCCCATGACGGCTTGCCAAATCAGAGCCTGGACGGCCAACGACCCCACGTTATACTTAGTAAAAAGATGTGTCCTAACCGGTGACTGGGCAGAGGCTTGCGATGCCTGCCCCGAGGAATTAAAACCCTTTCACAGGTGCATGCATGAGCTACCACTACAAGCAGAATGCCTGATGTGGGGCAGCCAAGTAGTCATGCCTCTGCGAGGCAGAGAGGCATTTGTCCGGGAGCTCCACCGCGAGCACCCGGGGATCGTTCTCATGAAGGCCATAGCCAGATCCTACGTCTGGTGGCCTGGTAGTGATGCGGACTTGGAGCTCTGCGTCCGAAGGTGCATCATTTGTGACCAACTCAGCAATGCCCCCAGGGAGGCTCCACTGAGCCCCTGGCCCTGGCTTACCAAAACGTGGTCACGGGTGCACGTAGACTATGCGGGCCCATTCATGGGCAAAATGTTCCTCATAGTTGTAGATGCATTTTCAAAGTGGATCGAATGCACCATTTTAAACTCGAGCACAACCTCCACCACTGTGGAGAGCCTCGCAACCATGTTTGCAATGCACGGAATCCCTGACATATTGGTCAGTGACAATGGTCCGTGCTTCACCAGTGCAGAATTTCAACACTTTATAATTGACCACGGCATAAATCACGTCAAGACAGCACCGTTCAAGCCGGCCTCCAACGGCCAGGCGGAAAGAGCAGTGCAAATCATTAAACAAGGCATGCTTAAAATCCAAGGTCCCACGCTGCAGGGTCACCTGTCGCGACTGCTCCTGGCATACAGATCTCGTCTGCACTCACCAACTGGGATCCCTCCCGCGCAACTGTTGATGAAAAGGACTTTAAAAACAAGGCTCTCATTAATCCTCCCAGACATGCACGAAATCATTGAGGCAAAGCGCCGTAAACTGACTGAGTACCATGACAGAAATTCGAGGGGGAGATGGAATGAGATAGGGGACAAAGTGTTTGTACTAAACTATGGCAGGGGTCCCAAATGGCTTGCAGGGACAGTAACGGGCAAGGAAGGAAACAGGCTACTGGTAGTACAAATGGACAATGGCAAAACCTGCCGGAGGCATGTAGACCAAGTCAAAAGCAGATTTACCAACAATACTGCAGAACCAGAGGCAGACTACAATGTGGAACTCGCACCACACCTGGTGGACAGACAGAGGGAACAACCTGAGGAAAGGGCAATCCGAACAGACAGCCCAGGCGAGTCAACAACAATCACACCAATCGAAACAGATAGCCCAGGTGAGATACCAGCAACCACACTCAAAGAAAAACAGACACCAAGGCAAACAACTGAACCACAACTCAGACGCTCCACGCGAGAGCGTAGACCACCTGAGAGACTGAACCTATAAAGACAATAAGACTTTGGGGGAGGGTGATGTCATGTATCTTACATTAGTATATATAACTGTATTCTAACATGCTATACATGACTGTAATAAGATATGACCTGTAACCACCAGCATACCTTACCACCAGGGGTGCACTTGCAAGAGACAGGTATATAAAGACAGATCTCAGGCAAGTGCAGCATTCCAGAGCTGTGAAATAAAGGTGCAGGTCCAGAGTGACCTTGACTTCACTATATGCCTTGTGTGAATCTGTACTGAGGGGACAGGACTTTCCAGAAGATAAATCAGTGTTAGAGTAGTGGGAGTCATTCAAGGAGATAGTGAGGGTTCAGAGAACAAAGAAAAAGGGAGGGACTAACAAATCTAGAGCCCCTTGGATGTCAGCTAAAAAAGGAAAGCTTCTGTCAGATACCGAGAGCTAAGTACTGCAGAAAACGTAGGAGTATAAAGTGCAGGGGTGAAATTAAAAAAGGAAATTAGGAAAGCAAAGAGCAGGCATGAAAATTATTGGCAAGTCATATTCAGGAAAACTCAAAGATGTTTTATAAATAAAGAGCAAGATGATAACTAAAGAAAGAGTAGGACCTATTAGAGACCAAAAAGGAAGCTTGTATGGGGAGGCGGAAGATGTGGGTGTGGTTCTTGATGAACACTTTGCATCTGTCTTCACAAAAGAGAGCGACGATGCATTGTAGTTAAGGAGGAGGAATGTGAATATTAGATGAAATAAACATAGTGACAGAGGAAGTATTTAGGGGGTTTAGCATCTTAGATAAATTGCCAGGCCCAGATGAAATGTATCTCCGGGCTGTTAAGAGAAACAAGGGAGGAAATAGTGGAGGCTCGGCGGCAAAGGATAATGGTCAACAAATGTTTTTGCGACTAGAAAGTTGTTTCCAGTGAGGTTCTGCAGGGCTCAGTACTAGATCTCTTGCTTTTTGTGATATACATCAATAATTGAGACTTCAGTGTAGGGGGTATGATTAAGAAATTTGCAGATGATGCAAAAATTGGCCATGTCTTGATAGTGAGGAAGAAAGCTGTAGACTGCAGGAAGATATCAATGCACTGGTCAGGTGGGTAGAAAAGTGTCAAATGGAATTCAATCCAGAGAAGTGTGAGGTAATGCATTTGGGGAGGGCTAACAAGACAAGGGAATACACAATAAATCGTATGGCACTGAGAAGTGTAAAGGAACAGAGAGACCTAGAATGCGTGTCCACAGATCCCTGAAGGTAGCAGGACAGGCAGATAAGGTGGTTAAGAAGGCATACAGGATACTTGCCTTTATTAGAAGAGGCATAGAATATAAGAGATTATGCTTGAACTGTAAAAAACACTAGTTGGGCTACAGTTCGAGGACTGCGTGCAGTTCTGGTTACCACATTGCAGGAATTGTACAAGAGAGGGTACAGTGGAGATTTACGAGGATGTTGCTAGAATTGGATAATTTTAGCTATGAGGAAAGATTGGATAGGCTGGGGTTGTTTTCTTTGGAACAGAGGAGGCTGAGGGGAGCCTTGATTGAGGTATATAAAACCATGAGTGGCCTAGAGAGAGTGGATAGGAACGACCTAATTCCCCAAGTGGAGGGGTCTATAACCAGAGGGCATAGATTGAAAGCAATGGATAGCAGGATTAAAGAGGAGTTGAGGAGAATTTTTTTTACCCAGAAGTTCTCTGTGTAATCAGATAGAAAATCATTAGAATTAAATAGAAGGACAACTGCAATTAATTAGGGGCTTTTTATTGATCTTTTTTTTCCCATCGAGCCAAAGAAATTAAAGCAATTACAATAGAAACTGTTCAAAAACAGGATGTGATGTGATTAGGTACTTAATTAATTTACTAGAACAAAAAGTGATTAGAGAAAGATCGGTATGAGACGGTAACTGTTGTTCCTCCATGAAAACCATGCAATTCTAAAAAAAACAAATTGATTTAAGAAATGGAAATTCATTCATTCATAAATGTTTGTGTTCAGTTTAATTTTCCTGCACATCAGATGCAATGCAGAATACAGTATATAATCTTCAGAATAAAAGTGTTCGTATAGTACACAGCTCACGTTACTCTGCAAACAATTCACTCTTTACACAACTCACAGCCCAACATGATATAAAAATCTCCAACTGGCCCCCAGGCCTTGTTCAAGGGCTCGTTGCCTCCTGTAGATTGCTGGAGGCAGGAAAGAAATCTCAGCTATAAATCAACAAGTAAATATGAAAGCACAGATGCACATAAAAAGAACAAAAAGTTTTTTTTTAATACATCATCATCATAGGAAGTCTCTCGGGATCGAGGAAGACTTGCTTCCACTCTTAGCGTGAGTTCTTAGGTGGCTGTACAGTCCAATACAAGAACCACAGTCTCTGTCACAGGTGGGACAGATAGTCGTTGAGGGAAAGGGTGGGCAGGGAGCCTGGTTTGTCGCACGCTCCTTCCGCTGCCTGCGCTTGATTTCTGCATGCTCTCGGCGACGATACTCGAGGAGCTCAGCGCCCTCCCGAATGCACTTCCTCCACTTAGGGTGGTCTATGGCCAAGGACTCCCAGGTGTCACTGGGGATGTCGCACTTTATCAGGGAGGCTTTGAGGATGTCCTTGTAACGTTTGCTCTGCCCGCCTTTGGCTCGCTTGCCATGGACGAGTTCAGAGTAAAGCGCTTTCTTTGGGAGTCTCATGTCTGGCATGCGAACTAAGTGGCCTGCCCAGCGGAGCTGATCAAGTGTGGTCAGTGCTTCAATGCTGGGAATGTTGGCCTGGACGAGGACGCTAATGTTTGTGCGTCTGTCCTCCCAGGGGCCTTGCAGGATCTTGCGGAGACATCGCTGGTGGTATTTCTCCAGCGACTTGAGGTGTCTACTGTACATGGTTCACGTCTCTGAGCCATACAGGAGGGCAAGTATTACTATGGCCCTGTAGACCATGAGCTTGGTGACAGTTTTGAGGGACTGATCTTCACTCTTTTCCTCAGACGGCCGAAGGCTGCACTGGAGGCGGTGTTGGATCTCAACACCAAGGCCTGCTCTTGTTAATAGGAGGCTCCCAAGATAGGGCAAGTGGTCCACGTTGTCCAGGGCCACACCGTGGATCTTGATGTTTGGGGGGCAGTGCTGTGCGGCGAGGGCAGGCTGGTGTAGGATCTTTGTCTTACTAATGTTTAGCGTAAGGCCCATGCTTTCATACGCCTCGGTAAATACGTCAACTTTGTCCTGGAGTTCAGCCTCTGTGTGTGCAGATGCAGGCGTCGTCTGCGTACTGTAGCTCGATGACAGAGGTTGGGGTGGTCTTGGACCTGGCCTGGAGACGGTGAAGGTTGAACAGGTTCCCACTGGTTCTGTAATTTAGCTCCACTCCAGCGAGGAGCTTATCAACTGTGAGGTGGAGCATGGCAGCAAGGAAAATTGAGAAGAGGGTTGGGGCGATGAGGCAGCCCTGCTTGACCCCAGTCTGGACATGACTTGGGTCTGTGATGGATCCGTTGGTAAGGATCACGGCTTGCATGTCGTCGTGGAGCAGACGGAGTATTGTGACGTTCTGAGTATGGTATGATGCACATAAAAAGAACAAAAATCTTTTTTTAAATGCACATAAGTACATCAAATAATATCTAAAAATTTTTGGGTGAGATAAGCAGCAATTTTGGACACTGCGTCTTCTAGTTCTATGTCCAAATTATTGATGTACACAGTGAACAGAAGTAATCCCAAAACAGAACCCGGTAGGATATCGCTATCCAGTTCCATGCATTCTGAGTGCCCTTGACTCCTACTTTGCTCCCTTCTAACTAGTTGTTAAATCAAATTTGCTATACTTCCCTAATTCCAGAACCATTAATCTTCTCCAATAATCTCCTGTGTGGTACCTTGTCAAAGGCTTTCTCAAAGTTCATCCACGATATCTGTCACCTTCTTCAAATAATTTGAACCATTGCAGAGACATTAGTTGCAAACTATATGATAAGGAGATAGATACAATCTACCCAGTAGTGTGGCTTTTATTCTATTAATTGTACATTCATCAGATTTCTGAGTAGCCACTAACTCAAATCGATATGGTGTCACTCAAATCGCACGGGGTAGCCTGGAGGAGGAATTCATAGAATGCATACGGGATTGTTTCTTAGAACAGTATGTTACAGAACCTACAAGGGAGCAAGCTATCTTAGATCTGGTCCTGTGTAATGAGACAGGAAAAATAAACGATCACCAAGTAAAAGATCCTCTCGGAATGAGTGATCACAGTATGGTTAAATTTGTAATACAGATTGAGGGTGAGGAAGTTGTGTCAGAAACGAGCATACTATGCTTAAACAAAGGGGACTACAGTGGGATGAGGGCAGAGTTGGCTAAAGTAGAATGGAAACACAGACTAAACGGTGGCACAATTGAGGAACAGTGGAGGACTTTTAAGGAGCTCTTTCATAGTGCGCAACAAAAATATATTCCAGTGAAAAAGAAGGGCGGTAAGAGAAGGGATAACCAGCCGTGGATAACCAAGGAAATAAAGGAGAGTATCAAATTAAAGACCAATTTGTATAAGGTGGCCAAGGTTAGTGGGAAACTAGAAGATTGGGAAAATTTTCAACAACAGCAAAGAAAAAAGCAATAAAGAAAGGAAAGATAGATTACGAAGGTAAACTTGCGCAAAACATAAAAACAGATAGTAAAAGCTTTTACAGATATATAAAACGGAAAAGAGTGACTAAAGTAAATGTTGGTCCCTTAGAAGATGAGAAGAGGGATTTAATAATGGGAAATGTGGAAATGGCTGAGATCTTAAACAATAATTTTGCTTCGGTCTTCACAGTCGAAGACACAAAAACCATGCCAAAAATTGCTGGTCACAGGAATGTGGGAAGGGAGGACCTTGAAACAATCACTATCACTAGGGGGGTAGTGCTGGACAGGCTAATGGGACTCAAGGTAGACAAGGTCCCCTGGTCCTGATGAAATGCATCCCAGGGTATTAAAAGAGATGGCGGAAGTTATAGCAGATGCATTCGTTATAATCTACCAAAATACTCTGGACTCTGGGGAGGTACCAGCGGATTGGAAAGCAGCTAATGTAACACCTCTGTTTAAAAAAGGGGGCAGACAAAAGGCAGGTAACTATAGGCTGGTTAGTTTAACATCTGTAGTGGGGAAAATGCTTGAAACTATCAGTAAGGAAGAAATAGCAGGACATCTAGATAGGAATAGTGCAATCAAGCAGATGCAGCATGGATTCATAAAGGGGAAATCATGTTTAACTAATTTACTGGAATTCTTTGAGGATATAACGAGCATGGTGGATAGAGGTGTACCGATGGATGTGGTGTATTTAGATTTCCAAAAGGCATTCGATAAGGTGCCACACAAAAGGTTACTGCAGAAGATAGAGGTACGCGGAGTCAGAGGAAATGTATTAGCATGGATAGAGAATTGGCTGGCGAACAGAAAGCAGAGAGTTGGGATAAATGGGTCCTTTTCGGGTTGGAAATCGGTGGTTAGTGGTGTGCCACAGGGATCGGTGCTGGGACCACAACTGTTTACAATATACATAGATGACCTGGAAAAGGGGACAGAGTGTAGTGTAACAAAATTTGCAGATGACACAAAGATTAGTGGGAAAGCAGATTGTGTAGAGGACACAGAGAGCCTGCAAAGAGATTTGGATAGGTTAAGCGAATGGGCTAAGGTTTGGCAGATGGAATACAATGTCGGAAAGTGTGAGGTCATCCACTTGGGAAAAAAAACAATAAAAGGGAATATTATTTGAATGGGGAGAAATTACAACATGCTGAGGTGCAGAGGGACCTGGGGGTTCTTGTGCATGAATCCCAAAAAGTTAGTTTGCAGGTGCAGCAGGTAATCAGGAAGGCGAATGGAATGTTGGCCTTCATTGCGAGAGGGATGGAGTACAAAAGCAGGGAGGTCCTGCTGCAACTGTATAGGTTATTGGTGAGGCCGCACCTGGAGTACTGCGTGCAGTTTTGGTCACCTTACTTAAAGAAGGATATACTGGCTTTGGAGAGGGTACAGAGACGATTCACTAGGCTGATTCCGGAGATGAGGGGGTTACCTTATGATGATAGATTGAGTAGACTGGGTCTTTACTCATCAGAGTTCAGAAGGATGAGGGGTGATCTTATAGAAACATTTAAAATAATGAAAGGGATAGACAAGATAGAGGCAGAGAGGTTGTTTCCACTGGTAGGGGAGACTAGAACTAGGGGGCACAGCCTCAAAATACGGGGGAGCCAATTTAAAACCGAGTTGAGAAGGAATTTCTTCTCCCAGAGGGTTGTGAATCTGTGGAATTCTCTGCCCAAGGAAGCAGTTGAGGCTAGCTCATTGAATGTATTCAAGTCACAGATAGATAGATTTTTAACTAATAAGGGAATTAAGGGTTACGGGGAGAGGGCGGGTAAGTGGAGCTGAGTCCACGGCCAGATCAGCCATGATCTTGTTGAATGGCGGAGCAGGCTCGAAGGGCTAGATGGCCTACTCCTGTTCCTAATTCTTATGTTCTTATGTATAAAAATAGATACCACTACCAAGTGAGCAGTCTGCCATATTATATCCTATTCCATCTCCAACTACCCCTCAAAATCTTGACCAAAAACCCAGAGACTACCAATTGATAGGGCAAGGTATTTTTTCCGGTTAAATTTGAAATAAGCAAAGCAAATGTTCATGATGAAATAGGGTAGCTTCCCGATGGCTGATAGTGCCATCTAGTAACGTTATGGATAATACAAAACTGTGTGGCAGAGTGAGGACCTTAGAAGTAAATAGATTGCAACTGGATTTAGATCGGAAGTGCACCCAGGATTGGGAACTGTCTTTCAATATAGTTATATACCCAAGTGCGTACAATGTAGATATGAAGTATAGCACAAGTCAGTGTAGGTTAAAGGTGGCAAGAAGGAAAAGAGACTTGGGAGTGATCATTGACCACAACCTGAAGTCATCACCATCTCAGGAGGCTGCGGCTGAAGTAAACAGGGTTCTTGGCTGCACTGCCTGGACTGTTCAGTACAAAACTAGAGCCATGATAATAGAGTTATATCAGGCATTGGTGAAACTTCAAATGGGGGATTGTGTACAATTTGGGCACAACCACCTCAAGACATTGATGGGTTTAACCACGCGAGGATCAGCAGGACAGTGTCGGTGGGAGGTTGAATTATAAACAATGAGAAACCCAACCCCAACCCGCCACAAACGTGCCTACTTCCGGTTTACCTGTGGCGGGTTTGGGGTCGTCTGAATAACCTGCGCTGGAGAGGCGAGTCAGTAATTATAACATTTAAATGAAGCTCTGTACCCACATTTTGTCAGCAATTTGGATTTAACACTTGCGGATCCCCCTCACTGTGATCTCTCCCTAATGAACTCCATACCCCACTCCGCCGCCCCCACCCCCTCAAACTCTACCCCTCGTAATCATAGAATGTTTGCAGCACAGGAGACCATTAGGCCTGTGAGCCCGAGCCGGCTCTCTGCAAGAGCACTTTAACTAGTCCAATTCCCTCGCCCTTTCCCCGTAAATATTTTTCCTTCAAGTACTTATCCAATTCCCTTTTGAAATCCATGTTTGAATCTGCCTCTACCAGCCTCACAAGCAATGCATTCCAGATCCTAATGACTCGCTGCGCAAAAAAGTTTTCCCTCATGTCGCCTTTGGTTTTTCTGCCAATCACCTTAAATCTGTGTCCTCTGGTTCCCGACCCTTTCACCAATGTTTTTCTCCATCTACTCTGTCTGGATCACTCATGATTTTGAACACCTCTATTAAATCTCCTCTCAACCTTCTCTGCTCTAAGGAGAACAACCCCAGCTTCTCCAGTCTATCCACTGAACTGAAGTCCCTCATTCCTGGAACCGTTCTTTTAAATCTTTTTTGCACCTCTCGAAGGCCTTCACATCCTTCCGAGAGTGCGGCAGCCAGAATTGGACACAATATTTCAGTTGAGTAGAATGAGTGTTTTATAAGCACAGAATTCTAATAAGGTCCTGCTGTTAAATTTGGCTGGACCTCCGCCCTCCCGGTTTTTCCGGGTTTCCCAGCCGCTGAAAGATTCTTTCCCTGCCTCTCCGTAAATATCGGGTCCATTGTGTCTCTGAGGTAGTTACCGAGAAGGGCAACAAAGGTGATCCCAGGCTTAAGTGCATTGAGTTACAGAGATAGCCTTCATGCCTTAGGTTTGTATTCGCTAGCAAGGTGTAGATGTAGAAAAGATCCAATTAAGGTCATTAAAATTATTAGGGGCATCAACAGCATATGAGTAGATGGACTATTTGAGCTGGCTATTACCATTTAAATTAAGAAATCAAGGATGAATTTGGATGTTCAAAAATGTATTTTTCTCAGAGGATGATTCACCTGGGGAACAAAATTGGCAAGGAAATTATAAACTGTATTACGCCAAGATGAACCCGCCAATAATAATGCAGCATTCTGCATCATAGCAGAATAAAGAGTGTAACAAAGAATGCATTTTATGGTTCTTGGGTGATACATGACAAATTAGCCAAATAAAGTATTAATACGATGGTTTAGTTAGACCTACCAAATCATTTGTAAAAGCACTGGGCCACCAGAAGAAATCCTGGAAGGTAAATAAGAATCAAACTACTCTTTTAGGTTCACCAGACTGATTCCAGGGATGGCTGGACTGTCATATGAGGAGAGACAGGATCAACTGGGTCTTTATTCACTGGAGTTTAGAAGGATGAGAGGGGATCTTATGGAACCGTATAAGATTCTGACGGGACTGAACAGGTTAGATGGGGGAAAGAATGTTCCTGATGTTGGGGAAGTCCAGAACCAGGGGACTTAGTCTTAGGATAAGGGGTAGGCCATTTAGGACTGAGATGAGGAGAAACTTCTTCACTCAGAGAGTTGTTAACCTGTGGAATTCCCTACCGCAGAGAGTTGTTGATGCCAGTTCATTGGATATATTCAAGAGGGAGTTAGATATGGCCCTTATAGCTAAGGGAATCAAGGGGTATGGAGAGAAAGCAGGAAAGGGATACTGGGGGAATGATCAGCCATGATCTTATTGAATGGCGGTGCAGACTCGAAGGGCCAAATGGCCTACTCCTGCATCTATTTTCCATGTTTCTATGTTTCTATGTTTTACAGTCTTACTCTTCATTATAGTATTCAATATAATTGTCACCTAATGCATTATGCAAAAATATACAACCTTCAGGCAAGATTTCACCACATTCATTTTGATGAAAATGTATAGAATTTAATACAGAAATGATTCTACAGCATCTTTTATTAAGTAGAACTGTCTAGTAAAATACACAATTACTCTCCATGTTGTTGTAATTTATTCACCATACTCAAATTGAAGTTAATTTCCACAAAATCAGTTATAGTTTATTATAAACATTGATCATAAAGCAACTAACTCATTGTAGATCAACTAATTATACTACTAGCTCAAGAAATATTAATTTGCTGCTTGCCACAATCCATAAGTGTTACATGAATAGCATTGCTGTTTAGAACGCTAAGGTATTACAGATGAATGCAAGAATGTGATATAGGGAATTCAAAAGACCTAATTTAAATTGAACATGGACATCAACAAGCTTTTACAACCAGATTTAAAATTTTGCTGTGACATTTAATTTTGGTAAATATAATGAAAATAATTTGTATTAATTAAGCTTAACTAGTATCATGGGAAAGTTAGTGGATTACAGAAGCTTTCAGAGGGGTGTTTAGTGATAAAACTTCTCCTTCCTTCTGCCAGCAGGCCTGAAAGTGAATCAAATGCCAAAGTGAACCTTTTCTTTTGCCAAATCCCAGCAGTTACAGGGGTGAAGGGTCATCTTGCCGTTTCTATATAGTACTTATGTTGATACGGGAAATATAAAAGCCAAGTGTCACATTAATTCCCAAACAGCAAGCTAATGACTTCCCTTCTGGAAGGCACAGAATCTCATCATGATATTGCTATCTATTAAAAACCCTCTGTGAGCAGTCTTTTGATGTTATGAAGCCTGGAAGGTATTTTATGCCCAGAGGAGTCAACTGTTATACAGCCTTTCAAATCTTTGTGGGATTTCAAAAATGTGAATGTAAAATCCTCCATTATCACCATCGAGATGTCTGCTCCTTTGTTATTATTGCTGTATTACTGCTGTATAGGCTGATAAGTAAAATTTATGATGAACAAAATAATCATTTCCCATTGTCTTTGTTAAAAGGGGGTGCTCCAGTGATTAGTGCTGTCGACAAATGTTAGTTAAAGTTAAAGCTGTTTGATTGGTGAGCTGATAGGTTTTTGAGAAACAAGACGAAGCTACAATGCTTTGACAATGTATATACTGGAAACAAATCGGACAAGTGAACAAAACATTTTTTGTGAGTTAACACTTTGATCCTTACATAATATTTTTGCAGTGTTCGTGCAGAAAATAATTTTACCAAAATTTAAGCTGAATACTTGTGAACAATACAATGCTAAGGTTCTCTAATATCAAACTGTATATTTTATTTTTACTGAAGCACATTCAATAAACAACAGCTGTAGCTCAGAAGTCAACTACTGGTTTATTAAACACTCAGGTTCATGATAATCAGGAGCTGGGAAGTAATGAAGTGTTCATACATTTTGAATGTTAAATGAAAGAGAAGATAATGTCTACCAACCTGTTCTCCAGTGTCTGCTCACAACTATATTACCATGATGTGAATTCCAATATTTTCATTAGCTGTATTTACTTTGCACAGATTTATTCTTAATAATCTTTTCATTAATATAAATGCACTCAGCTTATTTTTCAATGTATATTTAACCACACTAGGGGACAATTTCCATTATTTGTTATTTATAACAAAATTATAATAATCTATTAGAACAAAATTATTTAATATTTTGTCATAAATAATTAAGAGAAATTTTCTAAAATGATGGCTTCCTTTCTCCTGATTTAACAGTAACCAGCTGCTGATCAGTATTTGCCAATCATGCAGCCTCCAACCAAATCTCAGTGACATTTATTGTACAGGATCCTACACAACGAAATGCTTCAATCTTATTGGGCCATATTTTGCTGTGAAAATAACGGTGATGCTAACAGCTCTCATCGTTACTCTTGTGCAAATCGGACAGCAACTTCCAGCAAATGCCTATGCGCAGTTAAATGCGGAAATCCAGAAGTTGCTGTCCGAGATGCCCTACTCCTCCAAAAGCTGTGGTATTTTGCCATCTGACTCGCTATTCAAATACGCTGGACAGCGTGAAGATGCTGTATTTACCTCATAGATACAGACTAAACACGCCAAAAAAAAGTACACTAATTGGGAAGTTATTGGTGCTTTAGTCACAAATCTATAGATTTTTGCATTAGTAACTGGTACAAATAAAAGATCTGTGTGCATTGGTAAGATATAAAATTAAACAGATTTTAAACGTAATTGTAAAGGGGTGGATTTACAATCTTATGCACGTTCAGCGGAACAGCTGCAGAATCCCTGACAAACAGTATAAGTGGTGGTTACAATGTGTTTCTGGGATTTCTGCAGCCCTTCCGTTGAAGTTAACAATGGACAAGTGAGAGAACCTCTGCAGAAATTCACTCCAAAGTCTCAGACTGAAAAATTACATTAATCATATTCAGGAACTGAAAGCAAATTGAACCAGTGGAATGAGTGATAACAATTAAATTGTTACAGTTGATGACTAGATTTAATGTGTAACCGGACAATCACAGTATACTGTGAGAGAAACCTGACCAGAAACAACATTTATTTAAATAGTATATGTAATTTTTTTTTATAGTGCAGATCAATTCACTGCAATTACTGTTCAGTTGGAAGTTAACACCCGAGAATGGCCGATGAAAAATTAACATTTACCAGTAGCTTTTCAAGTAGTACAGAATCTCCATCAATCTGTTGCTGATGAAATCAACATATTTTTATTTTGGTTTGTTTTCCTTGCTGTCAAGTAATCAGCTGGAGCAATGGCCATGGAACTCATGCCTCAGGTTGAGACGTGGTTCCCGAGCTGCATGAATACCGTGGCCATGCAGGGTAAATTAAGAAAGTAGGGGGAAAAAGGCTATTAAGTGCATGCAATTTGCCTCATAATAATTTCCATTGGGTCCCCCACTGCTGCCAGTCAGGTCAGCTCCACACTGGCTGATGTGCCCATGGGAAAGGTGTTTGGGATAGAGTTGACAGCGGGTTCCTGACCAGCTGTCAAAAAAACAACTTTCCCATCCGACCTGCCACCAATCGCGCCCACTGCCACCCCGGAAAATTCAGCCCCATATGTCATCTTCTCCATCATTCTCTTCTTGTTCTTCCTGCACTGGCTTGAAGCTTGGAATTCTTGGTATCTGAAACGAGAAAGGCACAAAGGTAGGTTTGTGGTGAGGCTAGGTGGTGGGGGGGTGGTGGGGGGGCGGGGGTGGAGAATGATTTGCATGCTTACACCACCAGCAACTTTTAAATGAGAAGAGATTGTGGGATGAGGCAGAAGTGGGATGTGAGAATGAGGATTAGGTATGAGCCTACCATCATCACAGCCTCAGTGACAGCCCCTCCAATAATGTCCAACGCAGTCTCCTCCAGCTGGGTCAGGATATGTAGACGTGCCTGTCCCCCACCAGTTAGTTGCTGCTGTCTCCTGTTATGCGAAACCCTGGCCTGCAGGAGAAAAGGGAAGCGTGTCAGTGAGTGTGGTGCAATGTGTTTGGTGCTGTGCCTGTTATGGTTGATTATCATGTGAGATGTGGGTGTGAGGCTTGCAGCAATGGTAAGTGTGTGAGGGTGAGGTGAAGCTATGAATCTGAGCTATTAGTCGTGATTGATCGAGATTGTTGGTAGGTGAGTGATGGGGGTGTGGTGCACTGAGCAGCATGTGAGGCTAGTGGTGCAGTTGGTGGTATATGACATTTTAAGATGCCTTCACTGACCTTGACCGCTCGTGTGAGGTTATTAAACTTCTTTCGGCACTGGACCCAGTTCCTCAGGGAAAGACTGTTGACAGCGACTGCTCTAGCTATCTGCTCCCACTTCCTTCTGACTTGGAGGGTCTCCTAGCCCCTTGCAGGTATTAGACCTGTGTCCTCCGTTCAACCCTCCCACACTAAGGCCTCCAGCACTGTGTCTGAGAACCTAGGAATCCTTTCCCTGCCCTGTTCAGCCATAACTGCCTGACAGTTGCCTTGACAACAAGAACAATGAGACGCTAAATGCAAAATGTATCTCCTTTTTAAGAAGTGCAGACTGCATTTAAAACTGGAGGTTAGCTTTATATAGAGTTCACCTCTCACGAACATGGCACACTCTGCTGAGCGCTCAGCCATGCAGCAGTACTCTCATCGCTGGGCTGCACGCATCAATTCTGTTAATTAGCAGGCAGCATGAATGTTGCTTGCTGCCTGCACTACTTTCACCAGGCACGGGCCGATTGCGCATCGCGATCCCCGCACCTGTTTTTGGGCCTACTCCAAGTTTTAGCCCTAAGAATCTATTGGCATCTATAATTAAATATCTAAAAGGACATTTATTTGTTATGCAACATCCAGCATAACAAGATTCACGTTCCAAGATATTGGGCCAGATTTTGCTGTGTCAGGGCACTTAACACTCTCTGCTGTTAGACTTACCCTTTCATGCCTTTCACGTTTTGGTTTTTACATTTGCTGAAAATGTGAGCTGATAACGGCGCACCGAGGGAAACAGAACATCTGCGACTTGAGTGAACACTGTGTACCTTGTTAGAAATAAGGGATATTTAAAAATATATGGTTATGTGAACAAAATTGTGATGGAAATAATGCGATGTTTATATGATTCTGTTCGAGCTGCAGATAAGAAGTCTATTCAGGCTAGTATGCGGATGATATAGCATTCTGTACTATATACAATCTCCCTGTTGCCAAGCGATTATCTGTTGTTTTTAAGTTAAGATTTGAATATTGCTTATGTATTTTATGTATGCTACTAAGGCAGGGATTGAAGTTATCATAACAGACTTCTTGCGAAGATAAGTAAAGGTTAATCTCAGAATGGAGTAGTTTGCTAGGTCATAAAGAAGGTAACGACTGATTGAAGTGAGACAGCTCTGGCTTTTGGCCTTATGGTTGAGAGGGTACTGGTACCCAAGAGGATAGGGACCAACACGAATTCCAATGA
The DNA here is from genome assembly GCF_044704955.1 of Pristiophorus japonicus. Lineage (NCBI taxonomy): Eukaryota > Metazoa > Chordata > Chondrichthyes > Pristiophoridae > Pristiophorus > Pristiophorus japonicus. Next base: position 46,581,844 of record NC_091991.1, on the reverse strand, counting down.
AAGAGCCCCGAGAAAGTATAAACAGGAAAGACATGTGAACAAGATCATGAGACATCTTTAGGGAGGGCTTTGATTCAAGAATTGAGACAATGAACTCGACGCACCATTGGGTACTGAGTTTTAGGGGAACCTCTAGAGGCCAAAAGGTCTTGTCAATATCCTATTTCAGGCCTACCCCTAAAAAGAGAATAAAAGTAACCTCCTGAGGGCTTGTCCTCACAGATGGTGGAGGTGAGAGCTAAACAGAAGTTGGGCTGGTCGAATGCTTTTTTGAGAATGGTCCCATGCTCTAAGGAGGCTCCAGACGAAAGGAAGAGAAGCTGCTCAGAACTGCTCACGTGTGCCAACCGTCTACCCGATCAGATCGGTACCAGCTACTTGTCATAGTTGTATGTTTTTGCCGTATAACTAATATGTTATATTCCATCTTAAACTCTAATTAAATACAATATACCCACTATATTGGTCTGCAGTCGATCCTGATTATTTAAAGTGACCAAAGATAGCCGTAAACTAGTTATTTCTAACAACCTCCTTAACCAATCAGAGTGAAGGATAGTGAAATTAACAATGGAAGGACTGAGAAGGAAGTTTGTATTAGAGTGGGTGAATTCAATGTCAGATCGGGTACAGAAAGCGAAGTAAAGAGAGGGAAGAAGGAATTGATTGAGAGAGAAAAGACAGAAAGGAAAAGTAAAAAAAAGAATCACATTTAAAAAATCTCCAACAGCAATTAAAACGTGAAGGATTGAAACTCCACACTGTAATAGTAAATTTTCAGTGCCAGAGAGGATGACCGACAGCAATTAACGGTTATCACTTTGTTAAAAAGGTAAACTGAAACGGACAAGACTTACCTTACTGTAATGGGTTTAGTTTGTTTTTGTGAATCTAATGGTGGAATGGCGCATCTCGGACTGAGACTTTTAGATTTCCGTGATTAACCGCGCAGCCGCCCTTGCCTGAAGTTGCTGTAACATTTTCGCATAAACAACATAGAATACCATTAGCCGCACCATTATTTTGACAGCAAATTATGGCCAATTAGCATATCCTACAGGATTTTTAAAAGGAATATATTGAATTGAATGTTGCATATTGATCCGGAGAACTGAAGAGATACACAAAAAAATGACACAAACATAACATTAAGACAAAATCCTAAAGCCATGTTTGTTTTTCATTGACTGAATGCCTTGTCACCCTGTACTCTAGATTAAATAAGGTTTGATTAGTCAAGTCATTAAAATGACCCCAATTTAAATACAAAGTGAACAGCCAAGAGAAAACCATGGTATTCTGTAACAACTATAGTCCACAACAAAATACAGATAAAATGATCATTTATATAAATTTGCAGTTTAAATCAGGGTCTAGCAGGTTCAACTGCTTAGAAAGTATTGTTTTCCCATCCACGGTTATATTTAGCAGCCTGATGAATCCTTGACAGAACCAACAGCTGTGCAGCACAATGTGCTCTCTGCACTGTAGGCTTAGGTATTTAATCATCAACCAGCACTAGTCATAACTTGTCTATTAGGGGAAAAAGTACTTTCATTTGGTGTGTTGATTAATAGGTTGCTGTGTAAGCTCAGAATAAAGTTTCAAAATAGAACTGGAATTATCAGAAAATGTTAGTAGCAGAAATCCAAAATGCAACCCAAGATGCAATGGACATAATCAGCTGCTTTCAAATCTTATTCAGAGCATTTAGTTAAAAATGCTGCAAATTATATAATTCTGTGTTTAAAGCAGCACATTGCTATTTAACAAGCAACACAATAGATAAATATATTATTGATATTTCAAACTTAATTGCTATATACTTTGATCACTGACTGTATGAAGCTAATTAAAATCTAAAAGATAAACTATTGCATTGGCAAATGGATTTGTTTCATCATGTTAAATATGTAACTCAAATTAATCAAATCAAAGAATTTATTTTAGCATAAATGAAACAGCAGATGATTTCCTTTGATCGCTATATGTTGATTTTTGTCTTCAAATGTAAATCAGTTCTAATTTGGTTTGAACTTCTTTAACATCCACCTAAATCTCAAGTGCTGACAGCATTCAATTTTCTGGTCTAGCCATATTTGCATAATTATTCACAACTCCTGCCACAAACTCGAATGGGTCTAGAGCTGACACCAAAGGGGTGGGGACAATTAAAGAGACATGTCACAAGGAGGGGGACAAAACCTTCAAAAGATTCTGGAAAGTATTAAAACACATCCCAACCTATCAGCAACCTTTGCCAAAGCTGAGAGGGCATTGGATTTAGAAGTGACAGGCCAAGATGACAGGGATCCCGGTGAAGGCATGAGTTTGCAGACAAGTAACATTTTAGCCTAGCAGCTGTCCTCCTCTTTGAAGTTGAGGTAGTGCTGCATTGGATGCTTGTGAGAAGGGTTTTCCTCGGTGTCTTTACACAGCACCATCTCACAGGTCAACACTGCAGCATGCCTGCAAGTAAGGGCAGACTCATTTCAGGACAGAGCTGACCATTACTGTCCCTGCGTGTTGCAGCCCTTTGCAATTTGGTAGCTGCAGGAGCCCTCACAACAGATGGCAGAGCTCAGCATCGGCCCATCTGCTGAGCCAGACCCTGAAAAGGCAGATTAACATATTCATTTCTGGGTAGGATTGCCAGGGCCCACAGAGACAGCTAGTGGGATCTTTGCAAGTGCGGCCAAACAGGCAACACTGGCCGATGATCACCTTGGAATACCTTCCTTCATGCAGTACCATCTAATGCATGGCATGCTGTGGTTGAATTAAATATCAATAATATCTTTCACAAAGGAATTGGCTAAATACTTGAAGTGGAAAAATTGCAGAGCTACATTTAAAAAGCAGATCTGTGACTAATTGCATAGGTCTTTCAAGGAGCCGGCAGAGGCACGATAGGGCAAATAGCCTCCTTCTGTGCTGTATCATTCTATGACTATATGCAGGGAATTTTAACCTGGAGGGATAGGTGGGTTTTCTCAACCCCATCATCATCATCATAGGCAGTCCCTCGGAATCGAGGAAGACTTGCTTCCACTCTTAGCATGAGTTCTTAGGTGGCTGTACAGTCCAATACGAGAATCACAGTCTGTCACAGGTGGGACAGATAGTCATTGAGGGAAAGGGTGGGCAGGGAGCCTGGTTTGCCGCACGCTACTTCCGTTGCCTGCGCTTGATTTCTCCATGCCCGTGTTTGATTTCTCCATGCCCGTGCTTGATTTCTCCATGCCCGTGTTTGATTTCTTCATGCCCGTGCTTGATTTCTCCATGCCTGTGCTTGATTTCTGCATGCCCACGGTGACGATACTCGAGGAGCTCAGTGCCCTCCCGAATGCACTTCCTCCACTTAGAGCTGTCTATGGCCAGGGACTCCCAGGTGTCACTGGGGATGTTGCACTTTATCAGGGAGGCTTTGAGGGTGTCCTTGTAACGTTTCCTCTGCCCGCCTTTGGCTTGTTTGCCGTGGACGTGTTCCGAGTAGAGCGCTTGCTTTGGGAGTCTCATGTCTGGCATGCGAACTATGTGGCCTGCCCAGCGGAACTGAACAAGCGTGGTCAGTGCTTCAATGCTGGGGATGTTGGCCTGGACGAGGACGCTAACGTTTGTGCGTCTGTCCTCCCAGGGGATTTGCAGGATCTTGCGGAGTCATCGCTGGTGGCATTTCTCCAGCGACTTGAGGTGTCTACTATACATGGTCCACATCTCTGAGCCATACAGGAGGGCGGATATTACTACGGCCCTGTAGACCATGAGCTTGGTGACAGTTTTGAGGGACTGGTCTTCATATTTACCATTTCTCAATCACATCGGAATGGGTGGTGCTTTGGCTGCCTGAGATTGGACCTCAGATCAGGACCAATATGGCCAGCAGAAGCAGCTGTCTGCTCTTGTGAGATCCGTGGCTGGACAGCAGGGAAAGGAGCAGCAGAGGCATGCAGCTCACAGGAGGCACTACCCGCGACACAAGGTGTAAAAGCAGAGGCTGAGTTTCCTTAACATGTCTGAACAGCAGTGTTTCAGAAGGCTCAGGTTGTCCGGTGGTGGTAGACATCTGCAGCCTGCTGGAAGACCTGCTGATGCTGGACTTGGCCACACGTCACCGGTGGCTCTCCCCTTCGTCCGATCGGAACCTATGATCACCGACCGTCCCATCTCTGCCCCCCGCCCCGTACCCAGCCCCACAATCTCCACCCCGACCAGCACGAAAGCGGCCTCCTGCAGCGTTCCCCGCCCGTCAGTCCCGAGCCTGTGAAACACGAACTACGCAGCCCCAGGGTGTTCGGGGAAAGCCGAACCTGACCAGACCTCCTTCGGCCCGACTCAGTGAATATCGGGACTAGATCCCACCCCTGACATGTCTGCTCCCGGCCCCACAATGAATGTAAAATACGTTGTTTTTTTAAACGGACCTATTTGGGTCTCTTCTGGTCCCGGCTCCTCTTTCATTTCCCACTTGACCTCATCGGAGCCCGCTCTGCATTTTCAAAGCTGGATCCCGCCGATTTCTGCGACTGTCCGCTGGCCCGCAGGAAGAGAGCTGATCATCGGAGGGTCAGGCCCTCCGGTGATTCTAACTGTCTTCCCCGCTCACGCTGGAGCAGGGTTAAAATTGCGCCTTAACTTTGTCTCGCCCTTCCTTCCTCTCAGGCGGTGTCCCACCAGCCCTATCACTCAAGTGCAATTTAAAGACAAAAGAGAAAAAAACCTCTTCCTATCTGTCCTTCTCAACACCAAATGCAAGATTTTTCAGCCCTCTCACGTCAGTGCCTTCTCCTGGTCTCGATCTGCAATGAAATTTGAAGTTTGTTAAACAGCCTTGGATTCCAGTACATGTGTGTCTGATCGTTGTTGGTTCCATTACTGGTTTTCAGGCATTTACCCATCAACCCAGTTTGATATGTATTCGCAGGCCGGGAGAGTCTATCCTGCGCATTATGAGAGTAAATCATTGGGTGGGAGGCTTTAAAAACATGCAGCAGATTCCTGTAAGGACAGTAGGTAAGTGTGTGTTCTGTGTGCTTTCTCTCGAAACTAGGGGGCATAGTTTAAGAATAAGGGCTCACCCATTTAGAACTGAGATGAGGAAGAATTTCTTCTCTCAGAGGGTCGTAGATCTGGAATTCTCTGCCCCAGAGAGCTGTGGAGGCTGGGTCACTGAATATATTTAAGGTGGAGATATCTGGATTTTTTGAACGATAAGGCAGTGAAGGGTTATGGGGAGCAGGCAGGTAAGTGGAGTTGAGCCCAAGATCAGACCAGCCATGATCTTATTAAATGGCTGAGCAGGCTCGAGGGGCCAAATGGCCTACTCCTGTTCCTAGTTCTTATGTTAAGTTCTCCTCCAGCTATTATCAATATGTTCAACTGCAGTGATTTTAACCAAGAATTTTGTGGGTAGATTCTCCTCCAGAGTGATGTTTGGGTAGCAGGCGGATGGGAGCATTTTCAACGGGTCTCAGCTTTTCAGGCCTTGCCCTACCGAAAAACTCTGAAAGCCATCCGTACCTCTTTAGGTAAGGATACTGGCACCATTAAATCTGCAAAGCAAGTTTCTAGCTCTTTTCTATCACTTCTTTTTTTCTTACTCCCTCCCTTTACTACTCCTTTCCTTCTGTTTCTCTTCTGCCCCTCCTCTATCGATGTTTCTCTCACTCTCTCTGCTGCTCCTCTTTCACTTGTGCTCTGCTCAATTCATTTCTGTTTCTAGCCACTCATTTTTGGTGCCATGTAATTGGGAGAAAGGTTTTGCATAATATGACTGGTTAATAATGAAAGTAGAAAATAACCAATTAGCAAGAAGAAAACATAAAGAGAACCATTTAAATAAATGAGGAAGAAATAACATTCTGAGGGCTGGATTTTAGGCTTTTCTGTTTTGGGGGTGAAAATAGAGGCGGTGCAGGAAAGTTACCGGCCCGGAATAGTTTTCGTCTTGGTACTTAAGTTTAGGCATCTGGGCCCTGTGTCAGGGGTCGCAGCACTAAGGGAAGTGTTGTACACGTCTCTTATCGCAAGGATGGGAAACTCACAAACTAAAGTGCCGGCCCGGGAGCGTTCCGAGAGAGGCCTAGGGGCGAGGGGGGAATTAAAAAAACACAAAAACATTGCCCATGCCACCATAACGCAAATCACAAAAAAAATTAAAAGAATAAACACTCGTACTTACCTTTGCAGTCCAATACCTTCCTCTCTGCATGGCTGGACTGCTCTGATTTTGCAGTGGATATTGGGGGCGCACTTCTGGGCGGATGGCTTGGGCAGGAGCTCAAATTCGCACCGGTTTTGCAACCAGGGGTGTTGCACACTCGATGCAGCTCTTCCTGGCGGTGCTGCTTAGCGCCGCCATAAAACCCGACCAGAGAATTGCAGCGGGGCACTGGAAACCTCACCGCCGCCTTTCACACCACTCCGGGGCGAAGAGGACCGGAAAATCCAGCCCTCAGTCTCAAAAATCACAAAACACAAACACGCTGATTATAATTTAGAAAGGCACAAGGCATTCTATGAGCAAAATAGTTCCTTTTACTACTATTTTTGAACTTTGCATTTTTATTTGGGATTTGTCATTCTTGGAGGTCAAATTCTACCTATTTAAATACAAGGAATAGATTAAATATAAACACATTGCTCAGAATTACTTTGCACAGGGTAAGTTACCAAATGAGTAAGGGAAGTTGAATTGCCTCTCAATTGATCGAATGTACACTACATCCCAATAGACTGGTAAATTCATCTTCCAATTTAACAAAGATTGAGTGGATTCCTATGGGATTGTCAGAAAGAACAGCATGTCATTAGTATGTTCTAAGAAGTTGTGCACCTCAGAGACCTTAAAGGCTGTCGTGAAGCTGAAACCTCCTGCGATCTTTACTGCCAAGGCTTTCAATGTGAATAGTGAAAAATAAATGGTGATGATGGAAATGATTCTCCAGTGCTCCTCTCCAGTTAAATTAGAAATGACATGCAGTAGGCCTTTGTCCCACATACCGTGGAGTCTGAATATAATGGAGGAGAACTTTGGTTTAAGCACCCACCCGCTTCATTTGTTTTGCTTCCAATTTGCAGGCACCAAAGGCCTGTCAGTGGGGAGCCGGGGCAGCAGGTGGAAATGCCACAGAGGTGCGAGAACAGCAACAGGCCAACAGATTTTTCTGCTGGCTGGAGACTGGAGGAGCACATTGGCTTACCTTTTTGAAGAGGTCTCTAAAGGTCCATTTAATGGTCACAAGTTAGGCCTCTCAATGCCTGGACAAAAGGGGCTGGCATGCACTGTAAATGCTCTAACCATTTCTGATCGAGTGTTGCAATCGGGGTCATACTACAGATGTAGTTAGATTAGAAATAACTTGTAGTAGGCCATTGAAAACTGATATTGGTGATATTGTCATAATGAAAATAAGGAAATGGCGGATATATTGAATAATTACTTTACGTCAGTATTTACAGTAAAGAAAGAGGTCAGCATGTTGGAAATCCGAAGGAAACTAATATTGAATCAAGGGCCGGGACTCAACAAAACTAATGTGAACAAAATAACAGTCATGAAGAAAATAATGGCACTAAAGAATGTCAAAACTCCAGGGCCAGATGGTTTCCATCTCATGGATTTAAAGGAAGTAGATGAGAACACTGCAGATGCTCTAACTCTAATATTCCAAAATTCTCTCAATTCAGGAACTGGTTCCTTTAGATTGGAAAATTGTGCACATCACTCCGCTATTTAAGAAATGCTGAGGGAAACCAGGGAATTATAGACCAGTTAGCCTAACATCTGTTGTTGGGAAATCACTAGAGTCTATAAATTAAGGATAGGGTGACTGAACACCTTGAAATTTTTTAGCTGATCAGAGACAGCCAGCATGGATTCATAAAGGGTAGGTCATGCCTGATGAACTTGGTTGAATTTTTTGAAGCAGTGACTAAAGTAGTGAACAGGGGAATGTCTATTGATCTTATTGATACGGACTTCCAGAAGGCATTTCATAAAGTCCTTCATAAGAGATTGTTAACTAAAGTTGAAGCCCATTGAATTGAAGGCAAATTATTAACCTGGTTATGAAACTGGCTGAGCAGCAGGAGACAGAGAGTAGGGGTAATGGGCAAGTACTCTAATTCACAGGATGTGACTAGTGGTGTCCCACAAGGATTTGTGTTGGGTTCTGAACTATTCACCGTATTTATTAACGACTTAGATGATGTGATAGAAAGCCACCGATCCTAGTTTTCCGATGACACACAGAGATAGGCAGCTCTGTAAGCAGTGTAGATGGAAGCATAAAATTGCAAAGAGATATTGATAGACTTAGCGAATGGACAAAACTGTGGCAATTGGATTTCAATGTAGGCAAATGTGAGGTCATCCACTTTGGACCTAAGAAGGACAGGACAGAGTACTTTCTAAATGGTGAGAAGTAAAAACAATGCAGTTCCAAAGAGACTTGGGGGTCCATGCACATAGATCAGTAAAATATCATGAACAGGTACAGAGAATAATCAAAAAGGCTAATGGAATACTAGCCTTTATATCGAAGGAAGTAGAAGTCATGCTTCTGCTGTCCAAAGCCCTGGTTAGACCACACCTGGAGTACTGTAAGCAGTTCTGGGCACCATGCCTTAGGAAGGATATATTGACCTTGGAGAGATGCAGCATAGGTTTACCTGGACTCCAAAGGCTAAATTACAAGATGAGATTACACAAACTAGGGTTGCATTCCCTGGAGTTTAAAAGGTTAAGGGGTGATTTGCTCAAAGTTGTCAAGATATTAAGGGGAACAGATAGGGTAGATAGAAATAAATTATTTCTGCTGGTTGATTAGTCTAGGACTAAGAGGCATAATTTAAAAATTAGAGCCAGACTATTCAGGAGTGAAATTAGGAAACAGTACTACACGCAAAGGTTGGTAGAAGTTTGGAACTCTCTTCCAATGGCAACTGATGCTCGATCAATTATTAATTTTAAATCTGAGATCGGTAGATTTTTGTTAACCAAATATATTAAGGGATATGGGGAAAAGGCAGGTATATGGAATTAGGTCACAGATCAGCTATGATCTCATTGAATGGTGGAACAGGCTTAAGGGGCTAAATAGCCTACTCCTGATTTTTAATTCATTCCAGGGATGTGGACATCACTGGCAAGGCCAGCATTTATTACCCATTCCTAATTGGCCTTGAGAAGGTGGTGCTGGGTCGCCTTCATGAACTGCTGCAGTCCGTGTGATGAAGGTGCTCCCACAGTACTGTTAGGGAGGGGGTTCCAGAATTTAGTCCCAGTGATGATGAAGGAACGGCGATATATTTCCAAGTCAGCATGGTGTTCCTATGTAGAACTCTGATTTGCAGAACTAAACAGATCCCCACCTGGATTGGGCAAGAGTACTGGGCGCCCATTTAAAGGCGTATGTGAAACATAGAAAACATAGAAAATAGGTGCAGGAGTAGGCCATTCAGCCCTTCGAGTCTGCAAACCATTCAATATGATCATGGCTGAAAATGTAACTTCAGTACCCCATTCCTGCTTTCTCTCCATACCCCCTAATCCCTTTAGCCGTAAGGGCCACATCTAACTCCCTTTTGAATATATCCAACGAACTGGACTCAACAACTTTCTGTGGTAGTGAAAGCTGATTCTGGTAGGCAAATGGGTGCCAAGCTCCCCACTAGACGGTCAACTGCTGGCCACTCATTTTTCAGGCACAAGCAGGCAGTCAGCATTTGAAAGTCGCCCCCAGTGATACAACCCAATTTGTAAATGTGTCTGTGATCCAAAGTAAACAAGATGCCTCTTCCATCCATAAAATAAGGAAAACAAACTTACATAAAAGAAAATGGGAAGCTAGTATTTGCCAGCGGAACCGTTACGTAGACCTCCAGCAAATTAATGCCTCAAATGCAAACCTCAAGGGCTCAATTTTGCCCAAACCCATTTTTTGGCACATTACCAGTTACACCCGTGTATCTAGGCCAGAACTACTCCAAAAATATATGTGCCAAGTTTACCTGCTCTATCTTTCAAAATTGGCACTGCGCAGCCTGTCCTGTAGCCTCGGGGTTGGAGCCTATTGTCTGCGCCGAAAAATTGATGCCGCCCCTTCTGCGCATGCACAGGAAAAAAAAGACAGTTTTGACGTGACTCCTTTGGGCGCACATGCGCAGTACAGCTCCCAGTCTGCAATTGACCATTTTTAAAGAGCCAGTTGTGTGTGTGAGAACTTTGAGTGCTGTGTGAGAACTTTAATTATCATTGGAAAAATTGGAGCTGCAGTACAAGATGCAATGCGGCGCAAGAACCAAGAATTTCTTACAGGATGAAGTGGAGGCACTAGTTACTGTGATTGAGGGCAGATGGCAGGAGCTGGATACCAGCAGAAGTCCAGTTCCACCAAAGTTCCACCAAAAGAAATGAAGAAACACTGGAAGCAACATGCACAAGATTACTGTGCAATGCTGACCACCCCGAGGTCTGGAGGCCAATGCAAAAAGAAGTAGCAGGATATTGATCAAGTAGTTCATGTAAATAATATTTTCATTGGAATTGCAATTGCAATTGTAAAAATGACCATCTGTATATGTCCCACCCAGCAGAAAGACACCCTTTCGAAAAAGTTATATTTTCATCTTTGCAGAGGAAAGTGGCACACAACAAACAAGAAATAACTCGAACAGTAGGAGGTCCGGCAAATCTGCAGCCACTGACACCCTTGGAAGAGAAGGTCGCTGTTTTCATGGGTCCTGCCTGGAGAAAAGCAACCACCACTGCACAAGTTGGGTCCACACTCGAGGGAAAGTCCTGCAAATTCCACAGTCTGGCTTTCCTAAATGTTAAGTACTGCGTGGGCTAGCCATGCTTCGATTCAAAGGGATGTCTCTCTCAGCTATGCTTCGGTTGATGCAATGTGTTTTCATTCATCGTGGTCCTTCAAATCTGCTTGCTGCCTGCACTGTGTGAGCCTACTCATGCCACCCTGCCCCCTCCTCTGCTGTTAACCATTTGTCTGTTCTGTTATATTTTGCTGAACTTGAGGCCAACCCTGACGATGTCGAAGAAGATTCAGACGAAGACGAGCCTGAAAAGGAGAACATCTTCCAATCCCAGCTTCCAGACTAAGAGCACGAGGGGGAGGGGGAGGTGATGGATGAAGCCCCCATTTTTGTACTCATTCTGGAGGAGGTGCAGGTGCCGTCCAATGAGGTGCCAGCCCCTTTCCTGAGTGGTACGAGTGTTGGTGGGACATTCCATGGTTTCCCACCATCTGAGGCTGGGGATTCCAGTGGGGTGCAGCGAGGTACACCCAGGGCCCTACCGTCCGAGGCTGCGGGTTCCACTGGGATGCTGAGAGCCACACCCAGGGTGAGGAGGGGAAGGTGAGCTCGACCGCGCTCTCCTGAGGGGTAGGATCTAACAGATGTAGTTCAGATGATGGCAATGAGTGCAGAGAGCATTGACCTTACACGATCACTCCTGGACACATCAGTGGGGTGGGTGATGAGGTATCGGGACTGTCGGGAGAAGTAACAACACTCTCACGAGAAATGGGAACACTGTCCGGGAACATGAGGGAGGGACTATCTCAGTCAGCAGAAACAATGTCAGTGAACATGAGGGAGGGAATGTCGCAGGTAGTTCAAACACTCGCAGTGAACATGAGAGAATGTTGCAGGTAATTGACAAGCTGTTGGTCAACACGAAGGAAAGCATGTCACAGGTATCTGAGACACTGCTAGCGAACATGAGGGAGGGAATGTTGGAGGTAGTTGAGACACTGTCAGGGCACATGAGGGAGGGAATTTTGGAGTTAGCTGCTGCAATAAGGGAACACGGCCAGACCCCGCGCCCATTGACAAAATCAACTGCCACTCCCACTCCAATCTCCAGACCAGCCTCTGAAGAGACGCAAGCCGGGCCCTCCACATTACTGCCTGCACCCCCGCCCCATCAAGAAGTGCACATTACCCAAGTTGTTCGAAATAATAAACGATACCAGCCAGAGAAACACTGCATCATCACCTGCGTGCAAGGGTGGTGGAGTCACCAAGATCAAGCGCAACGGGTGGTCTCAGAATAAGGTGGAGGAGAGATGGGTTCACCCTTTCTTTGCTGCTGTTGTTGTTATTATTATTATTACTGTTGTAACTGTTCTCAAATTAAAAGTTTTTTGTAAGTTATGTAATTTTACAAGTTTAAAAGTTAGAATGCGATCTTAAAGTTTTTAAGTGATCTTAAGTGGAAACTTTAAAGTTTGATACAAGAATATGTTTATTAAAGTTAAGTTAAGTACAAACAAATATTTTTAAACTTTTGAATAAAATATATTTTAAATTATAACTGAATCATTTACATTATTTGTTCCATTATTAACACAACTTTTGGAACTCAAGAAGAATCATTTCCATTATTTATTCGATTATTAACACAAATTTTGAAGTAAACAAGAATCATTTCCATCATTTGTTCCATTAACACAACACAACATTACGGAGCAGGTCCAAACAGTAAACATGGTCCATGTGGAATAGTTGCCGCTGAGCCTTCAGGCAGCAAAGCGTTCATGGATGAGCTGCTGGCGCAAGGCTCAAGCAATCATTAAAGGGGCACGATGGCCCGCCCTCCTTCGTGCTCCGGGTTCAGGTAGTTGCATGGCTTCCTCGTCCTTGTCCTCCTCCTCCTCGTCATCTGCATCTTCCTCATCACTCTGCATCCCAGAGTATTTAAGGAAGTGGCCCTAGAAATAGTGGATGCATTGCTGATCATTTTCCAATAGTCTCTCGACTCTGGATCAATTCCTATGGATGGAGGGTAGCTAATGTAACACGACTTTTTGAAAAAGGAGGGAGAGAGAAAACGGGTAATTATAGACCAGTTAGCCTAACATCAGTAGTGCGGAAAATGTTGGAATCGATCATTAAGGATGAAATAGCAGCGCATTTGGAAAGCAGTGACAGGATCGGTCCAAGTCAGCATGGATTTATGAAAGGGAAATCATGCTTGACGAATCTTCTGGAATTTTTTGAGGATGTAACTAGCAGAGTGGACAAGGGAGAACCAGTGGATGTGGTGTATTTGGACTTACAAAAGGCTTTTGACAAGGTCCCACACAAGAGATTGGTGTGCAAAATCAAAGCGCATGGTATTGGGGGTAATGTACTGACGTGGATAGAGAACTGGTTGGCAGACAGGAAGCAGAGAGTTGGGATAAACGGGTCCTTTTCAGAATGGCAGGCAGTGACTAGTGGAGTGCCGCAGGGCTCAGTGCTGGGACCCCAGCTCTTTACAATATACATTAACGATTTAGATGAAGGAATTGAGTGTATTATCTCCAAGTTTGCAGATGACACTAAACTGGGTGGCGGTGTGAGCTGTGAAGAGGACGGTAAGAGGCTGCAGGGTGACTTGGACAGGTTAGGTGAGTGGGAAAATGCATGGCAGATGCAGTATAAAGTGGATAAATGTGAGGTTATCCATTTTAGGGGCAAAAACACGAAGGCAGAATATTATCTGAATGGCGGCAGATTAGGAAAAGGAGAGGTGCAATGAGACCTGGGTGTCATGGTTCATCAGTCACTGAAAGTGGGCACGCGGGTACAGCAGTCGGTGAAGAAGACAAATGGTATGTTGGCCTTCATAGCTAGGGAATTTGAGTATAGGAGCAGGGAAGTCTTACTGCAGTTGTACAGGGCCTTAGTGAGGCCTCACCTGAAATATTGTGTTCAGTTTTGGTCTCCTAATCTGAGGAAGGACATTCTTGCTATTGAGGGAGTGCAGCGAAGGTTCACCAGACTGATTCCAGGGATGGCTGGACTGTCATATGAGGAGAGACTGGATCAACTGGGCCTTTATTCACTGGAGTTTAGAAGGATGAGAGGGGATCTCATAGAAACATATAAGATTCTGACGGGACTGGGCAGGTTAGATGCGGGAAGAATGTTCCCGATGTTGGGGAAGTCCAGAACCAGGGGACACAGTCTAAGGATAATAGGTAGGCCATTTAGGACCGAGATGAGGAGAAACTTCTTCACTCAGCGAGTTGTTAACCTGTGGAATTCCCTGCCGCAGAGAGTTGTTGATGCCAGTTCATTGGATATATTCAAGAGGGAGTTAGATATGGCCCTTACAGCTAAGGGCCATCTCTAACTCCAAGGGGTATGAAGAGAAAGCAGGAAAGGGGTACTGAGGGAATGATCGGCCATGATCTTATTGAATGGCGGTGCAGGCTCAAAGGGCCGAATAGCCTACTCCTGCACCTATTTTCTATGTTTCTATGTTTCATTATCATTAGCCACTCACTGCAGGTGGGTCTTCCACTACCAGGTGCTGCTGCTTCATGATGGCTAAGTTATGCAGCATGCAGCACACAACAGTGAACTGACCGATAATATCAAGGGAGTATTGCAAGTAGCCTCCAGAATGGTCTATGCATCGGAAATGTTGTTTCAAGATGCCAATGGTCCTCTTTATTATGCTGTGCGTCGCAATGTGCGACATGTTGTATTCCTGGTCAGCTTCCATCCGGGTTACGCGTAGGGGCATCATGAGCCAGGTGGCGAGGCCGTACCCTTTGTTTCCCAGTAGCCAGCTCTGTCCTGAAACATGGCAGATATAGCATTGTCGCATAAGATGAATGCATCATGGCTGCTCCCAGAGTACAGAGTATCTTGCATCAACTGACATGATGCATGTTGTCACACACGAGCTGCACATTAATGGAGTGGAAGCCTTTTCTGTTCCTGTACATCTCGGAATCCTGCAAAGGTGCTTGCAAGGCGAAATGGGTACAATCAATGCAGCCCTGTACCTTTAGGATGCTAGCAATCCTGGAGAAGCCCACAGCTCTGTCACGCATTGCCTGGGCGGTCATGGGGAACTATATGTAATTATTCCTCTGGGCATATAGTGCAGACATGTGTTGCATGTTGAGAAATGGTGCACACGTCCCCAGTTGTAGCCTGGAATGATCTGGATGCATAGAATGAAATGGCAGCTGTAACCTTCACTTCAACTAACAAAGCAATCCTCCTGACGCTTCTTGGTTGCAGGTCTGCTTTCACCAACTCACAGATCTCAGTTACAACTTCTTTGAGAAAATGCAGCCTTCCGACACTGTCTGAGACTCAGGTACAGGTACGAACGCCTGTCTCGATATACCCGACGTGAGTAAGGCCTCCTGCCCATCACCCTATGGGCTCTGAGGTTCCTCATGCGATGACGTCGAATCAATTATTTCCTCCACAGCACCATCATGCAAAAGGTTTGCCCAAGGTATGGCTTTGTCAGTACTGCCCCCATGCTTAAATTTTACCTTTGCAAGAAGCTCAAAATGACAGGCAAGACAAGGTTCTTTGTTCTCTATCTCCACAGGTCTGTATGGACCACACCCAGGTCTGAGCAGGTGCAGTGATTGGGAACCCCCCCAGGTTACATTTGATGCATAGTGCAGTCTTGTGATGCCTTCCGATTGCCTTCCTCAGCCCCCTACCCACCCGAGCTTGGTTTGATGCGTTGTGCAGGCTTCTGATGCCTTCCGATCGCCTTCCACAGCCCCCCACCTCCCCACCCGGGCTTCTTTTGCAGCCGAGTCCCTGTGTCCGGTTGTGGGACCGATTCTGCCGACCGACGCTCAAGACCCTCAAGCCCTGTTTGCAGACGTTTGGTGGTGGTGTGTTGGCTGAAAAAAACTTACAGAATTCCATCACACTGCCATTTCCTGCATTATAAGGTAAAAAAAAATCTTTATTATGCATATTTAAGTCTTCTTGACTCCCTCCAAAACTTGGCTGGCTGAAAAACAATGGTGTCTTTCTGTGCCGATTTTTCAATGTGCACCACTTTTACTTAACTCACCAGAAGGCTTTTTGGGAATGGTCACATACGCCGACCTAGGAGAATTTTTGGGGGGGCAAACTTCCATAATTGACAAAAACTGGTGCAGACATCAGGTTAGGCCCCCTACGACGCAAAAAAAAACGGACCTAAAAAATTGTAACTAACTGAGTTACGCTGGCGCACATTCCTTGGGGAAGTTTTAATTTTTTAACTTACGCCAAAAAAAGCGGCGCGCGCCAAAATAACGGCGCAAACCATTGGGGAAAATTGAGCTCCATAAGACTATTAGGATAACAGATACTTGATCAATGAGACCACCATTTATTTTAGCTAATTAGCACGCAGTCCCATTTTATTTTGAAGAAACCAGTTCCAGCTACCAATTCCAGATGCCAATAGGTAAAACTATGAAGGGGCATAATTATTGTCTTTCTTAAATTTAATGAAAATGTACACTTAGTAAAAAGTGTCCAAATTCTTTTGCCATGTTATTGCCAACACAGTATTGCACATGAACAGAATGTACAACAGCAAATGGTACACTCTGTTCATATGCTATTTTTGTTGGGGAGGCCATTTGAATTATTCTCATTAGGACAAATTATGCACTTTTCAAAATATTTCTAAAATGGTCCAATTTTGAACAATTCAGTTTCCAAATTTTAATCAGATCTAACTACATCTCGCAGCTGTCCAAAGCAAAAGTTGAGACTTATAGCCCACTGTTACATTACTAAAGAGACGATTTAGCATCATTCATATTGCATTTCCTGATCTGGGCAAGATCCCAGATCATGTTGTTATTGCAGCTGCACAGGCTGAATGTGGACTGGCAATGTCAGCATCTGGTGAATGAGTCAAACTTGGATTTCCTGCACCAGGACCTAAATGCAGAATGTGAGGTAGAACTTATTAAAATATTGAAGTTAGCATGGACATACATTGTGTTAAAACAGATTATTGTTGTATTACATGCTATACCATACAGATATATATTGACATGCAGTATAACTCCTTCCACTGAATGAAACTCAGCAAAGATACAACAGTTGGAATCAAATACTTTTTACAATAGAAAATGATAATCTTGCAGGGACTCTTCCTTGTCAAATATATAGAATTGTACAAGAAATGGATTCTCAAATCTGGGTCTGCAGCTTGAAAGCCCACACAGTGCCTCATGCTGGATTTCTGCCTTTATCCTGTGCTCTGCTCAAACCTAGATTGTAGATTAGCTCAAATTATAACCTAAATACTCCTGCCTTCCAATCCTGCAGGAGGACAGAGATCTGGCTTGCTCTGAAGTCAGAATCAATAAGGCATTATTGAAGAGAAATATTTGTTGTATATTACTGAAACCAATTTCAGCTGAAATCACAAAACAGAAAATACTGGAACTAACTGTACAGGTCAGGCAGCATCTGTGGAGAAACAGAAATCAAACAGTTAATGATTCAGGTCTAAGACCTTTCCTCAGGACTAGAAGATATTACACATGAACAGCATTTAACAGACCTAGGTTAACCTTTGTCATACTTTTAAGCAGTGTCATTACATAATAGTTGTGCTAATCCTACAACAAACCTGGACACATGACATCAGCAAGATAAGTACATAAAATGTTACGTTAGCCACAACGCAAACGGTTTACTTTTTGATAAACTACAGACCCTCCAATGTATGGTTCTGTTTATACAATAGGTTTATACACTTTAATGTGCATATGATTGAATCCATGGGCGGAATTTTTACCTGTGAGCTGAATCAGGTGTGGGATTGGCCTCACAAAACACTCGGCAACACGCTATTCACTTTGTCTTCAGCTGGATTAGATCAATTGAGTTAGGCCTGCAGGTTTTCCCGGCCAATTAAATGTAGTGGGTCTCATGATGTCATCAATGACTTGCCTTTGAGCTCAGCTATTTAAAGTGGCATTCCACACATCAGACTTGAAGTTTGTCGGAGGAGCATCACCGGTCTTTGGGAGAGGTGCGGTTGGTGAGATATTGAACAGTTTCACTCTGAGGCTTGAGGGAAGCATGGAATCCCAAAGGCAGAAGGCAGCACCCCAATTCACCCACTCCTCCCTGGAAGTCCTGCTCCAGGGAGTTCAAGCACGTAAGGACATCCTGTTCCATGGTAATGGGTGCAAGAGACCATCCACTGAGACCAAGAGGGCATGGTTGGAGATCGCTCAGGAGGTCTGCAGCAGGGGTATAGTCAACTGCTCCTGGGTTCAATGCTGCAAAAGATTTAATAGGAGTTTGGTGGAAGGAGAGTCACAGATACAGATGGGCAGGTTTATTTCTTTCTTACAGAAGTTATCGTGTTTTATTACAAGATGTTACGAAGTGGTGATGAATATTGTTTGTTAAAAAGACTTAATGATCTTATGAGGTCAGGAAAGGTGAGTGCCATGCCACATTCAACATCATTCTGATGTGTGTATCACCCCGACCCATCTCTCTGCCTTCCCAAGCCTGCTCCTACACACAAATCCTAACAACAACCTCCCTTGCAAGGTGCACCCATCCCTCTCTGTCTACTCACATCCCCATCTGACTAACCACCACTGACACCCTCATCCTAATGCAATCATAGGAAGTAACACCACAGAAGGAGGCCATTTGTCAATGTCACGCCAGTCCCTCATAGTCACCCTCTTATAGATATAGCCCATCCATTCCTTACACTCATTCCATCAATCTCACTCAAAATTCTCTTCTTTCCTTCTTGCAGGAGAAAAGAGCCCAGAACATCCGGGAGAGGCAAAGAACTGGAGATGGCCCTCTAATTTACACCAACTTGACTCCAGCAGAGGAGAAGTTGCTGCAGATCAGTAGATTTGCAGAGCTGCTGGCAGTGCGAGTCGGAGAGGGGACCTCTCAGCAAACTGGTGACAGAATTAAATATCTTACAGCCACATGGCATACAATAGTCACTCCTGGTGACTTGACGTCAGCAGCCAGTGAAATGTCATCATGTACATAATGGTAACATTACACATTCTTATCATTACATATCTAATTCATGTCTTTACTCTCCCACAGGTCCATCGAGTGCCCCCTCCCCCCAACCACTGTCCAGCCAGAGGAGGGAGATAACTCCTCAGAGGAAGCTCCATTCTCTGAGTGTGCACCATCAGATTCTGAAATATTCAGTAAGATTCTGAAGGGGATTGACAGGGTAGATGCTGAGAGGTTCTTTCCCCTGGATGGAGTGTCTAGAACTAGGGGGCACAGTCTCAGGATAAGGGGTAGGCCATTTAAGACAGAGATGAGGAGGAATTTCTTCAGTCAGAGGGTTGTGAATCTTTGGAATTCTCTGCCCCAGAGGGCTGTGGATGCTGAGTCTCTGACTATATTCAAGGCTGAGATTGATAGATATTTGGAGGCTAGAGGAATAAAGGGATATGTAGATTGGGTGAGAAAGTGGAGTTGTGGTCGATGATCAGCCATGATCTTATTGAATGGCAGAGCAGGCTCAAGTGGCCGTAAGGCCTACTCCTGCTCCTATTTCTTACGCGGGAGACTCTGGGAGCTTTTCCAGCCACGATATGCGCGTTTATACAAAGAATGGAGTGCATCTCCAACATGAGCACTACCATATCGCAGGCAATGGCAACAATGTGTTGTTCCATTGAAAGGATGGCCACCTGCATGGAGCATCTAATGTGCCAATTGAATGAGAACATGTTTGCTGTGAACAACAGATGGCAGTCTCTCATTGACCTCATTTCTAGGAGGGATACCAACATAGACTTGGATGTTCATCGCCCCACTGGTGTGCAGCAAGGTGCTGTCCAGCTCCTTGCTAGCAGGGATGTGTGGGTGACCCATGGAGGGATGATGTGAGAGGCGACATGGAAGTGGGGGCTCTGTTCAAAGTTCTCCCACTTCTCCCCGTTGCCTCCCCCTCAGTCAGAGCCCCACATGCTGCCTCGGATCCCGATGGCACAGTTGCAGGAGGAGCAGTCTTTGGCGGGGCCCTCACAGGCCCGAAAACCCAGAGGCCGTCTGCCAAAAGTGTCTTAAGCAGTCACAGTAGGGAAGTGAGCAGCCTACCGCTCCCTCTGCTGAAGGGGTTGCATCTTGTAGCAACACTCGGAAAATAAAAATGACTCAATTGTAGATGCATAAGGGTATACAATTGGGTGTTTGCCAAAATGTTACTGTTAAATTTCAGTTTTATTTATGATGCACATGAATTTATTTTTTGCACTACTTTCCCGACTTGTCCATATTTGCCTGCTACCTGGGAAGTAGCTTTGTCACTTGGATTGAATGGTGAGACATTACTTAACCTCGAGCACTGGGTGTGTGGTTGATAGGAATAGTTTGATCATTTTAGGACTGCCTTGTGGTGTTGATGGCGAGGGAGAGGTGGGGGCGGGGGTGGGGGGCGGTTTGCGGCACGGGAGTGGAAGTTGGTACAGCATCTGGGAGCCATATGGGTGCACTGGTGCAACTTAAGTAAATCAGGCCATTGTGAGGCCATCCTGGGTCTCCCAGGCAGCAATGTATTGATGTGTGTATCGTCCTGGTACCTTAAATGTAATGTAAGCACAATGCCACACCACAGAGGGCGCTGTGGTGGGAAACCTGGAAGTGCCTGCAACAGGCGCTATAAAAGGCTGACCACCACACCTGAGAGGCAATCTGGAGCTGAACAATAAAGGACGGAGGTCACAGCAGTTAGATTTACACCAGACCATGTGGAGTCAGTGATTTGTGTGCTACATACATCACATTGGCGACTAGGAAGCGGAAGAACTCCACGCAACCATGGCTACTCTGGGCTCGCTAAAGGATTTTACCGTGGGCAATGATTAGGAGGTCTTTACGGAAAGGCTCGAGTACTACTTCACAGCAAACGACCCGACGGAGGATACGGACGCAATGAGAGATAAGCGTAAGGTGATATTGCTCTCCAGTTGTGGAGATGAGGTTTACTGTCTCCTCAGGAGCACCACGGACAAGTCATATGAGGAGCTGACTGAACTCATTCGTGACCAGTTGAAACCGAAGGAGAGCATCCTCACGGCCAGATACAAATTTTACCATCACTGCAGACCCGAGGGCCAGGATATCACCAAATATGCTGCGGACCTCAGGAGACTCGCGGCGCCGTGTGATTTTGGCGCACACCTTGACGAGGCTTTGCGGGACGTTTTCGTTATGGGGATTGGCCAGGAGGGCCTCCTTCACAAGCTGCTAGCCACGGAACCCACAGTCACTCTGACAAAGGCCATCGCCATCAGCCGGGCATATATGACCTCGACTTGCAGCACCAAGCAAATAATCCACACAGTCTCGAACCCGGCAGGCACTGTCCACAGAATAGCGCCCACCACGGACAAAACTGCAGAACGTGGCTCTGCCCGGGGCAGAGAGCACGGACCTCGGGGTCTTGGAACTCAGAGTCCGCTGAGGGGGGCCAATCAAGCAGCACCATGCTGGCGTTGTGGAGGAAGCCATGGGGCTCACCAGTGCAGGTTTGCAGAGTACACGTGCAATACCTGAGACACGAAAGGCCACCTTCAGCGTATGTGTAAAAGAAATCGGACTCACCATGTGGCTGAGGAGATGGGGGATGATCCATCATCCAGCGAGGGGCAGGCAGAAGAAGATGAGGTGTTGGGACTGTACACGTGTAGCGACAATTCGCCCCCAGTGATAAGGGAAGTAAAAATCAACGGAGTCCCTGTGAGTATTGAAGTGGACACGGGCTCGGGTCCGTCGTTGATGAGTTGGAGAACTTTTGATAACTGTGGACCAACCCAGCTGCACGACCCAAGCTGGTCCCGGTCACGGTGAAGCTGCGTACCTACACCAGGGAACTAATACCTGTTCTTGGCAGAGCGATGGTGCAGGTATCCCACGGGGACGAGACGCACGGGTTACCTTTGTGGGTTGTTGCAGGCGATGGGCCGACACTCCTCGGCCGGAGGTGGATGGGGACGGTCCGTGGGATGCTGCCGTGCCCCAGGTCCCCAGAGAGCAGCGCTGACCGAGCTGGAGCTGCATCCTCAATCCATCCACAGGCAAGCCCCAGGCCCGGACCTCCAGCCACAGAGATCCTGCAGCCTCAGCCCCCACAGGCAAGCAGCCCTGCAGAGAGGGGCCTAGTGGGGGGGGAGAGGGGGGGTAAGCCGGCGGGGTGCGAGGGTTCCAGGATGGCCGGTGGATCGGAAGAGCCCCGCCGAGGAAGTAGCCGTCGGGCGGGCCCCGCCGAGGTCGGGGGCCATGGCGGCCGCATGGGAGGCCGCTACGGAGACCGCGGGGGAGGCGGCAAGTGCGGCCGCTGGAGAGACCACGACGGCCGCAGGAGAGACGGCAAGTCAGGTGGCAGCGGAGGGGAGCGGAGGCTGCGACAGCAGAGGGCATCCGGAGCGGCGGAGAGCAAGATGGCGGTGGCATCTTGTTCAGGGCAGCAGAGCATCAAAGATGGCGGCACCCAAGGAGAAGCCTCGTGGAATCCTCCTGCATCAAAGATGACGCCTTAAAAAGGAAATGCACCCGGGAGTCTTAAAAGGGCCTTACCATGAGGTGGTCCCCACAAAGGACTTCTGTAAGGCAGAGCGAGTCTAAAATGAGCTATGTTAATGTGAGATGGCGAATTTATAACAAGAATTAATTTTTTTATGCTGAATGGCCACTGTATTTGTGTAAAATAATGGATATGAAGTACAATTAATGATAAGGGCTAACAAGGAAATCAGGGAGCCGTTACCAGTCAATGTACCAGTTAATATACCAGATAACATGTACCATACTAACGCACTGTCTAAGCCTACCTGTCTTCCGTTGGACAAGTGTGATGTTATGTATTGATGTGTGTATCGTTGTCCTGCGTCCTGGTGGGGGGGGAAGTGTGATGTTATGTATTGATGTGTGTGTTGTCCTGTAAGCACAATGGTACACCACAGAGGGCGCTGTGGTGGGAAACCTGGAAGTGCCTGCAACAAAAGGCTGACCACCACACCTGAGAGGCACTCTGGAGCTGAACAATAAAGGACGAAGGTCACAGTAGTTAGACTTACACCAGACCGTGTGGAGTCAGTGATTTGTGTGCTACATACACCACAATCGCCACCTCAGGTTCCTCCTCCTCCGAAGAGACTGTGCGCTCTGCACTTTGCTCCTCCTGCAGCTCCAATCCTCGTTGCTGTGCTATGTTGTTTATGACGGTGATTATTGAGGCCCTGGCTGGTGCATATGAAAGGCTCCTCAAAATCTGCCAAGGCATCTGAAGCTTATCTTCAGCATGATGATTGCTTGCTGAATGACACATCTGGTGGACATGTGTTTGTATCGCTCCTTGGTCTCATCGCTTGGCCTCCTCAAGGATGTCGTGAGCCATGTGTTCTGTGGATAACCCTTGTCTCCAAGCAGCCAGCCAGTAATTTTCTTTGGAGGTGCGAAGAGCTCAGTTAGGGTGGAGTGCCGCAGGATGAAAGAGCCATGGCAGTTTCCAGGGAATCTGGCGCATGATCTTTTTATGGTTGCAGATGAGCTTCATATTGAGGGAGTGGAAGCCCTCACTGTTTACAAACACGCCTGGCCACAATCAATGGTGCCCTGCCCTCGTGGGAAGCCAGCAAGAGCTGCAAAGCCGAGCACCCGCTCAGTAACACTGGCTTCATCAGTGGCAAAGTTGTGAAACATGGCATCGGTCACCTGGGTGATGCATCTGTGGGTGGCCGACTGCGAGATCCCACAAAAGTCTGCTGCAGATCCCTGGATGGAGCCTGAGGCGAAGAAGTTGAGGGTAATGGTGACTTTAACAGCCATTGGTAAGGCGAGTCCACCCGTTCCTCTGGGCAGCAGGTCTTCCAGCAAGCTACAAATGTTTGCGATGACCTGACGCGATAGCCTGAGCCTCCTAAAGCACTGTTGCTCAGTCATGTCCAGAAAGCTCATCCTCTGCCTGTAGACCTTGTGTTGGGGGTATCGTCTTTGGCGCGGTGCAGCCCTGCGCTGCTCCCCTCTCCTGTGGAGTATCAGGTCGGTCAGGAGGAGGCTACTGGTGTGATTGTTGCTGCTGCTGGTGTTTTAGCTGCTGGTGTTGTTGGTGCTGTGACCAGGACTGTGGCTCTCGTATCACACTGTTCAGCCACATAGGACTCATTTTAAGAGTGGAAGCAAGTCTTTCTCGATTCCAAGGGACTGCCTATGATGATATTGGTGCTGGGGCTCATCTTGGTCCGAATTTTATTAGAACATTTTATTATAGAATCTTATTTTAAAAACATTTATTATCGATATTCCTTCACTACTTTCTCCCTCTGCATCGAATGACTTCTCACCCTCGGTGATTTCAACCTCCATCTCAATTCATCATGCGCTCTCTCTCCTCTGAATTCACCAGCCTTCTATCCTGCCTTAATCTCTCCCTCGATGTAAACTCCCCAACCCATATTCACAGTCACCCCCTCGACCTTGCCATCTCTCGTGGTCTCGTTACTCCCATCGTGTCAATCGCAGATAAGGCCATCTCTGATCACTTCCTCGTATCACCCACTATCCACATTCCCCTTCCACCGGCACCCTCCCCCCCCCACCAACCCTATCTCCTTCTGTGTCTGCCCCTGGAAATAACTGGAAATAGCTCTCCCCGAATCTCCAACAGCTGCACTGATCAACTCCCAACTGTCCAGCCTTTGGCCCTCCGTTTACCATGGCATTTCTGCAGCTACCTATCTGCTCAATCACGCCCTCACCACCACCTTTGATGCCCTAGTCCCTGTTAAAACAATTACTCTCTCTCACCCTGACCGTTCCCCCTGGTACAGCCCTGATCTTCGCTCCCTTAAGTCCAAGGGATGCAAACTTGAACGGAAATGGTAGACAACTGGTTTAGCCATTCACCGCCAGCTCTGGCTGGACCACATAAAGCACTATCGGGTCTTGCTCTTGTCTGCCAAAATTCCTAACTCGCACCATGTGCCGCTCACCCATCACCCCTGTGCTCGCTGACCTACGTTGGCTCTCGGTTAAGCAATGCCTCGATTTCAAAATTTTCATCCTTGCTTTTAAATCCCTCCATGGCCTCGCCACTTCCTATTTCTGCAATCTCCTCTAGCCCCACACCTCAAGATGTCTGCGCTCCTCTAATTCTGCCCTCTTGAGCATCCCTGATTATAATCGCTCAACCATTGGTGGCCGTGCCTTCTGTTGCCTAGACCCTAAGCTCTGGAATTCCTTGCCGAAACCTCTCCGCCTCTCTACCTCTCTCTCCTTTAAGGTGCTCCGTAAAACCTACCTCTTTGACCAAGCTTTTGATCACCTGCCCCAGTTTCCTCGTATGTGGCTCCGTATCAAATTGTCTCATAATACTCCTGTGAAGCATTTTGGGACATTTCACTATGTTAAAGGTGTTATACAAATACAAGTTGTTGTTGTAAGTTGTTGCTGAATCTGAGGTCCAAGGTGAGACAGCATAAGCAGCACCCATGCTGAACTGATAGATGCTAGGTAAAGTGGAGTTCAGAGGCACAATCCTCCAGTGTAGTGAGAATGACTTAAATGTGGTGAGAGTGGATTCAGAGGTTGCAGAAATCACCTGCAAACTCCCGTTTGGGGGCAGTAACCTTCCCGGCCTGGGACCTTTGCTGCCCGGTCCAGGGGTCCCACCCCTGGTTACAGTTGGTCTTAGCGCCCCTCTCCAGCTGTCACAATGAATAAGCACAACGGCCACTGAGCTCCCGCTTTCCTTTCACAGGCTAGCTTCCCGAAGCTCTGCGTGGCGGTGACAAGCTACAAAACCCCTCCCCTTCAGCCCGGGGCACACACAGCCTCCCCTTTAAGGGGCGCCCAGGTGGATGTCAGTGTCCCGCGATGTTGGCGTTGACATCGGCCCATGGGGCAATTTCCCATGTGGGTCCCAAAGGGGTCGGCGCTACCGGCAAATTGCCCCCAAAATCATGAACAATTTCACCCAAGGCATTATCACCGCCCACCCTTGTAACGGGGCACAAAAAATGAGCAATTTCTCCCCAAAGTCTCTGCACAAAATGGTGTCAGCAAGAGCCTTTACCTTAGGCAAGGAAGTAGGTGTAATGTGTGTGTATTTATGAGCTTTCTCGAGCTGTCACTTAATGAAGAAGCACAATGGCCACTGAGCTCCCGCCTTCCCTTCACAGGCGAGCTTTCCACGAGCAGGCCATGAATCCCGTGCACAACCAGTTAAAGTTGAAACTGCACGTTAAAAAGGCTGTTGAGGGTCTGAACGAGCAGTTAACTACCTCAATGAGATCAGCCGCCTCTCCCGAGTGGTCCGTCCAAGTTAGAGCCGGAATGATGGCAGGTTCCTGACGTGCTGTCAATTTCAACCCTTTTAACCGCCGACTTGTCCCCAAACCCCGCCACCCTGCAATGTAAAAATTCCAACCCATGTTACACAGTTGCCACCAGTGTATCAATCTGTGACCTTCATGCGAAGTTCTTCCCTACAATAGGCAGCAAGGAGTTCGGAACGGGGAATGGGAGGGAACAGGAAGACAACCGAGGACACTAAACCACACCAATCTGCAGAATGAGCTTCAGATACAGATGCATAGATCTAGATCCAAGCATAGCATCTAGAGGTGCTTTATAATTTAGGATAATTAAATCCGACAGTATAAAGCAGCAGAACTAATAGTACAAGAGTTACATTTTTAACCCAGCTCCTTTAGCAATCTATTATTACTACAAGCCTACCAGCTAATTGAACTACAAGGGGGTCTTAGTGTGATATACTATTTGCCTCCAGAGACTGTGCAGTTACATTAGGCTCAATTTTCCCCAGTGATTTGCACGTTTTTTTGGCACCGCCGCTTTTTTTGGCCTAAGTTTAAAAAAATACAAGTTTCCCCAACCAATGTGCGCCAGCGTAACTCAGTTCCGATTCTTTTAGGTTTGTTTTTATTGCGTCAGGGCGTAACCTGATGTCTGCGCTAGTTTTTCTCAATTATGTAAGTTTGGCCAATTTAAATTTCTCCTAGGACGGCTTATGTGACCACTCCCAAAAACCTTCTGGGGACTTCAGAAAAACCAGCTCACGTTAAAAAATCGGCACAGAAAAGACACCATTATATTTAGGTGAAGTTTTGGAGGGAGTCAAGAACACATAAATATGCATAATAAAGCTTACATTTTTTTAACTTAAAATGCAGGAAATAGAAGTTTAATGGAATTCTTTAAGTTTCATTTTTTTTAAACTGACACGCCACCACTGAATGTCTCCAAACAGGGCTCAAGAGTCAAAGCGTCAGCCGGCAGAATCTGATACTCGCCCGGACACAGGTGCTCGGGGCTCGGCTTTAAAAGAAGCACGGTGGGGGGGTGGTATGGTATGCTTGCTCAGATCTGGGAGTGGTCCATACAGACCTTGTGGGGAGAGAGAACAAATAACCTTATCCTGCCTGCCGTTTTGAGCTTCTTGCAAAGGTACCTTGTGCAGGCCTTCTGCATGATGGTGCTGTGGAGGAGACAATTGATTCGACGTCATCACATGAGGAACCTCAGCACATCGGGTGATGGGCAGGAGGCCTTACCCACATCGGGTATATCGAGACAGACGTTCATACCTGCACCTGAGTGATGCAGACTGTGTCAGAAGGCTGCGTTTCTGCAAATAATTTGTAACATATCTGTGAGTTAGTAAAAGCAGACCTGCACCCTCGAAGCGTCAGGAGGACTGTTTTGTCAGTTGAAGTGAAAGTTACAGCTACACTTTCATTCTCTGCATCTGGGTCATTCCAGGCTACAACTGGGGATGTGTGCACCATTTCTCAACATGCAACAGTTATCTGCATTCGGCAGGTGACTGCTGCACTATATGCCCGGAGGAATGACTACATAAAGTTCCCCATGACCACCCAGGCAATGCATGAAAGGGCTGTGGGCTTCTCCAGGATTGCTGGCTTCCCAAAGGTACAGGGCTGCATTGATTGTACCCACATCGCCTTGCGAGCACCTTTGGAGGATTCCGAGATGTACAGGAACAGAAAAGACTTCCACTCCGTTAATGTTCAGTTCATGTGTGATGACATGCATCATATCATGTCAGTTGATACACAAGATACCCTGGGAGCACCCATGATGAGTTCATCCTACGTGAGAGCGTTATATCTGCCATGTTTCAGCAGAAGGGCAGAGCCGATTATTGGGAGACAAAGGGAACGTTCTCGCCACCTGGCTCATGACGCCCCTACACGTAACTCGGACGGAAGCTGACTGGGAATACAACATGTTGCACATCGCAGCATAATAGAGACATCTTGAAACAGCGTTTCTGATGCCTGTACCATTCAGGAGGCTACTTGCAATACTCCCCTGAGATTGTCGGTCAGTTCACTGTTGTGTGCTGCATGCTGCATAACTTAGCCATCATGAGGCAGCAGCAGCTGGTAGGAGAAGACCCACCTGAGATGAAAGTGGCTGATGATGATGAGGAACTTGCAGATGATGAGGAGGAGGATGAGGAAGCCTTGCAACTACCTGAACCCGGAGCACGACAGCGGAGGAGGGCGGGCCATCATGACCCTTTAATGATTGCTTGAGCATTACACCAGCAGCTCATCCGTGAACGCTTTGCTGCCTGAAGGCTCAGCAGCAACAATTCCACATGGACCATGTTTACTGTTTGGTCCTGTTCCGTAATGTTGTGTTGTGTTAATGGAACAAATGATGAAAATGATTCTTGTTTACTTCCAAAAGTTGTGTTAATAATGTAACAAATAATGGAAATGATTCAGTTATAATATAAAGTATATTTTAGTCAAAAATTTAACAAACATTTGTTTGCACTTAACTTTAATAAAAATATTCTTGTATCAAACTTTAAAGTTTTCAGTTAAGATCACTTACTAAATTTAAGATCACTTGCTAACTTTTAAACTTGTAAATTTACATAACTTACAAGAAGCTTTTAATTTGAGAACAGTTACAACAGTAACAACAATAATAACAATAATAATAACAGCAACAACAGCAGCAAAGAAAGGTTGCATCCATCTCTCCTCCACCTTATTCTAAGACCGCCCATGGTGCTTGGTCTTGGTGATTCTACCACCCCTGCCCACGGGTTGTGGCACAGCATTTCTCGGGCTGGTACCAAGCTTATTCTTTTGAACAACTTGGGTAATGCGCACTTCTTGATTGGGGGGTGGGGTGGGGCAGGGGATGGGTGCACAGGGCCAGGCAGTAATGTGGAGGGCCCAGCTTGCGTCTCTTCAGAGGCTGGTCTGGGGATTGGAGTGGGAGTGGCAGTTGATTTTGTCAATGGGTGCGGGCCTGGGCATATTCCCTTGTTGCAGCAGCTAACTCCAAAATGCCCTCCCTCGTGCCCTGATAGTGTCTTAACTACCTCTAACATTCCCTCCCTCATGTTCTCCGACAGTGTCTCAGCTACCTGTGACATGCCCTCCTTCATGTTGAGCAACAATGTGTCAACTACCTGCAACATTCCCTCCCTCATGTGCACCGACATGGTTTCAGCTGACTGAGGTATTCCCTCCCTCATGTTCCCAGACAATGTCCCATTTATCATGAGAGTGTCCAGGAGTGATCGCATAAGATCAATGCTCTCCGCACTCAATGCCATCATCTGAACCATATCTGTTAGATGCTGCACCTCAGGAGAGCGCGGTCGAGCTCTTCTTCCCCTCCTCACCCTGGGTGTGGCTCTCAGCATCCCACTTGGAACTGCAGCCTCGGACGGTGGGGCCCTGGGTGTACCTCGCTGCACCCCACTGGAATCCCCAGCCTTGGACGGTGGGAAACCATGGAATGTCCCACCAACACGCATAACACTCAGGGAACGGGCTGGCACCTCAATGGGCAGCACCTGCACCTCCTCCAGAGTGAGTACAACAATGGGGGCTTCATCCATCACCTCCCCCTCATGCTCTTGGTCTGGAAGGTGGGATTGGAAGATGTTCTCCTTTTCAGGCTCGTCTTCATCTGAATAATCTTCTACATTGTCAGAGATGGCCTCAAGTCCAGCAAAATATAACAGAATAGACAAATGGCTATCAGCAGAGGAGGGGGCAGGGTGGCATGAATAGGCACACACAGTGCAGGCAGCAGGCTGATTTGAAGGACCACGATGAATGAAAACACATTGCATCAACCGAAGCATAGCTGAGAGAGACATCCCTTTGAACTGAAGCAAACCCAGACTGTGGAAATTGCAAGACTTACCCTCTCTCTCGAGTGTGGGCCCAGGTTGTGCAGTGGTGGTTGCTTTTCTCCAGGCAGGACTCATCAAAGCAGCGACCCTCTCTTCTGAGGGTGTCAGTGTCAGTGGATGCAGATTAGCCGGGCCTCATCCTGTTCGAGTTCTTTCTTGTTTTTTGTGTGCCACTTTCCTCTGCAAAGATGAAAATATAACTTTTTAGAGAGCGTGTCTTTCTGCTGGATAGGACATATACAGATGGTCACATTTACAATTGTAATTCCAATGAAAAATGAAAATATTACACTAACTACTTGACCAATGTACTGTTACTTCTTTTTGCGCAGACCTCGGGGTGGTCAGCATTGCACAGTAATCTTCTGCAAGTTGGTTCCAGCGGTTCTTCATTTCTTTTGGTGGAACTTTTATGTGACCTCTGCTGGTATCCAGCTCCTGCCACCTGCCCTCAATCACAGTAACTAGTGCCTCCACTTCATCCTGTAAGAAATTCTTGGTCCTTGCGCCACATTGCTTCTTGTATTGCAGCTCCAATTTTTCCAATGATAATTAAAGTTCTCAGACAGCACTCAAAGTTCTCACACACACAACTGGCTCTTTAAAAATGGCTGATTGCAGACCGGAGCTGTACTGCGCATGCGCGCCCAAAGGAGTCACGTCAAAAACGTCCTTTTTTTTCGCACATGCGCAGAAGGGGTGGCATCATTTTTTCGGCACAGACAGTAGGCTCCACCCCACCGCCCCCACCCACCCACCACCCCCCCCCCCCCCCCCCCACCGCGAGGCTACAAGACAGGCTGCACAGTGCCAACTTTGAAAAATAGAGCAGGGAAACTTGGCACATTTATTTTTAGAGTAGTTCTGACCTAAAAAATTGGGCGTAACTCTGGCAATGCGCCAAAAAATGGCTTTGGGCAAAATTTGCATTTGAGGCATTATGTTGCTGGAGGTCTATGTAACGGTTCCGTTGGCAAATACTAGCTTCCCATTTTCTTTTATGTATGTTTGTTTTCCTTATTTTATGGCTGGGAGAGGCGTCTTGTCGATTTTTATTGTCACTTTGGATCACAGAAATATTTACAATTGGGATGTATCACTGGGGGTGGCTTTCAAATGCTGACTGCCTGCTCTTGTCTGAAAAATGAGTGGCCAGAAGTTGAACGTCTAGTGGGGATCTTGGCACCCATTTGACTACCAGAATCAGCTTTCACATAGGCCTTTAAATGGTAGCCCAAAACTCTTGCCCAATCCAAGTGGGGAGCTGTTTAGTTCTGCAAATCAAAGTTCTACATAGGAACACAATGTTGACTTGGAAATATAACGCCGTTCCTTCATCATTGCTGGGTCAAAATCCTGGAACTCTCTCCCTAACAGTACTGTGGGAGCACCTTCACCACACGGCCTGCAGCAGTTCATGAAGGTGGCCCAGCACCACCTTCTCAAGGCCAATTAGGAATGGGCAATAAATGCTGGCCTTGCCAGTGATGTCCTCATCCCTGGAATGAATTAAAAAGCAGGAGTAGGCTATTTAGCCCCTTAAGCCTGTTCCACCATTCAACGAGATCATAGCTGATCTGTGACCTAATTCCATATACCTGTCTTTGCCCCATATCCCTTAATACATTTGGTTAACAAAAAATCTACCGCTCTCATATTTAAAATTAACAATTGATCTAGCATCAGTTACTATTTGCAGAAGAGAATTCCAAACTTCTACCACCCTTTGCATGTAGAAGTGTTTCCTAATTTCACTTCTGAATAGTCTGGCTCTAATTTTTAGACTATACCCCTTAGTCCTAGATTTACCAACCAGCAGAAATAATTTATTTCTATCTACCCTATCTGTTCCCCTTAATATCTTGACAACTTTGAGCAAATCACCCCTTAACCTTTCAAATTCCAGGGAATGCAACCCTAGTTTGTGTAATCTCTTCTTGTAATTTAGCCTTTGGAGTCCAGATAAACCTATGCTGCATCTCTCCAAGGCCAATATATCCTTCCTAAGGCATGGTGCCCAGAACTGCTCACAGTACTCCAGGTGTGGTCTAACCAGGGCTTTGTACAGCTAAAGCATGACTTCTACTTCCTTCGATATAAAGGCTAGTATTCCATTAGCCTTTTTGATTATTCTCTGTACCTGTTCATGACATTTTACTGATCTATGTACATGGACCCCCAAGTCTCTTTGGAACTGCATTGTTTTTACTTCTCACCATTTAGAAAGTACCCTGTTCTGTCCTTCTTAGGTCCAAAGTGGATGACCTCACATTTGCCTACATTGAAATCCATTTGCTGCAGTTTTTTCTGTTCACTAAGTCTATCAATGTCACTTTGCAATTTTATGCTTCCATCTACACTGCTTCCAAAGCTGCCTATCTCTGTGTGTCATCGGAAAACTAGCATCAGTGGCTTTCTATCACATCATCTAAGTCGTTAATAAATACGGTGAATAATTCAGACCCCAACACAGATCCTTGTGGGACACCACTAGTCACATCCTGCCAATTAGAGTATTTGCCCATTACACCTACTCTCTGTCTCCTGCTGCTCAGCCAGTTTCATAACCAGGTTAATAATTTGCCTTCAATTCAGTGGGCTTCAACTTTAGTTAACAGTCGTTTATGAGGGACTTTATCAAATGCCTTCTGGAAGTCCGTATCAATAAGATCTATAGATGTTCCCCTGTCCATTACTTAATCACTGCTTCAAAAAATTCAACCAAGTTCATCAGGCATGACCTACCGTTTATAAATCCATGTTGGCTGTCTCTGATCAGCTAAGAAAATTTCAAGGTGTTCAGTCACCCTATCCTTAATTTATAGAATCTAGTGATTTCCTGACTACAGATGTTAGGCTAACTGGTCTATAATTCCCTGGTATCCCTCAGCATTTCTTAAATAGCGGAGTGATGTGCACAATTTTCCAATCTAAAGGAACCAGTTCCTGAATTGAGAGAATTTTGGAAAATTAGAGTTAGAGCATCTGCAGTGTTCTCATCTACTTCCTTTAAATCCATGAGATGGAAACCATCTGACCCTGGAGTTTTGACACTCTTTAGTGCCATTATTTTCTTCATGACTGTTATTTTGCTTACATTAGTTTTGTTGAGTCCCGGCCCTTGATTCAATATTAGTTTCCTTCGGATTTCCAACATGCTGACCTCTTTCTCTACTGTAAATACTGACGTAAAGTAATTATTCAACCTGTCTGCCATTTCCTTATTTTCATTGACAATATCACCAATATCAGTTTTCAATGGCCTACTACAAGTTATTTCTAATCTAACTACATCTGTAGTATGACCCCGATTGCAACTCTCGATCAGAAATGGTTAGAGCATTTACAGTGCATGCCAGCCCCTTTTGTCCAGGCATTGAGAGGCCTAACGTATGACCATTAAATGGACCTTTGGAGACCTCTTCAAAAAGGTAAGCCAATGTGCTCCTCCAGTCTCCAGGCAGCAGAAAAATCTGTTGGCCTACTGCTGCTGTTCTCGCACCTCTGTGGCATTTCCACCTGCTGCCCCGGCTCCCCACTGACAGGCCTTTGGTGCCTGCAAATTAGAAACAAAACAAAAGAAGCGGGTGGGTGCTTAAACCAAAGTTCTCCACCATTATATTCAGACTCCATGGTATGTGGGACAAAGGCCTACTGCAAGTCATTTCTAATTTAACTGGAGAGGAGCACTGGAGAATCATTTCCATCATCACCATTTATTTTTCACTATTCACATTGAAAGCCTTGGCAGTAAAGATCGCAGGAGGTTTCAGCTTCACGACAGCCTTTAAGGTCTCTGAGGTGCGCAACTTCTTAGAACATACTAATGACATGCTGTTCTTTCTGACAATCCCATAGGAATCCACTCAATCTTTGTTAAATTGGAAGATGAATTTACCAGTCTATTGGGATGTAGTGTACATTCGATCAATTGAGAGGCAATTCAACTTCCCTTACTCATTTGGTAACTTAC
The DNA here is from genome assembly GCF_044704955.1 of Pristiophorus japonicus. Classification (NCBI taxonomy): domain Eukaryota; kingdom Metazoa; phylum Chordata; class Chondrichthyes; family Pristiophoridae; genus Pristiophorus; species Pristiophorus japonicus. Next base: position 46,547,858 of record NC_091991.1, on the reverse strand, counting down.
CCTGTGCAAAGTAATTCTGAGCAATGTGTTTATATTTAATCTATTCCTTGTATTTAAATAGGTAGAATTTGACCTCCAAGAATGATAAATCCTAAATAAATAATGCAAAGTTCAAAAATAGTAGTAAAATTAACTATTTTGCTCATAGAATGCCTTGTGCCTTTCTAGACTATAATCAGCGTGTTTGAGTTTTGTGATTTTTGAGACTGAGGGCTGGATTTTCCGGTCCTCTTCGCCCCGGTTTTGCCCCGGAGTGGTGTGAAAGGCGGCGGTGAGGTTTCCAGTGCCCCGCTGCAATTCTCTGGTCGGGTTTTATGGCGGCGCTAAGCAGCACCGCCAGGAAGAGCTGCATCGAGTGTGCAACACCCCTGGTTGCGAAACTGGTGAGAGTTTGAGCTCCTGCCCAAGCCATCCGCCCAGAAGTGCGCCCCCAATATCCACTGCAAAATCAGAGCGGTCCAGCCATGCAGAGAGGAAGGTATTGGACTGCAAAGGGTAAGTACGAGTGTTTGTTCTTTTAATTTTTTTTGTGATTTGCATTATGGTGGCATGGGCAATGTTTTGGGAATGTTTTTGTGTTTTTTTAAGCTCCCCCCATCCCCCCTCACACCCCCCACCCCCCCCGGCCCCCAGGCCTTTCTCGGAGCGCTCCCGGGCCGGCACTTTAGTTCGCGAGTTACATCGCATCATGTCAGTTGATGCAAGATACCCTGGGAGCACCCATGATCCTACGTGAGAGCGTTATATCTGCCATGTTTCAGCAGCAGCCAGAAAGGCAGAGCTGGCTACTGGGAAATAAAGGATACGGCATCGCCACCTGGCTCATGATGCCCCTACGCATAACCCGGACGGAAGCTGACCGGGAATACAAGATGTCACACATTGCGAAGCGCAGCACAATAGAGAGGAAAATTGGCATCGTGAGAGTGTTGTTACTTCTCCCAACAGTCCCGATACCTCATCACCACTCCACTCATGGTGTCCAGGAGTGATCGCGTAAGGTCAATGCTCTCCGCACTCAATGCCATCATCTAAACTACATCTGTTAGATCCTGTACCCCAGGAGTGCGCTGTCGAGCTCTCCTTCCCCTCCTCACCCTGGGTGTGGCTCGCTGCATCCCACCGGGACCGTAGCCTGGGACGTTGGGGCCCTGGGTGCGCTGTGCCGAATCCCACTGGGACTCGCAGCCTCAGACGGTGGAGCCCTGGGTGTACCTCGCTGCACCCCCCGGAAGGTGGGAAACCATGAAATGTCCCGCCAACACTCATACCACTCAGGGAAGGGGCTAGTACTTCAACAGGTGGCACCTGCACCTCCTCCAAAGTGAGTATAACAGTGGGGGCATCATCCATCCCATCCCCCTCACCCCCATGCTCTTGGTCTGGAATGTGGGATTGGAAGATGTTCTCCTCTTCAGGCTTCGCTGAATCTTCTTCTGCATCGTCAGGGTTGACCTCAAGTTCTGCAAAATATAACAGAACAGACAAATGGTTAACAGCAGTAAATAGGGGGCAGGGTGTGTGGCATGAGTAGGCTCACACAGCGCAGGCAGCAGGCTGATTTGAAGGACCATGATGAATGATAGCACATTGCACCAACCAAAGTGTAACTGATGGAGACATCCCCATGAACCGAAGCATGGCTAGCACGCGCAGTACTTAACATTTAGCAAAGCCAGACATGTGGAATTTGCAGGACTTACCCTCGCCCTCGAGTGTGGGCCCAACTTGTGCAGTGATGGTTGTTTTTCTTCAGGCAAGACCCACCAAAGCAGCGACCCTCTCTTTCAAGAGTGTCAGTGGGTGCAGATTTGCCGGGCCTCTTCCTGTTCGAGTTCTTTCTCGTTTGTTGTGTGCCACTTTCCTCTGCAAAGATGAAAACGTAACCTTTTAGAGAGAGTGTCTTTCTGTTGGGTGGGACATATACAGCGGGTCACATTTACAATTGCAATTCCATTGAATAAATGAAAATATTACTTACACTAACTACTTGACCAAGGTCCTGCCACTTCTTTTTGCACTGGCCTCCAGACCTCGGGGTGGTCACCATTGCACAGTCATCTTCTGCAAGTTGTTTAGAGAATTGGCTGGCGAACAGAAAGCAGAGAGTCGGGATAAATGGGTCCTTTTCCGGTTGGAAATCAGTGGTTAGTGGTGTGCCACAGGGATCAGTGCTGGGACCACAACTGTTTACAATATACATTCAATGTCAGATCGGGTACAGAAAGCGAAGTAAAGAGAGGGAAGAAGGAATTGATTGAGAGAGAAAAGACAGAAAGGAAAAGTAAAAAAAAGAATCACATTTAAAAAATCTCCAACAGCAATTAAAACGTGAAGGATTGAAACTCCACACTGTAATAGTAAATTTTCAGTGCCAGAGAGGATGACCGACAGCAATTAACGGTTATCACTTTGTTAAAAAGGTAAACTGAAACGGACAAGACTTACCTTACTGTAATGGGTTTAGTTTGTTTTTGTGAATCTAATGGTGGAATGGCGCATCTCGGACTGAGACTTTTAGATTTCCGTGATTAACCGCGCAGCCGCCCTTGCCTGAAGTTGCTGTAACATTTTCGCATAAACAACATAGAATACCATTAGCCGCACCATTATTTTGACAGCAAATTATGGCCAATTAGCATATCCTACAGGATTTTTAAAAGGAATATATTGAATTGAATGTTGCATATTGATCCGGAGAACTGAAGAGATACACAAAAAAATGACACAAACATAACATTAAGACAAAATCCTAAAGCCATGTTTGTTTTTCATTGACTGAATGCCTTGTCACCCTGTACTCTAGATTAAATAAGGTTTGATTAGTCAAGTCATTAAAATGACCCCAATTTAAATACAAAGTGAACAGCCAAGAGAAAACCATGGTATTCTGTAACAACTATAGTCCACAACAAAATACAGATAAAATGATCATTTATATAAATTTGCAGTTTAAATCAGGGTCTAGCAGGTTCAACTGCTTAGAAAGTATTGTTTTCCCATCCACGGTTATATTTAGCAGCCTGATGAATCCTTGACAGAACCAACAGCTGTGCAGCACAATGTGCTCTCTGCACTGTAGGCTTAGGTATTTAATCATCAACCAGCACTAGTCATAACTTGTCTATTAGGGGAAAAAGTACTTTCATTTGGTGTGTTGATTAATAGGTTGCTGTGTAAGCTCAGAATAAAGTTTCAAAATAGAACTGGAATTATCAGAAAATGTTAGTAGCAGAAATCCAAAATGCAACCCAAGATGCAATGGACATAATCAGCTGCTTTCAAATCTTATTCAGAGCATTTAGTTAAAAATGCTGCAAATTATATAATTCTGTGTTTAAAGCAGCACATTGCTATTTAACAAGCAACACAATAGATAAATATATTATTGATATTTCAAACTTAATTGCTATATACTTTGATCACTGACTGTATGAAGCTAATTAAAATCTAAAAGATAAACTATTGCATTGGCAAATGGATTTGTTTCATCATGTTAAATATGTAACTCAAATTAATCAAATCAAAGAATTTATTTTAGCATAAATGAAACAGCAGATGATTTCCTTTGATCGCTATATGTTGATTTTTGTCTTCAAATGTAAATCAGTTCTAATTTGGTTTGAACTTCTTTAACATCCACCTAAATCTCAAGTGCTGACAGCATTCAATTTTCTGGTCTAGCCATATTTGCATAATTATTCACAACTCCTGCCACAAACTCGAATGGGTCTAGAGCTGACACCAAAGGGGTGGGGACAATTAAAGAGACATGTCACAAGGAGGGGGACAAAACCTTCAAAAGATTCTGGAAAGTATTAAAACACATCCCAACCTATCAGCAACCTTTGCCAAAGCTGAGAGGGCATTGGATTTAGAAGTGACAGGCCAAGATGACAGGGATCCCGGTGAAGGCATGAGTTTGCAGACAAGTAACATTTTAGCCTAGCAGCTGTCCTCCTCTTTGAAGTTGAGGTAGTGCTGCATTGGATGCTTGTGAGAAGGGTTTTCCTCGGTGTCTTTACACAGCACCATCTCACAGGTCAACACTGCAGCATGCCTGCAAGTAAGGGCAGACTCATTTCAGGACAGAGCTGACCATTACTGTCCCTGCGTGTTGCAGCCCTTTGCAATTTGGTAGCTGCAGGAGCCCTCACAACAGATGGCAGAGCTCAGCATCGGCCCATCTGCTGAGCCAGACCCTGAAAAGGCAGATTAACATATTCATTTCTGGGTAGGATTGCCAGGGCCCACAGAGACAGCTAGTGGGATCTTTGCAAGTGCGGCCAAACAGGCAACACTGGCCGATGATCACCTTGGAATACCTTCCTTCATGCAGTACCATCTAATGCATGGCATGCTGTGGTTGAATTAAATATCAATAATATCTTTCACAAAGGAATTGGCTAAATACTTGAAGTGGAAAAATTGCAGAGCTACATTTAAAAAGCAGATCTGTGACTAATTGCATAGGTCTTTCAAGGAGCCGGCAGAGGCACGATAGGGCAAATAGCCTCCTTCTGTGCTGTATCATTCTATGACTATATGCAGGGAATTTTAACCTGGAGGGATAGGTGGGTTTTCTCAACCCCATCATCATCATCATAGGCAGTCCCTCGGAATCGAGGAAGACTTGCTTCCACTCTTAGCATGAGTTCTTAGGTGGCTGTACAGTCCAATACGAGAATCACAGTCTGTCACAGGTGGGACAGATAGTCATTGAGGGAAAGGGTGGGCAGGGAGCCTGGTTTGCCGCACGCTACTTCCGTTGCCTGCGCTTGATTTCTCCATGCCCGTGTTTGATTTCTCCATGCCCGTGCTTGATTTCTCCATGCCCGTGTTTGATTTCTTCATGCCCGTGCTTGATTTCTCCATGCCTGTGCTTGATTTCTGCATGCCCACGGTGACGATACTCGAGGAGCTCAGTGCCCTCCCGAATGCACTTCCTCCACTTAGAGCTGTCTATGGCCAGGGACTCCCAGGTGTCACTGGGGATGTTGCACTTTATCAGGGAGGCTTTGAGGGTGTCCTTGTAACGTTTCCTCTGCCCGCCTTTGGCTTGTTTGCCGTGGACGTGTTCCGAGTAGAGCGCTTGCTTTGGGAGTCTCATGTCTGGCATGCGAACTATGTGGCCTGCCCAGCGGAACTGAACAAGCGTGGTCAGTGCTTCAATGCTGGGGATGTTGGCCTGGACGAGGACGCTAACGTTTGTGCGTCTGTCCTCCCAGGGGATTTGCAGGATCTTGCGGAGTCATCGCTGGTGGCATTTCTCCAGCGACTTGAGGTGTCTACTATACATGGTCCACATCTCTGAGCCATACAGGAGGGCGGATATTACTACGGCCCTGTAGACCATGAGCTTGGTGACAGTTTTGAGGGACTGGTCTTCATATTTACCATTTCTCAATCACATCGGAATGGGTGGTGCTTTGGCTGCCTGAGATTGGACCTCAGATCAGGACCAATATGGCCAGCAGAAGCAGCTGTCTGCTCTTGTGAGATCCGTGGCTGGACAGCAGGGAAAGGAGCAGCAGAGGCATGCAGCTCACAGGAGGCACTACCCGCGACACAAGGTGTAAAAGCAGAGGCTGAGTTTCCTTAACATGTCTGAACAGCAGTGTTTCAGAAGGCTCAGGTTGTCCGGTGGTGGTAGACATCTGCAGCCTGCTGGAAGACCTGCTGATGCTGGACTTGGCCACACGTCACCGGTGGCTCTCCCCTTCGTCCGATCGGAACCTGTGATCACCGACCGTCCCATCTCTGCCCCCCGCCCCGTACCCAGCCCCACAATCTCCACCCCGACCAGCACGAAAGCGGCCTCCTGCAGCGTTCCCCGCCCGTCAGTCCCGAGCCTGTGAAACACGAACTACGCAGCCCCAGGGTGTTCGGGGAAAGCCGAACCTGACCAGACCTCCTTCGGCCCGACTCAGTGAATATCGGGACTAGATCCCACCCCTGACATGTCTGCTCCCGGCCCCACAATGAATGTAAAATACGTTGTTTTTTTAAACGGACCTATTTGGGTCTCTTCTGGTCCCGGCTCCTCTTTCATTTCCCACTTGACCTCATCGGAGCCCGCTCTGCATTTTCAAAGCTGGATCCCGCCGATTTCTGCGACTGTCCGCTGGCCCGCAGGAAGAGAGCTGATCATCGGAGGGTCAGGCCCTCCGGTGATTCTAACTGTCTTCCCCGCTCACGCTGGAGCAGGGTTAAAATTGCGCCTTAACTTTGTCTCGCCCTTCCTTCCTCTCAGGCGGTGTCCCACCAGCCCTATCACTCAAGTGCAATTTAAAGACAAAAGAGAAAAAAACCTCTTCCTATCTGTCCTTCTCAACACCAAATGCAAGATTTTTCAGCCCTCTCACGTCAGTGCCTTCTCCTGGTCTCGATCTGCAATGAAATTTGAAGTTTGTTAAACAGCCTTGGATTCCAGTACATGTGTGTCTGATCGTTGTTGGTTCCATTACTGGTTTTCAGGCATTTACCCATCAACCCAGTTTGATATGTATTCGCAGGCCGGGAGAGTCTATCCTGCGCATTATGAGAGTAAATCATTGGGTGGGAGGCTTTAAAAACATGCAGCAGATTCCTGTAAGGACAGTAGGTAAGTGTGTGTTCTGTGTGCTTTCTCTCGAAACTAGGGGGCATAGTTTAAGAATAAGGGCTCACCCATTTAGAACTGAGATGAGGAAGAATTTCTTCTCTCAGAGGGTCGTAGATCTGGAATTCTCTGCCCCAGAGAGCTGTGGAGGCTGGGTCACTGAATATATTTAAGGTGGAGATATCTGGATTTTTTGAACGATAAGGCAGTGAAGGGTTATGGGGAGCAGGCAGGTAAGTGGAGTTGAGCCCAAGATCAGACCAGCCATGATCTTATTAAATGGCTGAGCAGGCTCGAGGGGCCAAATGGCCTACTCCTGTTCCTAGTTCTTATGTTAAGTTCTCCTCCAGCTATTATCAATATGTTCAACTGCAGTGATTTTAACCAAGAATTTTGTGGGTAGATTCTCCTCCAGAGTGATGTTTGGGTAGCAGGCGGATGGGAGCATTTTCAACGGGTCTCAGCTTTTCAGGCCTTGCCCTACCGAAAAACTCTGAAAGCCATCCGTACCTCTTTAGGTAAGGATACTGGCACCATTAAATCTGCAAAGCAAGTTTCTAGCTCTTTTCTATCACTTCTTTTTTTCTTACTCCCTCCCTTTACTACTCCTTTCCTTCTGTTTCTCTTCTGCCCCTCCTCTATCGATGTTTCTCTCACTCTCTCTGCTGCTCCTCTTTCACTTGTGCTCTGCTCAATTCATTTCTGTTTCTAGCCACTCATTTTTGGTGCCATGTAATTGGGAGAAAGGTTTTGCATAATATGACTGGTTAATAATGAAAGTAGAAAATAACCAATTAGCAAGAAGAAAACATAAAGAGAACCATTTAAATAAATGAGGAAGAAATAACATTCTGAGGGCTGGATTTTAGGCTTTTCTGTTTTGGGGGTGAAAATAGAGGCGGTGCAGGAAAGTTACCGGCCCGGAATAGTTTTCGTCTTGGTACTTAAGTTTAGGCATCTGGGCCCTGTGTCAGGGGTCGCAGCACTAAGGGAAGTGTTGTACACGTCTCTTATCGCAAGGATGGGAAACTCACAAACTAAAGTGCCGGCCCGGGAGCGTTCCGAGAGAGGCCTAGGGGCGAGGGGGGAATTAAAAAAACACAAAAACATTGCCCATGCCACCATAACGCAAATCACAAAAAAAATTAAAAGAATAAACACTCGTACTTACCTTTGCAGTCCAATACCTTCCTCTCTGCATGGCTGGACTGCTCTGATTTTGCAGTGGATATTGGGGGCGCACTTCTGGGCGGATGGCTTGGGCAGGAGCTCAAATTCGCACCGGTTTTGCAACCAGGGGTGTTGCACACTCGATGCAGCTCTTCCTGGCGGTGCTGCTTAGCGCCGCCATAAAACCCGACCAGAGAATTGCAGCGGGGCACTGGAAACCTCACCGCCGCCTTTCACACCACTCCGGGGCGAAGAGGACCGGAAAATCCAGCCCTCAGTCTCAAAAATCACAAAACACAAACACGCTGATTATAATTTAGAAAGGCACAAGGCATTCTATGAGCAAAATAGTTCCTTTTACTACTATTTTTGAACTTTGCATTTTTATTTGGGATTTGTCATTCTTGGAGGTCAAATTCTACCTATTTAAATACAAGGAATAGATTAAATATAAACACATTGCTCAGAATTACTTTGCACAGGGTAAGTTACCAAATGAGTAAGGGAAGTTGAATTGCCTCTCAATTGATCGAATGTACACTACATCCCAATAGACTGGTAAATTCATCTTCCAATTTAACAAAGATTGAGTGGATTCCTATGGGATTGTCAGAAAGAACAGCATGTCATTAGTATGTTCTAAGAAGTTGTGCACCTCAGAGACCTTAAAGGCTGTCGTGAAGCTGAAACCTCCTGCGATCTTTACTGCCAAGGCTTTCAATGTGAATAGTGAAAAATAAATGGTGATGATGGAAATGATTCTCCAGTGCTCCTCTCCAGTTAAATTAGAAATGACATGCAGTAGGCCTTTGTCCCACATACCGTGGAGTCTGAATATAATGGAGGAGAACTTTGGTTTAAGCACCCACCCGCTTCATTTGTTTTGCTTCCAATTTGCAGGCACCAAAGGCCTGTCAGTGGGGAGCCGGGGCAGCAGGTGGAAATGCCACAGAGGTGCGAGAACAGCAACAGGCCAACAGATTTTTCTGCTGGCTGGAGACTGGAGGAGCACATTGGCTTACCTTTTTGAAGAGGTCTCTAAAGGTCCATTTAATGGTCACAAGTTAGGCCTCTCAATGCCTGGACAAAAGGGGCTGGCATGCACTGTAAATGCTCTAACCATTTCTGATCGAGTGTTGCAATCGGGGTCATACTACAGATGTAGTTAGATTAGAAATAACTTGTAGTAGGCCATTGAAAACTGATATTGGTGATATTGTCATAATGAAAATAAGGAAATGGCGGATATATTGAATAATTACTTTACGTCAGTATTTACAGTAAAGAAAGAGGTCAGCATGTTGGAAATCCGAAGGAAACTAATATTGAATCAAGGGCCGGGACTCAACAAAACTAATGTGAACAAAATAACAGTCATGAAGAAAATAATGGCACTAAAGAATGTCAAAACTCCAGGGCCAGATGGTTTCCATCTCATGGATTTAAAGGAAGTAGATGAGAACACTGCAGATGCTCTAACTCTAATATTCCAAAATTCTCTCAATTCAGGAACTGGTTCCTTTAGATTGGAAAATTGTGCACATCACTCCGCTATTTAAGAAATGCTGAGGGAAACCAGGGAATTATAGACCAGTTAGCCTAACATCTGTTGTTGGGAAATCACTAGAGTCTATAAATTAAGGATAGGGTGACTGAACACCTTGAAATTTTTTAGCTGATCAGAGACAGCCAGCATGGATTCATAAAGGGTAGGTCATGCCTGATGAACTTGGTTGAATTTTTTGAAGCAGTGACTAAAGTAGTGAACAGGGGAATGTCTATTGATCTTATTGATACGGACTTCCAGAAGGCATTTCATAAAGTCCTTCATAAGAGATTGTTAACTAAAGTTGAAGCCCATTGAATTGAAGGCAAATTATTAACCTGGTTATGAAACTGGCTGAGCAGCAGGAGACAGAGAGTAGGGGTAATGGGCAAGTACTCTAATTCACAGGATGTGACTAGTGGTGTCCCACAAGGATTTGTGTTGGGTTCTGAACTATTCACCGTATTTATTAACGACTTAGATGATGTGATAGAAAGCCACCGATCCTAGTTTTCCGATGACACACAGAGATAGGCAGCTCTGTAAGCAGTGTAGATGGAAGCATAAAATTGCAAAGAGATATTGATAGACTTAGCGAATGGACAAAACTGTGGCAATTGGATTTCAATGTAGGCAAATGTGAGGTCATCCACTTTGGACCTAAGAAGGACAGGACAGAGTACTTTCTAAATGGTGAGAAGTAAAAACAATGCAGTTCCAAAGAGACTTGGGGGTCCATGCACATAGATCAGTAAAATATCATGAACAGGTACAGAGAATAATCAAAAAGGCTAATGGAATACTAGCCTTTATATCGAAGGAAGTAGAAGTCATGCTTCTGCTGTCCAAAGCCCTGGTTAGACCACACCTGGAGTACTGTAAGCAGTTCTGGGCACCATGCCTTAGGAAGGATATATTGACCTTGGAGAGATGCAGCATAGGTTTACCTGGACTCCAAAGGCTAAATTACAAGATGAGATTACACAAACTAGGGTTGCATTCCCTGGAGTTTAAAAGGTTAAGGGGTGATTTGCTCAAAGTTGTCAAGATATTAAGGGGAACAGATAGGGTAGATAGAAATAAATTATTTCTGCTGGTTGATTAGTCTAGGACTAAGAGGCATAATTTAAAAATTAGAGCCAGACTATTCAGGAGTGAAATTAGGAAACAGTACTACACGCAAAGGTTGGTAGAAGTTTGGAACTCTCTTCCAATGGCAACTGATGCTCGATCAATTATTAATTTTAAATCTGAGATCGGTAGATTTTTGTTAACCAAATATATTAAGGGATATGGGGAAAAGGCAGGTATATGGAATTAGGTCACAGATCAGCTATGATCTCATTGAATGGTGGAACAGGCTTAAGGGGCTAAATAGCCTACTCCTGATTTTTAATTCATTCCAGGGATGTGGACATCACTGGCAAGGCCAGCATTTATTACCCATTCCTAATTGGCCTTGAGAAGGTGGTGCTGGGTCGCCTTCATGAACTGCTGCAGTCCGTGTGATGAAGGTGCTCCCACAGTACTGTTAGGGAGGGGGTTCCAGAATTTAGTCCCAGTGATGATGAAGGAACGGCGATATATTTCCAAGTCAGCATGGTGTTCCTATGTAGAACTCTGATTTGCAGAACTAAACAGATCCCCACCTGGATTGGGCAAGAGTACTGGGCGCCCATTTAAAGGCGTATGTGAAACATAGAAAACATAGAAAATAGGTGCAGGAGTAGGCCATTCAGCCCTTCGAGTCTGCAAACCATTCAATATGATCATGGCTGAAAATGTAACTTCAGTACCCCATTCCTGCTTTCTCTCCATACCCCCTAATCCCTTTAGCCGTAAGGGCCACATCTAACTCCCTTTTGAATATATCCAACGAACTGGACTCAACAACTTTCTGTGGTAGTGAAAGCTGATTCTGGTAGGCAAATGGGTGCCAAGCTCCCCACTAGACGGTCAACTGCTGGCCACTCATTTTTCAGGCACAAGCAGGCAGTCAGCATTTGAAAGTCGCCCCCAGTGATACAACCCAATTTGTAAATGTGTCTGTGATCCAAAGTAAACAAGATGCCTCTTCCATCCATAAAATAAGGAAAACAAACTTACATAAAAGAAAATGGGAAGCTAGTATTTGCCAGCGGAACCGTTACGTAGACCTCCAGCAAATTAATGCCTCAAATGCAAACCTCAAGGGCTCAATTTTGCCCAAACCCATTTTTTGGCACATTACCAGTTACACCCGTGTATCTAGGCCAGAACTACTCCAAAAATATATGTGCCAAGTTTACCTGCTCTATCTTTCAAAATTGGCACTGCGCAGCCTGTCCTGTAGCCTCGGGGTTGGAGCCTATTGTCTGCGCCGAAAAATTGATGCCGCCCCTTCTGCGCATGCACAGGAAAAAAAAGACAGTTTTGACGTGACTCCTTTGGGCGCACATGCGCAGTACAGCTCCCAGTCTGCAATTGACCATTTTTAAAGAGCCAGTTGTGTGTGTGAGAACTTTGAGTGCTGTGTGAGAACTTTAATTATCATTGGAAAAATTGGAGCTGCAGTACAAGATGCAATGCGGCGCAAGAACCAAGAATTTCTTACAGGATGAAGTGGAGGCACTAGTTACTGTGATTGAGGGCAGATGGCAGGAGCTGGATACCAGCAGAAGTCCAGTTCCACCAAAGTTCCACCAAAAGAAATGAAGAAACACTGGAAGCAACATGCACAAGATTACTGTGCAATGCTGACCACCCCGAGGTCTGGAGGCCAATGCAAAAAGAAGTAGCAGGATATTGATCAAGTAGTTCATGTAAATAATATTTTCATTGGAATTGCAATTGCAATTGTAAAAATGACCATCTGTATATGTCCCACCCAGCAGAAAGACACCCTTTCGAAAAAGTTATATTTTCATCTTTGCAGAGGAAAGTGGCACACAACAAACAAGAAATAACTCGAACAGTAGGAGGTCCGGCAAATCTGCAGCCACTGACACCCTTGGAAGAGAAGGTCGCTGTTTTCATGGGTCCTGCCTGGAGAAAAGCAACCACCACTGCACAAGTTGGGTCCACACTCGAGGGAAAGTCCTGCAAATTCCACAGTCTGGCTTTCCTAAATGTTAAGTACTGCGTGGGCTAGCCATGCTTCGATTCAAAGGGATGTCTCTCTCAGCTATGCTTCGGTTGATGCAATGTGTTTTCATTCATCGTGGTCCTTCAAATCTGCTTGCTGCCTGCACTGTGTGAGCCTACTCATGCCACCCTGCCCCCTCCTCTGCTGTTAACCATTTGTCTGTTCTGTTATATTTTGCTGAACTTGAGGCCAACCCTGACGATGTCGAAGAAGATTCAGACGAAGACGAGCCTGAAAAGGAGAACATCTTCCAATCCCAGCTTCCAGACTAAGAGCACGAGGGGGAGGGGGAGGTGATGGATGAAGCCCCCATTTTTGTACTCATTCTGGAGGAGGTGCAGGTGCCGTCCAATGAGGTGCCAGCCCCTTTCCTGAGTGGTACGAGTGTTGGTGGGACATTCCATGGTTTCCCACCATCTGAGGCTGGGGATTCCAGTGGGGTGCAGCGAGGTACACCCAGGGCCCTACCGTCCGAGGCTGCGGGTTCCACTGGGATGCTGAGAGCCACACCCAGGGTGAGGAGGGGAAGGTGAGCTCGACCGCGCTCTCCTGAGGGGTAGGATCTAACAGATGTAGTTCAGATGATGGCAATGAGTGCAGAGAGCATTGACCTTACACGATCACTCCTGGACACATCAGTGGGGTGGGTGATGAGGTATCGGGACTGTCGGGAGAAGTAACAACACTCTCACGAGAAATGGGAACACTGTCCGGGAACATGAGGGAGGGACTATCTCAGTCAGCAGAAACAATGTCAGTGAACATGAGGGAGGGAATGTCGCAGGTAGTTCAAACACTCGCAGTGAACATGAGAGAATGTTGCAGGTAATTGACAAGCTGTTGGTCAACACGAAGGAAAGCATGTCACAGGTATCTGAGACACTGCTAGCGAACATGAGGGAGGGAATGTTGGAGGTAGTTGAGACACTGTCAGGGCACATGAGGGAGGGAATTTTGGAGTTAGCTGCTGCAATAAGGGAACACGGCCAGACCCCGCGCCCATTGACAAAATCAACTGCCACTCCCACTCCAATCTCCAGACCAGCCTCTGAAGAGACGCAAGCCGGGCCCTCCACATTACTGCCTGCACCCCCGCCCCATCAAGAAGTGCACATTACCCAAGTTGTTCGAAATAATAAACGATACCAGCCAGAGAAACACTGCATCATCACCTGCGTGCAAGGGTGGTGGAGTCACCAAGATCAAGCGCAACGGGTGGTCTCAGAATAAGGTGGAGGAGAGATGGGTTCACCCTTTCTTTGCTGCTGTTGTTGTTATTATTATTATTACTGTTGTAACTGTTCTCAAATTAAAAGTTTTTTGTAAGTTATGTAATTTTACAAGTTTAAAAGTTAGAATGCGATCTTAAAGTTTTTAAGTGATCTTAAGTGGAAACTTTAAAGTTTGATACAAGAATATGTTTATTAAAGTTAAGTTAAGTACAAACAAATATTTTTAAACTTTTGAATAAAATATATTTTAAATTATAACTGAATCATTTACATTATTTGTTCCATTATTAACACAACTTTTGGAACTCAAGAAGAATCATTTCCATTATTTATTCGATTATTAACACAAATTTTGAAGTAAACAAGAATCATTTCCATCATTTGTTCCATTAACACAACACAACATTACGGAGCAGGTCCAAACAGTAAACATGGTCCATGTGGAATAGTTGCCGCTGAGCCTTCAGGCAGCAAAGCGTTCATGGATGAGCTGCTGGCGCAAGGCTCAAGCAATCATTAAAGGGGCACGATGGCCCGCCCTCCTTCGTGCTCCGGGTTCAGGTAGTTGCATGGCTTCCTCGTCCTTGTCCTCCTCCTCCTCGTCATCTGCATCTTCCTCATCACTCTGCATCCCAGAGTATTTAAGGAAGTGGCCCTAGAAATAGTGGATGCATTGCTGATCATTTTCCAATAGTCTCTCGACTCTGGATCAATTCCTATGGATGGAGGGTAGCTAATGTAACACGACTTTTTGAAAAAGGAGGGAGAGAGAAAACGGGTAATTATAGACCAGTTAGCCTAACATCAGTAGTGCGGAAAATGTTGGAATCGATCATTAAGGATGAAATAGCAGCGCATTTGGAAAGCAGTGACAGGATCGGTCCAAGTCAGCATGGATTTATGAAAGGGAAATCATGCTTGACGAATCTTCTGGAATTTTTTGAGGATGTAACTAGCAGAGTGGACAAGGGAGAACCAGTGGATGTGGTGTATTTGGACTTACAAAAGGCTTTTGACAAGGTCCCACACAAGAGATTGGTGTGCAAAATCAAAGCGCATGGTATTGGGGGTAATGTACTGACGTGGATAGAGAACTGGTTGGCAGACAGGAAGCAGAGAGTTGGGATAAACGGGTCCTTTTCAGAATGGCAGGCAGTGACTAGTGGAGTGCCGCAGGGCTCAGTGCTGGGACCCCAGCTCTTTACAATATACATTAACGATTTAGATGAAGGAATTGAGTGTATTATCTCCAAGTTTGCAGATGACACTAAACTGGGTGGCGGTGTGAGCTGTGAAGAGGACGGTAAGAGGCTGCAGGGTGACTTGGACAGGTTAGGTGAGTGGGAAAATGCATGGCAGATGCAGTATAAAGTGGATAAATGTGAGGTTATCCATTTTAGGGGCAAAAACACGAAGGCAGAATATTATCTGAATGGCGGCAGATTAGGAAAAGGAGAGGTGCAATGAGACCTGGGTGTCATGGTTCATCAGTCACTGAAAGTGGGCACGCGGGTACAGCAGTCGGTGAAGAAGACAAATGGTATGTTGGCCTTCATAGCTAGGGAATTTGAGTATAGGAGCAGGGAAGTCTTACTGCAGTTGTACAGGGCCTTAGTGAGGCCTCACCTGAAATATTGTGTTCAGTTTTGGTCTCCTAATCTGAGGAAGGACATTCTTGCTATTGAGGGAGTGCAGCGAAGGTTCACCAGACTGATTCCAGGGATGGCTGGACTGTCATATGAGGAGAGACTGGATCAACTGGGCCTTTATTCACTGGAGTTTAGAAGGATGAGAGGGGATCTCATAGAAACATATAAGATTCTGACGGGACTGGGCAGGTTAGATGCGGGAAGAATGTTCCCGATGTTGGGGAAGTCCAGAACCAGGGGACACAGTCTAAGGATAATAGGTAGGCCATTTAGGACCGAGATGAGGAGAAACTTCTTCACTCAGCGAGTTGTTAACCTGTGGAATTCCCTGCCGCAGAGAGTTGTTGATGCCAGTTCATTGGATATATTCAAGAGGGAGTTAGATATGGCCCTTACAGCTAAGGGCCATCTCTAACTCCAAGGGGTATGAAGAGAAAGCAGGAAAGGGGTACTGAGGGAATGATCGGCCATGATCTTATTGAATGGCGGTGCAGGCTCAAAGGGCCGAATAGCCTACTCCTGCACCTATTTTCTATGTTTCTATGTTTCATTATCATTAGCCACTCACTGCAGGTGGGTCTTCCACTACCAGGTGCTGCTGCTTCATGATGGCTAAGTTATGCAGCATGCAGCACACAACAGTGAACTGACCGATAATATCAAGGGAGTATTGCAAGTAGCCTCCAGAATGGTCTATGCATCGGAAATGTTGTTTCAAGATGCCAATGGTCCTCTTTATTATGCTGTGCGTCGCAATGTGCGACATGTTGTATTCCTGGTCAGCTTCCATCCGGGTTACGCGTAGGGGCATCATGAGCCAGGTGGCGAGGCCGTACCCTTTGTTTCCCAGTAGCCAGCTCTGTCCTGAAACATGGCAGATATAGCATTGTCGCATAAGATGAATGCATCATGGCTGCTCCCAGAGTACAGAGTATCTTGCATCAACTGACATGATGCATGTTGTCACACACGAGCTGCACATTAATGGAGTGGAAGCCTTTTCTGTTCCTGTACATCTCGGAATCCTGCAAAGGTGCTTGCAAGGCGAAATGGGTACAATCAATGCAGCCCTGTACCTTTAGGATGCTAGCAATCCTGGAGAAGCCCACAGCTCTGTCACGCATTGCCTGGGCGGTCATGGGGAACTATATGTAATTATTCCTCTGGGCATATAGTGCAGACATGTGTTGCATGTTGAGAAATGGTGCACACGTCCCCAGTTGTAGCCTGGAATGATCTGGATGCATAGAATGAAATGGCAGCTGTAACCTTCACTTCAACTAACAAAGCAATCCTCCTGACGCTTCTTGGTTGCAGGTCTGCTTTCACCAACTCACAGATCTCAGTTACAACTTCTTTGAGAAAATGCAGCCTTCCGACACTGTCTGAGACTCAGGTACAGGTACGAACGCCTGTCTCGATATACCCGACGTGAGTAAGGCCTCCTGCCCATCACCCTATGGGCTCTGAGGTTCCTCATGCGATGACGTCGAATCAATTATTTCCTCCACAGCACCATCATGCAAAAGGTTTGCCCAAGGTATGGCTTTGTCAGTACTGCCCCCATGCTTAAATTTTACCTTTGCAAGAAGCTCAAAATGACAGGCAAGACAAGGTTCTTTGTTCTCTATCTCCACAGGTCTGTATGGACCACACCCAGGTCTGAGCAGGTGCAGTGATTGGGAACCCCCCCAGGTTACATTTGATGCATAGTGCAGTCTTGTGATGCCTTCCGATTGCCTTCCTCAGCCCCCTACCCACCCGAGCTTGGTTTGATGCGTTGTGCAGGCTTCTGATGCCTTCCGATCGCCTTCCACAGCCCCCCACCTCCCCACCCGGGCTTCTTTTGCAGCCGAGTCCCTGTGTCCGGTTGTGGGACCGATTCTGCCGACCGACGCTCAAGACCCTCAAGCCCTGTTTGCAGACGTTTGGTGGTGGTGTGTTGGCTGAAAAAAACTTACAGAATTCCATCACACTGCCATTTCCTGCATTATAAGGTAAAAAAAAATCTTTATTATGCATATTTAAGTCTTCTTGACTCCCTCCAAAACTTGGCTGGCTGAAAAACAATGGTGTCTTTCTGTGCCGATTTTTCAATGTGCACCACTTTTACTTAACTCACCAGAAGGCTTTTTGGGAATGGTCACATACGCCGACCTAGGAGAATTTTTGGGGGGGCAAACTTCCATAATTGACAAAAACTGGTGCAGACATCAGGTTAGGCCCCCTACGACGCAAAAAAAAACGGACCTAAAAAATTGTAACTAACTGAGTTACGCTGGCGCACATTCCTTGGGGAAGTTTTAATTTTTTAACTTACGCCAAAAAAAGCGGCGCGCGCCAAAATAACGGCGCAAACCATTGGGGAAAATTGAGCTCCATAAGACTATTAGGATAACAGATACTTGATCAATGAGACCACCATTTATTTTAGCTAATTAGCACGCAGTCCCATTTTATTTTGAAGAAACCAGTTCCAGCTACCAATTCCAGATGCCAATAGGTAAAACTATGAAGGGGCATAATTATTGTCTTTCTTAAATTTAATGAAAATGTACACTTAGTAAAAAGTGTCCAAATTCTTTTGCCATGTTATTGCCAACACAGTATTGCACATGAACAGAATGTACAACAGCAAATGGTACACTCTGTTCATATGCTATTTTTGTTGGGGAGGCCATTTGAATTATTCTCATTAGGACAAATTATGCACTTTTCAAAATATTTCTAAAATGGTCCAATTTTGAACAATTCAGTTTCCAAATTTTAATCAGATCTAACTACATCTCGCAGCTGTCCAAAGCAAAAGTTGAGACTTATAGCCCACTGTTACATTACTAAAGAGACGATTTAGCATCATTCATATTGCATTTCCTGATCTGGGCAAGATCCCAGATCATGTTGTTATTGCAGCTGCACAGGCTGAATGTGGACTGGCAATGTCAGCATCTGGTGAATGAGTCAAACTTGGATTTCCTGCACCAGGACCTAAATGCAGAATGTGAGGTAGAACTTATTAAAATATTGAAGTTAGCATGGACATACATTGTGTTAAAACAGATTATTGTTGTATTACATGCTATACCATACAGATATATATTGACATGCAGTATAACTCCTTCCACTGAATGAAACTCAGCAAAGATACAACAGTTGGAATCAAATACTTTTTACAATAGAAAATGATAATCTTGCAGGGACTCTTCCTTGTCAAATATATAGAATTGTACAAGAAATGGATTCTCAAATCTGGGTCTGCAGCTTGAAAGCCCACACAGTGCCTCATGCTGGATTTCTGCCTTTATCCTGTGCTCTGCTCAAACCTAGATTGTAGATTAGCTCAAATTATAACCTAAATACTCCTGCCTTCCAATCCTGCAGGAGGACAGAGATCTGGCTTGCTCTGAAGTCAGAATCAATAAGGCATTATTGAAGAGAAATATTTGTTGTATATTACTGAAACCAATTTCAGCTGAAATCACAAAACAGAAAATACTGGAACTAACTGTACAGGTCAGGCAGCATCTGTGGAGAAACAGAAATCAAACAGTTAATGATTCAGGTCTAAGACCTTTCCTCAGGACTAGAAGATATTACACATGAACAGCATTTAACAGACCTAGGTTAACCTTTGTCATACTTTTAAGCAGTGTCATTACATAATAGTTGTGCTAATCCTACAACAAACCTGGACACATGACATCAGCAAGATAAGTACATAAAATGTTACGTTAGCCACAACGCAAACGGTTTACTTTTTGATAAACTACAGACCCTCCAATGTATGGTTCTGTTTATACAATAGGTTTATACACTTTAATGTGCATATGATTGAATCCATGGGCGGAATTTTTACCTGTGAGCTGAATCAGGTGTGGGATTGGCCTCACAAAACACTCGGCAACACGCTATTCACTTTGTCTTCAGCTGGATTAGATCAATTGAGTTAGGCCTGCAGGTTTTCCCGGCCAATTAAATGTAGTGGGTCTCATGATGTCATCAATGACTTGCCTTTGAGCTCAGCTATTTAAAGTGGCATTCCACACATCAGACTTGAAGTTTGTCGGAGGAGCATCACCGGTCTTTGGGAGAGGTGCGGTTGGTGAGATATTGAACAGTTTCACTCTGAGGCTTGAGGGAAGCATGGAATCCCAAAGGCAGAAGGCAGCACCCCAATTCACCCACTCCTCCCTGGAAGTCCTGCTCCAGGGAGTTCAAGCACGTAAGGACATCCTGTTCCATGGTAATGGGTGCAAGAGACCATCCACTGAGACCAAGAGGGCATGGTTGGAGATCGCTCAGGAGGTCTGCAGCAGGGGTATAGTCAACTGCTCCTGGGTTCAATGCTGCAAAAGATTTAATAGGAGTTTGGTGGAAGGAGAGTCACAGATACAGATGGGCAGGTTTATTTCTTTCTTACAGAAGTTATCGTGTTTTATTACAAGATGTTACGAAGTGGTGATGAATATTGTTTGTTAAAAAGACTTAATGATCTTATGAGGTCAGGAAAGGTGAGTGCCATGCCACATTCAACATCATTCTGATGTGTGTATCACCCCGACCCATCTCTCTGCCTTCCCAAGCCTGCTCCTACACACAAATCCTAACAACAACCTCCCTTGCAAGGTGCACCCATCCCTCTCTGTCTACTCACATCCCCATCTGACTAACCACCACTGACACCCTCATCCTAATGCAATCATAGGAAGTAACACCACAGAAGGAGGCCATTTGTCAATGTCACGCCAGTCCCTCATAGTCACCCTCTTATAGATATAGCCCATCCATTCCTTACACTCATTCCATCAATCTCACTCAAAATTCTCTTCTTTCCTTCTTGCAGGAGAAAAGAGCCCAGAACATCCGGGAGAGGCAAAGAACTGGAGATGGCCCTCTAATTTACACCAACTTGACTCCAGCAGAGGAGAAGTTGCTGCAGATCAGTAGATTTGCAGAGCTGCTGGCAGTGCGAGTCGGAGAGGGGACCTCTCAGCAAACTGGTGACAGAATTAAATATCTTACAGCCACATGGCATACAATAGTCACTCCTGGTGACTTGACGTCAGCAGCCAGTGAAATGTCATCATGTACATAATGGTAACATTACACATTCTTATCATTACATATCTAATTCATGTCTTTACTCTCCCACAGGTCCATCGAGTGCCCCCTCCCCCCAACCACTGTCCAGCCAGAGGAGGGAGATAACTCCTCAGAGGAAGCTCCATTCTCTGAGTGTGCACCATCAGATTCTGAAATATTCAGTAAGATTCTGAAGGGGATTGACAGGGTAGATGCTGAGAGGTTCTTTCCCCTGGATGGAGTGTCTAGAACTAGGGGGCACAGTCTCAGGATAAGGGGTAGGCCATTTAAGACAGAGATGAGGAGGAATTTCTTCAGTCAGAGGGTTGTGAATCTTTGGAATTCTCTGCCCCAGAGGGCTGTGGATGCTGAGTCTCTGACTATATTCAAGGCTGAGATTGATAGATATTTGGAGGCTAGAGGAATAAAGGGATATGTAGATTGGGTGAGAAAGTGGAGTTGTGGTCGATGATCAGCCATGATCTTATTGAATGGCAGAGCAGGCTCAAGTGGCCGTAAGGCCTACTCCTGCTCCTATTTCTTACGCGGGAGACTCTGGGAGCTTTTCCAGCCACGATATGCGCGTTTATACAAAGAATGGAGTGCATCTCCAACATGAGCACTACCATATCGCAGGCAATGGCAACAATGTGTTGTTCCATTGAAAGGATGGCCACCTGCATGGAGCATCTAATGTGCCAATTGAATGAGAACATGTTTGCTGTGAACAACAGATGGCAGTCTCTCATTGACCTCATTTCTAGGAGGGATACCAACATAGACTTGGATGTTCATCGCCCCACTGGTGTGCAGCAAGGTGCTGTCCAGCTCCTTGCTAGCAGGGATGTGTGGGTGACCCATGGAGGGATGATGTGAGAGGCGACATGGAAGTGGGGGCTCTGTTCAAAGTTCTCCCACTTCTCCCCGTTGCCTCCCCCTCAGTCAGAGCCCCACATGCTGCCTCGGATCCCGATGGCACAGTTGCAGGAGGAGCAGTCTTTGGCGGGGCCCTCACAGGCCCGAAAACCCAGAGGCCGTCTGCCAAAAGTGTCTTAAGCAGTCACAGTAGGGAAGTGAGCAGCCTACCGCTCCCTCTGCTGAAGGGGTTGCATCTTGTAGCAACACTCGGAAAATAAAAATGACTCAATTGTAGATGCATAAGGGTATACAATTGGGTGTTTGCCAAAATGTTACTGTTAAATTTCAGTTTTATTTATGATGCACATGAATTTATTTTTTGCACTACTTTCCCGACTTGTCCATATTTGCCTGCTACCTGGGAAGTAGCTTTGTCACTTGGATTGAATGGTGAGACATTACTTAACCTCGAGCACTGGGTGTGTGGTTGATAGGAATAGTTTGATCATTTTAGGACTGCCTTGTGGTGTTGATGGCGAGGGAGAGGTGGGGGCGGGGGTGGGGGGCGGTTTGCGGCACGGGAGTGGAAGTTGGTACAGCATCTGGGAGCCATATGGGTGCACTGGTGCAACTTAAGTAAATCAGGCCATTGTGAGGCCATCCTGGGTCTCCCAGGCAGCAATGTATTGATGTGTGTATCGTCCTGGTACCTTAAATGTAATGTAAGCACAATGCCACACCACAGAGGGCGCTGTGGTGGGAAACCTGGAAGTGCCTGCAACAGGCGCTATAAAAGGCTGACCACCACACCTGAGAGGCAATCTGGAGCTGAACAATAAAGGACGGAGGTCACAGCAGTTAGATTTACACCAGACCATGTGGAGTCAGTGATTTGTGTGCTACATACATCACATTGGCGACTAGGAAGCGGAAGAACTCCACGCAACCATGGCTACTCTGGGCTCGCTAAAGGATTTTACCGTGGGCAATGATTAGGAGGTCTTTACGGAAAGGCTCGAGTACTACTTCACAGCAAACGACCCGACGGAGGATACGGACGCAATGAGAGATAAGCGTAAGGTGATATTGCTCTCCAGTTGTGGAGATGAGGTTTACTGTCTCCTCAGGAGCACCACGGACAAGTCATATGAGGAGCTGACTGAACTCATTCGTGACCAGTTGAAACCGAAGGAGAGCATCCTCACGGCCAGATACAAATTTTACCATCACTGCAGACCCGAGGGCCAGGATATCACCAAATATGCTGCGGACCTCAGGAGACTCGCGGCGCCGTGTGATTTTGGCGCACACCTTGACGAGGCTTTGCGGGACGTTTTCGTTATGGGGATTGGCCAGGAGGGCCTCCTTCACAAGCTGCTAGCCACGGAACCCACAGTCACTCTGACAAAGGCCATCGCCATCAGCCGGGCATATATGACCTCGACTTGCAGCACCAAGCAAATAATCCACACAGTCTCGAACCCGGCAGGCACTGTCCACAGAATAGCGCCCACCACGGACAAAACTGCAGAACGTGGCTCTGCCCGGGGCAGAGAGCACGGACCTCGGGGTCTTGGAACTCAGAGTCCGCTGAGGGGGGCCAATCAAGCAGCACCATGCTGGCGTTGTGGAGGAAGCCATGGGGCTCACCAGTGCAGGTTTGCAGAGTACACGTGCAATACCTGAGACACGAAAGGCCACCTTCAGCGTATGTGTAAAAGAAATCGGACTCACCATGTGGCTGAGGAGATGGGGGATGATCCATCATCCAGCGAGGGGCAGGCAGAAGAAGATGAGGTGTTGGGACTGTACACGTGTAGCGACAATTCGCCCCCAGTGATAAGGGAAGTAAAAATCAACGGAGTCCCTGTGAGTATTGAAGTGGACACGGGCTCGGGTCCGTCGTTGATGAGTTGGAGAACTTTTGATAACTGTGGACCAACCCAGCTGCACGACCCAAGCTGGTCCCGGTCACGGTGAAGCTGCGTACCTACACCAGGGAACTAATACCTGTTCTTGGCAGAGCGATGGTGCAGGTATCCCACGGGGACGAGACGCACGGGTTACCTTTGTGGGTTGTTGCAGGCGATGGGCCGACACTCCTCGGCCGGAGGTGGATGGGGACGGTCCGTGGGATGCTGCCGTGCCCCAGGTCCCCAGAGAGCAGCGCTGACCGAGCTGGAGCTGCATCCT
This sequence comes from Pristiophorus japonicus, assembly GCF_044704955.1. NCBI lineage: Eukaryota > Metazoa > Chordata > Chondrichthyes > Pristiophoridae > Pristiophorus > Pristiophorus japonicus. Next base: position 46,524,403 of record NC_091991.1, on the reverse strand, counting down.
CAATCCATCCACAGGCAAGCCCCAGGCCCGGACCTCCAGCCACAGAGATCCTGCAGCCTCAGCCCCCACAGGCAAGCAGCCCTGCAGAGAGGGGCCTAGTGGGGGGGGAGAGGGGGGGTAAGCCGGCGGGGTGCGAGGGTTCCAGGATGGCCGGTGGATCGGAAGAGCCCCGCCGAGGAAGTAGCCGTCGGGCGGGCCCCGCCGAGGTCGGGGGCCATGGCGGCCGCATGGGAGGCCGCTACGGAGACCGCGGGGGAGGCGGCAAGTGCGGCCGCTGGAGAGACCACGACGGCCGCAGGAGAGACGGCAAGTCAGGTGGCAGCGGAGGGGAGCGGAGGCTGCGACAGCAGAGGGCATCCGGAGCGGCGGAGAGCAAGATGGCGGTGGCATCTTGTTCAGGGCAGCAGAGCATCAAAGATGGCGGCACCCAAGGAGAAGCCTCGTGGAATCCTCCTGCATCAAAGATGACGCCTTAAAAAGGAAATGCACCCGGGAGTCTTAAAAGGGCCTTACCATGAGGTGGTCCCCACAAAGGACTTCTGTAAGGCAGAGCGAGTCTAAAATGAGCTATGTTAATGTGAGATGGCGAATTTATAACAAGAATTAATTTTTTTATGCTGAATGGCCACTGTATTTGTGTAAAATAATGGATATGAAGTACAATTAATGATAAGGGCTAACAAGGAAATCAGGGAGCCGTTACCAGTCAATGTACCAGTTAATATACCAGATAACATGTACCATACTAACGCACTGTCTAAGCCTACCTGTCTTCCGTTGGACAAGTGTGATGTTATGTATTGATGTGTGTATCGTTGTCCTGCGTCCTGGTGGGGGGGGAAGTGTGATGTTATGTATTGATGTGTGTGTTGTCCTGTAAGCACAATGGTACACCACAGAGGGCGCTGTGGTGGGAAACCTGGAAGTGCCTGCAACAAAAGGCTGACCACCACACCTGAGAGGCACTCTGGAGCTGAACAATAAAGGACGAAGGTCACAGTAGTTAGACTTACACCAGACCGTGTGGAGTCAGTGATTTGTGTGCTACATACACCACAATCGCCACCTCAGGTTCCTCCTCCTCCGAAGAGACTGTGCGCTCTGCACTTTGCTCCTCCTGCAGCTCCAATCCTCGTTGCTGTGCTATGTTGTTTATGACGGTGATTATTGAGGCCCTGGCTGGTGCATATGAAAGGCTCCTCAAAATCTGCCAAGGCATCTGAAGCTTATCTTCAGCATGATGATTGCTTGCTGAATGACACATCTGGTGGACATGTGTTTGTATCGCTCCTTGGTCTCATCGCTTGGCCTCCTCAAGGATGTCGTGAGCCATGTGTTCTGTGGATAACCCTTGTCTCCAAGCAGCCAGCCAGTAATTTTCTTTGGAGGTGCGAAGAGCTCAGTTAGGGTGGAGTGCCGCAGGATGAAAGAGCCATGGCAGTTTCCAGGGAATCTGGCGCATGATCTTTTTATGGTTGCAGATGAGCTTCATATTGAGGGAGTGGAAGCCCTCACTGTTTACAAACACGCCTGGCCACAATCAATGGTGCCCTGCCCTCGTGGGAAGCCAGCAAGAGCTGCAAAGCCGAGCACCCGCTCAGTAACACTGGCTTCATCAGTGGCAAAGTTGTGAAACATGGCATCGGTCACCTGGGTGATGCATCTGTGGGTGGCCGACTGCGAGATCCCACAAAAGTCTGCTGCAGATCCCTGGATGGAGCCTGAGGCGAAGAAGTTGAGGGTAATGGTGACTTTAACAGCCATTGGTAAGGCGAGTCCACCCGTTCCTCTGGGCAGCAGGTCTTCCAGCAAGCTACAAATGTTTGCGATGACCTGACGCGATAGCCTGAGCCTCCTAAAGCACTGTTGCTCAGTCATGTCCAGAAAGCTCATCCTCTGCCTGTAGACCTTGTGTTGGGGGTATCGTCTTTGGCGCGGTGCAGCCCTGCGCTGCTCCCCTCTCCTGTGGAGTATCAGGTCGGTCAGGAGGAGGCTACTGGTGTGATTGTTGCTGCTGCTGGTGTTTTAGCTGCTGGTGTTGTTGGTGCTGTGACCAGGACTGTGGCTCTCGTATCACACTGTTCAGCCACATAGGACTCATTTTAAGAGTGGAAGCAAGTCTTTCTCGATTCCAAGGGACTGCCTATGATGATATTGGTGCTGGGGCTCATCTTGGTCCGAATTTTATTAGAACATTTTATTATAGAATCTTATTTTAAAAACATTTATTATCGATATTCCTTCACTACTTTCTCCCTCTGCATCGAATGACTTCTCACCCTCGGTGATTTCAACCTCCATCTCAATTCATCATGCGCTCTCTCTCCTCTGAATTCACCAGCCTTCTATCCTGCCTTAATCTCTCCCTCGATGTAAACTCCCCAACCCATATTCACAGTCACCCCCTCGACCTTGCCATCTCTCGTGGTCTCGTTACTCCCATCGTGTCAATCGCAGATAAGGCCATCTCTGATCACTTCCTCGTATCACCCACTATCCACATTCCCCTTCCACCGGCACCCTCCCCCCCCCACCAACCCTATCTCCTTCTGTGTCTGCCCCTGGAAATAACTGGAAATAGCTCTCCCCGAATCTCCAACAGCTGCACTGATCAACTCCCAACTGTCCAGCCTTTGGCCCTCCGTTTACCATGGCATTTCTGCAGCTACCTATCTGCTCAATCACGCCCTCACCACCACCTTTGATGCCCTAGTCCCTGTTAAAACAATTACTCTCTCTCACCCTGACCGTTCCCCCTGGTACAGCCCTGATCTTCGCTCCCTTAAGTCCAAGGGATGCAAACTTGAACGGAAATGGTAGACAACTGGTTTAGCCATTCACCGCCAGCTCTGGCTGGACCACATAAAGCACTATCGGGTCTTGCTCTTGTCTGCCAAAATTCCTAACTCGCACCATGTGCCGCTCACCCATCACCCCTGTGCTCGCTGACCTACGTTGGCTCTCGGTTAAGCAATGCCTCGATTTCAAAATTTTCATCCTTGCTTTTAAATCCCTCCATGGCCTCGCCACTTCCTATTTCTGCAATCTCCTCTAGCCCCACACCTCAAGATGTCTGCGCTCCTCTAATTCTGCCCTCTTGAGCATCCCTGATTATAATCGCTCAACCATTGGTGGCCGTGCCTTCTGTTGCCTAGACCCTAAGCTCTGGAATTCCTTGCCGAAACCTCTCCGCCTCTCTACCTCTCTCTCCTTTAAGGTGCTCCGTAAAACCTACCTCTTTGACCAAGCTTTTGATCACCTGCCCCAGTTTCCTCGTATGTGGCTCCGTATCAAATTGTCTCATAATACTCCTGTGAAGCATTTTGGGACATTTCACTATGTTAAAGGTGTTATACAAATACAAGTTGTTGTTGTAAGTTGTTGCTGAATCTGAGGTCCAAGGTGAGACAGCATAAGCAGCACCCATGCTGAACTGATAGATGCTAGGTAAAGTGGAGTTCAGAGGCACAATCCTCCAGTGTAGTGAGAATGACTTAAATGTGGTGAGAGTGGATTCAGAGGTTGCAGAAATCACCTGCAAACTCCCGTTTGGGGGCAGTAACCTTCCCGGCCTGGGACCTTTGCTGCCCGGTCCAGGGGTCCCACCCCTGGTTACAGTTGGTCTTAGCGCCCCTCTCCAGCTGTCACAATGAATAAGCACAACGGCCACTGAGCTCCCGCTTTCCTTTCACAGGCTAGCTTCCCGAAGCTCTGCGTGGCGGTGACAAGCTACAAAACCCCTCCCCTTCAGCCCGGGGCACACACAGCCTCCCCTTTAAGGGGCGCCCAGGTGGATGTCAGTGTCCCGCGATGTTGGCGTTGACATCGGCCCATGGGGCAATTTCCCATGTGGGTCCCAAAGGGGTCGGCGCTACCGGCAAATTGCCCCCAAAATCATGAACAATTTCACCCAAGGCATTATCACCGCCCACCCTTGTAACGGGGCACAAAAAATGAGCAATTTCTCCCCAAAGTCTCTGCACAAAATGGTGTCAGCAAGAGCCTTTACCTTAGGCAAGGAAGTAGGTGTAATGTGTGTGTATTTATGAGCTTTCTCGAGCTGTCACTTAATGAAGAAGCACAATGGCCACTGAGCTCCCGCCTTCCCTTCACAGGCGAGCTTTCCACGAGCAGGCCATGAATCCCGTGCACAACCAGTTAAAGTTGAAACTGCACGTTAAAAAGGCTGTTGAGGGTCTGAACGAGCAGTTAACTACCTCAATGAGATCAGCCGCCTCTCCCGAGTGGTCCGTCCAAGTTAGAGCCGGAATGATGGCAGGTTCCTGACGTGCTGTCAATTTCAACCCTTTTAACCGCCGACTTGTCCCCAAACCCCGCCACCCTGCAATGTAAAAATTCCAACCCATGTTACACAGTTGCCACCAGTGTATCAATCTGTGACCTTCATGCGAAGTTCTTCCCTACAATAGGCAGCAAGGAGTTCGGAACGGGGAATGGGAGGGAACAGGAAGACAACCGAGGACACTAAACCACACCAATCTGCAGAATGAGCTTCAGATACAGATGCATAGATCTAGATCCAAGCATAGCATCTAGAGGTGCTTTATAATTTAGGATAATTAAATCCGACAGTATAAAGCAGCAGAACTAATAGTACAAGAGTTACATTTTTAACCCAGCTCCTTTAGCAATCTATTATTACTACAAGCCTACCAGCTAATTGAACTACAAGGGGGTCTTAGTGTGATATACTATTTGCCTCCAGAGACTGTGCAGTTACATTAGGCTCAATTTTCCCCAGTGATTTGCACGTTTTTTTGGCACCGCCGCTTTTTTTGGCCTAAGTTTAAAAAAATACAAGTTTCCCCAACCAATGTGCGCCAGCGTAACTCAGTTCCGATTCTTTTAGGTTTGTTTTTATTGCGTCAGGGCGTAACCTGATGTCTGCGCTAGTTTTTCTCAATTATGTAAGTTTGGCCAATTTAAATTTCTCCTAGGACGGCTTATGTGACCACTCCCAAAAACCTTCTGGGGACTTCAGAAAAACCAGCTCACGTTAAAAAATCGGCACAGAAAAGACACCATTATATTTAGGTGAAGTTTTGGAGGGAGTCAAGAACACATAAATATGCATAATAAAGCTTACATTTTTTTAACTTAAAATGCAGGAAATAGAAGTTTAATGGAATTCTTTAAGTTTCATTTTTTTTAAACTGACACGCCACCACTGAATGTCTCCAAACAGGGCTCAAGAGTCAAAGCGTCAGCCGGCAGAATCTGATACTCGCCCGGACACAGGTGCTCGGGGCTCGGCTTTAAAAGAAGCACGGTGGGGGGGTGGTATGGTATGCTTGCTCAGATCTGGGAGTGGTCCATACAGACCTTGTGGGGAGAGAGAACAAATAACCTTATCCTGCCTGCCGTTTTGAGCTTCTTGCAAAGGTACCTTGTGCAGGCCTTCTGCATGATGGTGCTGTGGAGGAGACAATTGATTCGACGTCATCACATGAGGAACCTCAGCACATCGGGTGATGGGCAGGAGGCCTTACCCACATCGGGTATATCGAGACAGACGTTCATACCTGCACCTGAGTGATGCAGACTGTGTCAGAAGGCTGCGTTTCTGCAAATAATTTGTAACATATCTGTGAGTTAGTAAAAGCAGACCTGCACCCTCGAAGCGTCAGGAGGACTGTTTTGTCAGTTGAAGTGAAAGTTACAGCTACACTTTCATTCTCTGCATCTGGGTCATTCCAGGCTACAACTGGGGATGTGTGCACCATTTCTCAACATGCAACAGTTATCTGCATTCGGCAGGTGACTGCTGCACTATATGCCCGGAGGAATGACTACATAAAGTTCCCCATGACCACCCAGGCAATGCATGAAAGGGCTGTGGGCTTCTCCAGGATTGCTGGCTTCCCAAAGGTACAGGGCTGCATTGATTGTACCCACATCGCCTTGCGAGCACCTTTGGAGGATTCCGAGATGTACAGGAACAGAAAAGACTTCCACTCCGTTAATGTTCAGTTCATGTGTGATGACATGCATCATATCATGTCAGTTGATACACAAGATACCCTGGGAGCACCCATGATGAGTTCATCCTACGTGAGAGCGTTATATCTGCCATGTTTCAGCAGAAGGGCAGAGCCGATTATTGGGAGACAAAGGGAACGTTCTCGCCACCTGGCTCATGACGCCCCTACACGTAACTCGGACGGAAGCTGACTGGGAATACAACATGTTGCACATCGCAGCATAATAGAGACATCTTGAAACAGCGTTTCTGATGCCTGTACCATTCAGGAGGCTACTTGCAATACTCCCCTGAGATTGTCGGTCAGTTCACTGTTGTGTGCTGCATGCTGCATAACTTAGCCATCATGAGGCAGCAGCAGCTGGTAGGAGAAGACCCACCTGAGATGAAAGTGGCTGATGATGATGAGGAACTTGCAGATGATGAGGAGGAGGATGAGGAAGCCTTGCAACTACCTGAACCCGGAGCACGACAGCGGAGGAGGGCGGGCCATCATGACCCTTTAATGATTGCTTGAGCATTACACCAGCAGCTCATCCGTGAACGCTTTGCTGCCTGAAGGCTCAGCAGCAACAATTCCACATGGACCATGTTTACTGTTTGGTCCTGTTCCGTAATGTTGTGTTGTGTTAATGGAACAAATGATGAAAATGATTCTTGTTTACTTCCAAAAGTTGTGTTAATAATGTAACAAATAATGGAAATGATTCAGTTATAATATAAAGTATATTTTAGTCAAAAATTTAACAAACATTTGTTTGCACTTAACTTTAATAAAAATATTCTTGTATCAAACTTTAAAGTTTTCAGTTAAGATCACTTACTAAATTTAAGATCACTTGCTAACTTTTAAACTTGTAAATTTACATAACTTACAAGAAGCTTTTAATTTGAGAACAGTTACAACAGTAACAACAATAATAACAATAATAATAACAGCAACAACAGCAGCAAAGAAAGGTTGCATCCATCTCTCCTCCACCTTATTCTAAGACCGCCCATGGTGCTTGGTCTTGGTGATTCTACCACCCCTGCCCACGGGTGGTGGCACAGCATTTCTCGGGCTGGTACCAAGCTTATTCTTTTGAACAACTTGGGTAATGCGCACTTCTTGATTGGGGGGTGGGGTGGGGCAGGGGATGGGTGCACAGGGCCAGGCAGTAATGTGGAGGGCCCAGCTTGCGTCTCTTCAGAGGCTGGTCTGGGGATTGGAGTGGGAGTGGCAGTTGATTTTGTCAATGGGTGCGGGCCTGGGCATATTCCCTTGTTGCAGCAGCTAACTCCAAAATGCCCTCCCTCGTGCCCTGATAGTGTCTTAACTACCTCTAACATTCCCTCCCTCATGTTCTCCGACAGTGTCTCAGCTACCTGTGACATGCCCTCCTTCATGTTGAGCAACAATGTGTCAACTACCTGCAACATTCCCTCCCTCATGTGCACCGACATGGTTTCAGCTGACTGAGGTATTCCCTCCCTCATGTTCCCAGACAATGTCCCATTTATCATGAGAGTGTCCAGGAGTGATCGCATAAGATCAATGCTCTCCGCACTCAATGCCATCATCTGAACCATATCTGTTAGATGCTGCACCTCAGGAGAGCGCGGTCGAGCTCTTCTTCCCCTCCTCACCCTGGGTGTGGCTCTCAGCATCCCACTTGGAACTGCAGCCTCGGACGGTGGGGCCCTGGGTGTACCTCGCTGCACCCCACTGGAATCCCCAGCCTTGGACGGTGGGAAACCATGGAATGTCCCACCAACACGCATAACACTCAGGGAACGGGCTGGCACCTCAATGGGCAGCACCTGCACCTCCTCCAGAGTGAGTACAACAATGGGGGCTTCATCCATCACCTCCCCCTCATGCTCTTGGTCTGGAAGGTGGGATTGGAAGATGTTCTCCTTTTCAGGCTCGTCTTCATCTGAATAATCTTCTACATTGTCAGAGATGGCCTCAAGTCCAGCAAAATATAACAGAATAGACAAATGGCTATCAGCAGAGGAGGGGGCAGGGTGGCATGAATAGGCACACACAGTGCAGGCAGCAGGCTGATTTGAAGGACCACGATGAATGAAAACACATTGCATCAACCGAAGCATAGCTGAGAGAGACATCCCTTTGAACTGAAGCAAACCCAGACTGTGGAAATTGCAAGACTTACCCTCTCTCTCGAGTGTGGGCCCAGGTTGTGCAGTGGTGGTTGCTTTTCTCCAGGCAGGACTCATCAAAGCAGCGACCCTCTCTTCTGAGGGTGTCAGTGTCAGTGGATGCAGATTAGCCGGGCCTCATCCTGTTCGAGTTCTTTCTTGTTTTTTGTGTGCCACTTTCCTCTGCAAAGATGAAAATATAACTTTTTAGAGAGCGTGTCTTTCTGCTGGATAGGACATATACAGATGGTCACATTTACAATTGTAATTCCAATGAAAAATGAAAATATTACACTAACTACTTGACCAATGTACTGTTACTTCTTTTTGCGCAGACCTCGGGGTGGTCAGCATTGCACAGTAATCTTCTGCAAGTTGGTTCCAGCGGTTCTTCATTTCTTTTGGTGGAACTTTTATGTGACCTCTGCTGGTATCCAGCTCCTGCCACCTGCCCTCAATCACAGTAACTAGTGCCTCCACTTCATCCTGTAAGAAATTCTTGGTCCTTGCGCCACATTGCTTCTTGTATTGCAGCTCCAATTTTTCCAATGATAATTAAAGTTCTCAGACAGCACTCAAAGTTCTCACACACACAACTGGCTCTTTAAAAATGGCTGATTGCAGACCGGAGCTGTACTGCGCATGCGCGCCCAAAGGAGTCACGTCAAAAACGTCCTTTTTTTTCGCACATGCGCAGAAGGGGTGGCATCATTTTTTCGGCACAGACAGTAGGCTCCACCCCACCGCCCCCACCCACCCACCACCCCCCCCCCCCCCCCCCCACCGCGAGGCTACAAGACAGGCTGCACAGTGCCAACTTTGAAAAATAGAGCAGGGAAACTTGGCACATTTATTTTTAGAGTAGTTCTGACCTAAAAAATTGGGCGTAACTCTGGCAATGCGCCAAAAAATGGCTTTGGGCAAAATTTGCATTTGAGGCATTATGTTGCTGGAGGTCTATGTAACGGTTCCGTTGGCAAATACTAGCTTCCCATTTTCTTTTATGTATGTTTGTTTTCCTTATTTTATGGCTGGGAGAGGCGTCTTGTCGATTTTTATTGTCACTTTGGATCACAGAAATATTTACAATTGGGATGTATCACTGGGGGTGGCTTTCAAATGCTGACTGCCTGCTCTTGTCTGAAAAATGAGTGGCCAGAAGTTGAACGTCTAGTGGGGATCTTGGCACCCATTTGACTACCAGAATCAGCTTTCACATAGGCCTTTAAATGGTAGCCCAAAACTCTTGCCCAATCCAAGTGGGGAGCTGTTTAGTTCTGCAAATCAAAGTTCTACATAGGAACACAATGTTGACTTGGAAATATAACGCCGTTCCTTCATCATTGCTGGGTCAAAATCCTGGAACTCTCTCCCTAACAGTACTGTGGGAGCACCTTCACCACACGGCCTGCAGCAGTTCATGAAGGTGGCCCAGCACCACCTTCTCAAGGCCAATTAGGAATGGGCAATAAATGCTGGCCTTGCCAGTGATGTCCTCATCCCTGGAATGAATTAAAAAGCAGGAGTAGGCTATTTAGCCCCTTAAGCCTGTTCCACCATTCAACGAGATCATAGCTGATCTGTGACCTAATTCCATATACCTGTCTTTGCCCCATATCCCTTAATACATTTGGTTAACAAAAAATCTACCGCTCTCATATTTAAAATTAACAATTGATCTAGCATCAGTTACTATTTGCAGAAGAGAATTCCAAACTTCTACCACCCTTTGCATGTAGAAGTGTTTCCTAATTTCACTTCTGAATAGTCTGGCTCTAATTTTTAGACTATACCCCTTAGTCCTAGATTTACCAACCAGCAGAAATAATTTATTTCTATCTACCCTATCTGTTCCCCTTAATATCTTGACAACTTTGAGCAAATCACCCCTTAACCTTTCAAATTCCAGGGAATGCAACCCTAGTTTGTGTAATCTCTTCTTGTAATTTAGCCTTTGGAGTCCAGATAAACCTATGCTGCATCTCTCCAAGGCCAATATATCCTTCCTAAGGCATGGTGCCCAGAACTGCTCACAGTACTCCAGGTGTGGTCTAACCAGGGCTTTGTACAGCTAAAGCATGACTTCTACTTCCTTCGATATAAAGGCTAGTATTCCATTAGCCTTTTTGATTATTCTCTGTACCTGTTCATGACATTTTACTGATCTATGTACATGGACCCCCAAGTCTCTTTGGAACTGCATTGTTTTTACTTCTCACCATTTAGAAAGTACCCTGTTCTGTCCTTCTTAGGTCCAAAGTGGATGACCTCACATTTGCCTACATTGAAATCCATTTGCTGCAGTTTTTTCTGTTCACTAAGTCTATCAATGTCACTTTGCAATTTTATGCTTCCATCTACACTGCTTCCAAAGCTGCCTATCTCTGTGTGTCATCGGAAAACTAGCATCAGTGGCTTTCTATCACATCATCTAAGTCGTTAATAAATACGGTGAATAATTCAGACCCCAACACAGATCCTTGTGGGACACCACTAGTCACATCCTGCCAATTAGAGTATTTGCCCATTACACCTACTCTCTGTCTCCTGCTGCTCAGCCAGTTTCATAACCAGGTTAATAATTTGCCTTCAATTCAGTGGGCTTCAACTTTAGTTAACAGTCGTTTATGAGGGACTTTATCAAATGCCTTCTGGAAGTCCGTATCAATAAGATCTATAGATGTTCCCCTGTCCATTACTTAATCACTGCTTCAAAAAATTCAACCAAGTTCATCAGGCATGACCTACCGTTTATAAATCCATGTTGGCTGTCTCTGATCAGCTAAGAAAATTTCAAGGTGTTCAGTCACCCTATCCTTAATTTATAGAATCTAGTGATTTCCTGACTACAGATGTTAGGCTAACTGGTCTATAATTCCCTGGTATCCCTCAGCATTTCTTAAATAGCGGAGTGATGTGCACAATTTTCCAATCTAAAGGAACCAGTTCCTGAATTGAGAGAATTTTGGAAAATTAGAGTTAGAGCATCTGCAGTGTTCTCATCTACTTCCTTTAAATCCATGAGATGGAAACCATCTGACCCTGGAGTTTTGACACTCTTTAGTGCCATTATTTTCTTCATGACTGTTATTTTGCTTACATTAGTTTTGTTGAGTCCCGGCCCTTGATTCAATATTAGTTTCCTTCGGATTTCCAACATGCTGACCTCTTTCTCTACTGTAAATACTGACGTAAAGTAATTATTCAACCTGTCTGCCATTTCCTTATTTTCATTGACAATATCACCAATATCAGTTTTCAATGGCCTACTACAAGTTATTTCTAATCTAACTACATCTGTAGTATGACCCCGATTGCAACTCTCGATCAGAAATGGTTAGAGCATTTACAGTGCATGCCAGCCCCTTTTGTCCAGGCATTGAGAGGCCTAACGTATGACCATTAAATGGACCTTTGGAGACCTCTTCAAAAAGGTAAGCCAATGTGCTCCTCCAGTCTCCAGGCAGCAGAAAAATCTGTTGGCCTACTGCTGCTGTTCTCGCACCTCTGTGGCATTTCCACCTGCTGCCCCGGCTCCCCACTGACAGGCCTTTGGTGCCTGCAAATTAGAAACAAAACAAAAGAAGCGGGTGGGTGCTTAAACCAAAGTTCTCCACCATTATATTCAGACTCCATGGTATGTGGGACAAAGGCCTACTGCAAGTCATTTCTAATTTAACTGGAGAGGAGCACTGGAGAATCATTTCCATCATCACCATTTATTTTTCACTATTCACATTGAAAGCCTTGGCAGTAAAGATCGCAGGAGGTTTCAGCTTCACGACAGCCTTTAAGGTCTCTGAGGTGCGCAACTTCTTAGAACATACTAATGACATGCTGTTCTTTCTGACAATCCCATAGGAATCCACTCAATCTTTGTTAAATTGGAAGATGAATTTACCAGTCTATTGGGATGTAGTGTACATTCGATCAATTGAGAGGCAATTCAACTTCCCTTACTCATTTGGTAACTTACCCTGTGCAAAGTAATTCTGAGCAATGTGTTTATATTTAATCTATTCCTTGTATTTAAATAGGTAGAATTTGACCTCCAAGAATGATAAATCCTAAATAAATAATGCAAAGTTCAAAAATAGTAGTAAAATTAACTATTTTGCTCATAGAATGCCTTGTGCCTTTCTAGACTATAATCAGCGTGTTTGAGTTTTGTGATTTTTGAGACTGAGGGCTGGATTTTCCGGTCCTCTTCGCCCCGGTTTTGCCCCGGAGTGGTGTGAAAGGCGGCGGTGAGGTTTCCAGTGCCCCGCTGCAATTCTCTGGTCGGGTTTTATGGCGGCGCTAAGCAGCACCGCCAGGAAGAGCTGCATCGAGTGTGCAACACCCCTGGTTGCGAAACTGGTGAGAGTTTGAGCTCCTGCCCAAGCCATCCGCCCAGAAGTGCGCCCCCAATATCCACTGCAAAATCAGAGCGGTCCAGCCATGCAGAGAGGAAGGTATTGGACTGCAAAGGGTAAGTACGAGTGTTTGTTCTTTTAATTTTTTTTGTGATTTGCATTATGGTGGCATGGGCAATGTTTTGGGAATGTTTTTGTGTTTTTTTAAGCTCCCCCCATCCCCCCTCACACCCCCCACCCCCCCCGGCCCCCAGGCCTTTCTCGGAGCGCTCCCGGGCCGGCACTTTAGTTCGCGAGTTACATCGCATCATGTCAGTTGATGCAAGATACCCTGGGAGCACCCATGATCCTACGTGAGAGCGTTATATCTGCCATGTTTCAGCAGCAGCCAGAAAGGCAGAGCTGGCTACTGGGAAATAAAGGATACGGCATCGCCACCTGGCTCATGATGCCCCTACGCATAACCCGGACGGAAGCTGACCGGGAATACAAGATGTCACACATTGCGAAGCGCAGCACAATAGAGAGGAAAATTGGCATCTTGAAACAACGTTTCCGATGCCTGGACTATTCCGGAGGCTAATTGCAATACTCCCCTGAGATTGTGGTCAGTTCACGGTTGTGTGCTGCATGCTGCATAACTTAGCCATCATGAGGCAGCAGCACCTGGTAGTGGCTGATGATAATGAGGCAGATGCAGATGACGAGGAGGAGGAGGACGAGGAAGCCATGCAACTACCTGAACCCAGAGCACGACGGCGAAGGAGGGCGGGCCATCATGCCCCTTTAACGATTGCTCGAGCCTTGCGCCAGCAGCTCATCCGTGAACGCTTTGCTGTCTGAAGGCTCAGCGGCAACTATTCCACATGGACCATATTTGCTATTTGGAACTGTTCCGTAATGTTGTGTTGTGTTAATGGAACAAATGATGGAAATGATTCTTGTTTACTTCAAAAGTTGCGTTAATAATCAAATAAATAATGGAAATGATTCAGTTATAATTTAAAATATATTTTATTCAAAAGTTTAAGAAATATTTGTTTGTACTTAAATTTGAAAGTTGGCATGCAGGTACAGCAGGTGGTGAAGAAGGCAAATGTTATGTTGGCCATCATAACTAGGGGATTTGAGTATAGGAGCAGGGAGGTTTTACTGCAGTTGTACAGGGCCTTGGTGAGGCCTCACCTGGAATATTGTGTTCCAGTTTTGGTCTCCTAATCTGAGGAAGGACGTTCTTGCTATTGAGGGAGTGCAGCGAAGGTTCACCAGACTGATTCCCGGGATGGCGGGACTGACATATGAGGAGAGACTGGATCAACTGGGCCTTTATACACTGGAGTTTAGAAGGATGAGAGGGGATCTCATAGAAACTTACAAAATTCTGACGGGACTGGACAGGTTAGAAGAAGGAAGAATGTTCCTGATGTTGGGGAAGTCCAGAACCAGAGGATATAGTCTAAGGATAAGGGGTAAGCCATTTAGGATTGAAATGAGGAGAAACTTCTTCACTCAGAGAGTTGTTAACCAGTGGAATTCCCTACCGCAGAGAGTTGTTGATGTCAGTTCATTGGATATATTCAAGAGGGAGTTAGATATGACCCTTACGGCTAAAGGGATCAAGGGTTATGGAGAGAAAGCAGGAAAGGGGTACCGAGGGATCTTATTGAAGGTGGTGCAGGCTTGAAGGGCCGAATGGCCTACTCCTGCACCTATTTTCTATGTTTCTATGTTTAATAAACATATTCTTGTATCAAATTTTAAAATTTCCACTTAAGATCACTTACAAACTTTAAGATCGATTACAAACTCTAAGATCACTTAAAAACTTTAAGATCACTTACTAACATTTAAACTTGTAAAATTACATAACTTACATAAAACATTTAATTTGAGAACAGTTACAACAGTAATAACAATAATAATAATAGCAACAACAGCAGCAGAGAAAGGCTGCACCCATCTCTCCTCCACCTTATTCTAAGACCGCCCGCTGCACTTGGTCTTGTGACCCTACCACGCCTGCTCGCAGATGGTGGCGCAGCATTTCTCGAGTTGGTACCAAGTTTATTCTTTCTAACATCTCAGGTAATGCGCACTTCTTGATAGTGGGGAGAGGGGGTGGGGTGGGGGGTTGGGGCGGGCGGCAGCCAGTAATGTGGAAGGACTGGCTTGGGCCTCTTCAGAGGCTGGTCTGGAGATTGGCATGGGAGTGGCAGTTGATTCTGTCAATGGGCACTGTGTCTAGGTGTGTTCCCTTATTGCAGCAACTAACTCCGACATTCCCTCCCTCATGTTCCCTGACAGTGTTTCAACTACTTGCAACATTCCCTCCCTCATGTTCGCCGACTGTGTCTCGGCTACCTGTGACATGCCGTCCTTCATGTTGAGCAATAATGTGTCAACTACATGCAACATTCCCTCCCTCATGTGCACTGACAATGTTTCCACTGCCTGAGCCATTCCCTCCCTCATATTCCTGGACAGTGTTCCCATTTCTCGTGAGAGTGTTGTTACTTCTCCCAACAGTCCCGATACCTCATCACCACTCCACTCATGGTGTCCAGGAGTGATCGCGTAAGGTCAATGCTCTCCGCACTCAATGCCATCATCTAAACTACATCTGTTAGATCCTGTACCCCAGGAGTGCGCTGTCGAGCTCTCCTTCCCCTCCTCACCCTGGGTGTGGCTCGCTGCATCCCACCGGGACCGTAGCCTGGGACGTTGGGGCCCTGGGTGCGCTGTGCCGAATCCCACTGGGACTCGCAGCCTCAGACGGTGGAGCCCTGGGTGTACCTCGCTGCACCCCCCGGAAGGTGGGAAACCATGAAATGTCCCGCCAACACTCATACCACTCAGGGAAGGGGCTAGTACTTCAACAGGTGGCACCTGCACCTCCTCCAAAGTGAGTATAACAGTGGGGGCATCATCCATCCCATCCCCCTCACCCCCATGCTCTTGGTCTGGAATGTGGGATTGGAAGATGTTCTCCTCTTCAGGCTTCGCTGAATCTTCTTCTGCATCGTCAGGGTTGACCTCAAGTTCTGCAAAATATAACAGAACAGACAAATGGTTAACAGCAGTAAATAGGGGGCAGGGTGTGTGGCATGAGTAGGCTCACACAGCGCAGGCAGCAGGCTGATTTGAAGGACCATGATGAATGATAGCACATTGCACCAACCAAAGTGTAACTGATGGAGACATCCCCATGAACCGAAGCATGGCTAGCACGCGCAGTACTTAACATTTAGCAAAGCCAGACATGTGGAATTTGCAGGACTTACCCTCGCCCTCGAGTGTGGGCCCAACTTGTGCAGTGATGGTTGTTTTTCTTCAGGCAAGACCCACCAAAGCAGCGACCCTCTCTTTCAAGAGTGTCAGTGGGTGCAGATTTGCCGGGCCTCTTCCTGTTCGAGTTCTTTCTCGTTTGTTGTGTGCCACTTTCCTCTGCAAAGATGAAAACGTAACCTTTTAGAGAGAGTGTCTTTCTGTTGGGTGGGACATATACAGCGGGTCACATTTACAATTGCAATTCCATTGAATAAATGAAAATATTACTTACACTAACTACTTGACCAAGGTCCTGCCACTTCTTTTTGCACTGGCCTCCAGACCTCGGGGTGGTCACCATTGCACAGTCATCTTCTGCAAGTTGTTTAGAGAATTGGCTGGCGAACAGAAAGCAGAGAGTCGGGATAAATGGGTCCTTTTCCGGTTGGAAATCAGTGGTTAGTGGTGTGCCACAGGGATCAGTGCTGGGACCACAACTGTTTACAATATACATAGATGACCTAGAAGAGGGGATAGAGTGTAGTGCAACAAAATTTGCAGATGACACTAAGATTAGTGGGAAAGCGGGTTGTGTAGAGGACTCAGAGAGACTGCAAGGAGATTTGGATAGGTTAAGCGAATGGGCTAAGGTTTGGCAGATGGAATACAATGTCGGAAAGTGTGAGGTCATCCACCTTGGGAAAAAAAACAGTAAAAGGGAATATTATTTGAATGGGGAGAAATTACAACATGCTGTGGTGCAAAGGGACCTGGGGGTCCTTGTGCATGAAACTCTTTTAGAGTCTACCTGCAAAATATAAAACATTTATCCGTGCCACCCGACCTGGATGACACACCAGACATTTACAAGGCCCTTTTTTTCTTTTTTGTTTTTTTTGGGGGTTTTTTTTGGGCACAAAAATCAAATTTTTTCCTTCTTCCAGTGCCCCCTATAAAAAGGAGAGGGGGACACTAAAAGCACCGGCAATTAAAACAAATTAAACTTTAAAACGTAAAATCAAATTAAAATTTGATTTGATGATGCACTCCAGTCCCTCCGGTGCCCACCTCTCGCGGAAGGCCGCGAGCATACTGGTGGACACCGCGTGCTCCATCTCCAGGGACACCCTGGCTCGGATGTAAGAGCGGAAGAGAGGCAGGCAGTCGGGTTGAACGACCCCCTCGACCGCCCGCTGCCTGGACCGGCTGATGGCACCCTTGGCCGTGCCCAGGAGCAGTCCTACGAGGAGGCCTTCGGACCTACCCGCTCCCCTCCGCACAGAGTGCCCAAAGATCAGGAGAGTGGGACTGAAGTGCAGCCAGAATTTCAGGAGCAGCCCCTTAAAATAATAAAACAGGGGCTGCAACCTTGTGCATTCCATAAAAACATGGAACACGGACTCTTCCAGACCGCAGAAATTGCAGGCGGCCTGGGAGTCCGTGAACCGGCTTAAAAATTTGTTGCACGGCACTGCTCCGTGCACCACCCTCCAGGCCAAGTCCCCGACGAATAGTGGGAGGACCCCTGCGTAGAGTGCCCTCCATCGGGGACCCCCGCCTCCTCCGGACGACAAGATGGTACGCCATGGCGTGTCCGGACGGCCGGCGAGGATGGCAAAGTTGAGAGTGTGCAGGAGCAGCCCGTACAGGGAACCCCTCCGCGCGGAACTGAAAGGCACGGAGGGGATTTCCCCGAGGTGGCTCAAGTTGTGAGGCGCCGGCCCCCGAGGGAGGTTCCGGGGTTTGGCGCCGATAAGGAATTCTGTCCGGACGGGGGTCAGTTCGGACGGGATCTCCCCACGTGCTTGAGCCTCCTCGATGCACCTAACGGGGTCAGGGCCCAGAGCTGTTTTTAGCGACGCGATGGCATCGGCCGCGTGGCGGACGTTGGCAGAATTTAGGCGCCGCGCCAGCGTGACTGGCGCCATCCAGCCCGCTCCTCCGCCATCGAGCAGGTCCCTGACCCTGGTCACCTCACCAGCCACAACCCTCTCTTCCGACCGCCACATAAAACCTCGGTCGTGGAGGTACGGATTCCCGAGCAGCGGCTCCTGCAGGACGGCCGCCACTCCAGCCGGTGGAGAGCTGCGCTTGGTGGAGACTTTGTTCCAGACCCTGATGAGTTCCTTGTAAAAGACAGGCAGCTCCCGGAGGGCGGTCCTGACACCCCCCAAGTTCACAAACAGGAGCTGTGTGTCGTAATTGAGGTCGCGCTGCTGGCGGAAGAAATACGTCGCCAGAGCACACCACCTAGGAGGGGGCTCGACGTAAAGGTATCTCTGCAGGGTCTGAAGACGGAAATTCGCGAGCTGGGCGCTGACGCACACCAACGACTGACCGCCCTCCTCAAGCGGGAGACTCAAGACCGCAGCAGAGACCCAGTGCTTCCTGTTGTTCCAGAAGAAGTCCACCAGCTTCTTCTGTATCTTGGCGACAAACGCAGGGGGAGGGGTCAAAGTGACCAGCCGGTACCACAACATTGCGGCCACCAGCTGGTTTATGACTAGCGCTCGACCCCTGTAGGACAGCACTTGGAGCAGTCCTGTCCAGCGCCCTAGGCGAGCGGCGACCTTGGCCTCCAGCTCCTGCCAGTTCGCCGGCCAGGCTCCCTCGTCGGGGCTAAGGTAGACTCCCAGATAGAGGAGATGGGTCGTGCTCCAGGCAAAAGGCCTGAGCTCCTCCGGCAGGGAGTCCACCCGCCACTGACCCACCAGGAGTCCGGAACATTTCTCCCAGTTGATCCTGGCGGAGGACGCGGCCGAGTAAATCTCCTGGCACTCACGCATCCTCCGCAGGTCAGCGGGATCCTCTACCGCGAGGAGCACGTCATCGGCGTAAGCCGAGAGGACGACCTCCACGCCCGGCCCTTGCAGAGCCAGTCCCGTCAACCTCGTCCGCAAGAGGCGCAGGAAAGGCTCCACGCAAACGGCGTATAACTGGCCGGACATGGGGCATCCCTGGCGCACCCCTCTCCTAAAGCGAAGGGGCGCCGTCAAGGACCCGTTAACCTTAATCAGACACTCCGCGGCGGCGTACAAAAGTCGGATCCGGGTGACAAAATGCGTCCCGAACCCGAAAGCGCGCAGTGTTCCGAGCAGATAGTCGTGATCCACCCTGTCGAACGCCTTCTCTTGGTCGAGGGATAGGAAGGCGACCGACAGACCAGCCTCCTGGGAACAATGGATGAGGTCCCGGACCAGATGGATGTTATCGTGGATTGTCCGGCCCGGGACCGTGTAGGACTGGTCGGGGTGGATCATGTGGTCCAGCACGGCACCAAGGCGAGCAGACATCGCCCTGGCGAAGATTTTGTAGTCCGTGCTGAGGAGGGAGACCGGGCGCCAGTTCTTAAGGAGGCGGAGATCGCCCTTCTTAGGCAGCAGGACAATGACTGCCCTGCGCCAAGAGAGGGGCATCTCCCCGGTCGCCAGACTTTCCCCCAGGACCTGCGCGTAGTCGCTCCCCAGGACGTCCCAGAACGCCCTGTGGAACTCCACGGTCAGCCCGTCCAGCCCCGGGGTTTTCCCCTCGAGAGCCGGTCGAGGGCACCGGTCAGCTCCGCCAGCTCCTTCGGCAGGTCCTCCCACAAAACTCTACGCGCTTCCTCGCTGGACGGATCCGGAGAGAACAGAGCCCCGTAATATTCACGGGCCCTGTTGTTGACGCCCTCCGGATCCGAGACGAGAGAGCTGTCGTCGGCCAGCAGCGTCAAGAGCTGCTTACGGACACTCAGCCTTTTTTCCAGCGAGTAGAAGAAGGGGGAGCCGCGGTCCAGATCCCGCAGGAACTGGATCCGCGACCTCACGAACGCGCCTCGGGACCCGATGAGCTGCAGGTCCTTCAGCGCGGCCTTCTTCGCTTCGTACACCGTCCGCAGGGCCGGGTCCTGGACGAATTGACCGAGACGGGCTTCCAGGTCGAGCACCTCTTTTTCTAGGCGCCCGACTCTGGCCGCCCGCCTCTTGGTCGACCCCCTCGCGTACTCTTGACAGAAGACGCGGACGTGAGCTGTGCCCACGTCCCACCATAGCCTCAAGGAGGGGAAGCCCCCCTGCTTCCTTCTCCAGTCGGACCAGAATCGATGGAACGAGTCCTGGAACCGCACGTCCTCCAGCAGCCGGTTGTTAAAGTGCCAGTACGCGGACCCCGTCCTCGCGCGGAGCGAAGCGAGCTCCGCCCACACCAGGTGGTGGTCCGAACACGCCACCGGCCACATGAAGGCCGCCCGGACGCAGGAAATGTACGCCCGAGACACGTAAAGGCGGTCGACTCTAGACCATCCTACTCCAGGCCTCACCCAAGTAAAGGCGCTGGAGTCGGGGTGGAGATTTCGCCAGACGTCCACCAAGTCGAAGGACCCGACCAGGTCCCTCAACTTCTCCATCGCCGTCATGCACTGCGGGGCACCGGAGCGGTCCCTCGCCTCGAGGGTGCAGTTAAAATCCCCCCCCGAGGACAGTGCAGTCGCCGACGTCGACGGAGCCAAGAAGAGCGGACACCTCTTCAAAGAAGCGCGTTTGCTGCGGGCCGGGCTGAGGGCCGTACACGTTCACGAGATGGAGCGGCACGTCCCCCAGGCGAACCGTTACGTGCAGCAAGCGGCCTGGCACGGGATCCTCGACCCCCAAGATCTCCGACTGAAAATGCGGGCCCAGCAAGATGGCCACCCCACTAGAAATGGCGATGAGGTGGCTCATGCGGACCTCTCCTTGCCATTCCAGGAGCCACGTGGCTTCGTCTCCCGGAACGGTGTGGGTTTCTTGCAGGAAGCACACCGCATATTTCCCCTCCCGCAGGAGCGAAAAATTGTCAAATCTACGGCGTGCCCCTCTGCCGCCGTTGATGTTGAGGCTGGCTATGGTTATCTTCATGGCAAAAGCATAGTGCAACCTCTACCTTAACCTATTGTGGGGGAGGGAGCGGAGTCTTTTGTTGAACTCAGCTCCCTCCGCAGCCCAGCGAGGAGTCCCTCGAACTCGCGCAGCTCAAGGTGTTGCTCCTTTGTCAAGGGCCCGCCCGCGGCCAAGGTTTTAGCGGCGGCGCGGACGGACCCCTTGATCAGCTCTGGCTCGGACCATTTTTCCAGGGCCAGTCGGGCTTGGTCGCAGCAACCCCGGCTCTGGGTCAAAAAGTCCCGGAGTTCCTTTGCAGGAATGAGGAGGGCCTCAGCGGCGGCCGCGAGCAGATCCACCGCCTCCCTGGCGGTGGTCTCTCGTTCTTCTCCCGCGTCCCCCACCGAGTCCCCGTCCTCCTCCGGGAGGTGGCCGCCAGCAGCCGGCCCATCGACCGCACAAGGTACGGCAAATGACCCGGCCGCTCCAACCGGCCCTGGCTCTGCCCCGATCCCACCCCCAGGATCGTCGGCAGAGGAGTCCCCACTGGGCTCTTTTAAAAACGGTGCTGGGTCGGGAAACGACAGCGGAAGGGGTTCCCCCTCCGCCCCAGGAACCGGGGAACAAGGAGAGACCCGGCCATAGGAAATCCCCAGGCTCCCCAAGTGCTCCAGCTCCAAAGTAAGGGGCGAGGGTGGGTGTTCCTCCCCCTCCCCGCTGCCACCCCCCGGCCCAGCATCTACAGTGTCATTAAAATCCTGAATTTCATTTTCTGCCGGGTCGAGCGACTCCCGGGGGAAGTTGATTAATAGCTGGGCGGGCTCAGGTTCGGCCTTTTCGGCCCCGCCCGCCTCAGTCCCCGGGACGCCCGGCCCGGCGGCAATGCATTCCTCCGCTGGCCCCATGGCCCCCACGACAGGCAGATCTTCCACGCCATCCCCGGGAGGCAGAGGCTGGGCAGCCTCGACTGTCTCACCCTACCCGGGGACAGACTCCTCTCGCCTACAGCGCAGCTTGGGGGCGCTGGTTGGGGACGCGGGCACCGACTCCTCCGCGGAGGGATGTTGTTCCCCCTCCGCCTCATCGGAGCCTCGCCTCCTTTTGTTCCTGGGGGCGCGCGGAGGCAGGGAGACTTCCATGTCTGCCGAGGCCTCCCGCTCCACCCCCCCCTTTTCCTTTTCTTGCCCGCGCCCGAGCCCCTCTGTGGTATTGGTCAAGGGCTCAGGCACGGGCTCAGGGTACCCCGCGCTCGCCGGTGACTGGGTTGGGCTGAGCGCGGTGTTCAAGCTGTCTGGCGCACCGAGGGGACCCGCCTCGGGATGTTTCGCCTTCCCCCGCGCCTTCTTTCCGATCGGACTCTCTCCCTCCCCCCCGCCAGAGGCCGTGAAAGCAAAGGCCCCCGGCGATGCCCGCGCACCCACAGCTCCCGGCACGCGGACGCTACTAGGGGGAGGGGTGGCGGCGGCACCAGCCTTGGCCGCCCTCGGTGGTTTGGCGGCCTTGGAGGCGGGGCAGTTCTTGCGAACGTGCCCCACCTCCCTGCAGGCATGGCACCGCACGCCGTCCGACGTCCAGAAGACGCGGTAGGCAGTCCCCTCGTGCACCACATTGAAGTGCCCTTCCGTCGTGTCCTCCCGCACCAGCCGGACAAAGAGCTGGCGGCGGAAGGAGAACACGTGGCGCAGGCTGTTCTCCCTGAGGCTGAGCGGTATGGGGTTGATCCCTGACCTTACCTCCCCCAGTTGGTGTAGGTGAGGGAGGAGGAGCTCAGCGGGAACAAAGGGCGGGACGTTTGACACGATGACCCTCTGCGCGGTGGCCTCGAGAGGGTCCACCAGCAGGAACGTCCCGCCCACCGTGAGCCCCTTTTCGAGGGCCAGGGACACCGCCCGCTCCGACCCTAGGAAGAACACGGCCTTCCCAGACATCTTGGAGGCTGCGACAATGGCCGAGGGGCCGACTACCCCAGCCATCGCCCGCACGCACTCCTCGATGGTCATTGTGGGGTGAGTGTAGCTCTTGACCCCGTGTTTTTTCGTGATTAGTTGAAAAGGTGGCAGGGCAGCGGGTGGCGCAGGAGGTGCCGTGGATGTGGACACCACCTGCGCATACGTCCTTGCTGGCCCCGCCACCGGCGTGGATGGGGTGGCCATCACGGGGTCCCTTTAAGGGCTACACCCACCCCAAAGTCACAGGCCTCAATGGTCTTAATTGGCCTCGTATATAGACTGAGCAGAGGAGCTCTTAACGAGGCACACCTCTCCCCTAGTTGGCAATTGGGGAGGGGCCTTGCTCCCTCTGCTCAGTTGTCTCAATTGTTTTTTTTTTGTAATTTGGAAGGAAGGGCTCTCAGAGAGAGAGGGGAGAAACAGAGAGTAACAGAGAAAGAGAAAGAGAGGGGGGGTGGGAAGGGGGGGGAACTGCGAGGGCAGGTCTCCCCTCGCAGCTGTGGGTGGGTGCAATCCCCAGATGGCAAAACACAAATAGTCTTTGGGGTGGTCTTCAGGTGAGGGGAGAAGATGTCTTCACCTGGGGCAGCTAGAGCCAACCAGGCACACACTCCCAACGATGTTTAATTAGGTGTTTAAAGAATCTTCAGCCTGGTAGCTCCAGCGATCCCAGGCTAGGCAATTGGGGGGAGGGGGGGTTCAATTGTGGGGGGGGCCTAGTTGTAAGCAAGGCCCCCACACACACTTCCACACACACACACCCCCCGCGATGTTCCGGCCCTCAGTGGTCTTCTTTCCTCCCCCCACCGATACAACAAAGTCTTTTTGGGAAATGCACCCACACCCACCTGTAGAAGATGTAGAGTCTCCCTCCTTCCACACTGGATGTTGTTTTGGTCTTTCCCCCTCTCTCCAACTCTTTGCAGAAATGATAAATGTTGTTGAAAGTTTTCTGCTTTTTCCTCCTCTCCCTCTGGGTGAAAGTTGGTGGTGAAGCCCCTTCCTTCCTTCTCTTCCTGGGCTGTTCTCAGGGCTCTCCAGGCAGGAGCTAAGGTTGATAGCTGCTCCTCTCTCTGCAGCTCAGCTCCAACTGTGCAGGACACGCCTCCACTGCTCCACAATTGGTCCTTGTGCATGAAACTCTTTTTGGAGT
Organism: Pristiophorus japonicus; assembly: GCF_044704955.1. NCBI lineage: Eukaryota > Metazoa > Chordata > Chondrichthyes > Pristiophoridae > Pristiophorus > Pristiophorus japonicus. The sequence goes on along the minus strand of NC_091991.1, from coordinate 46,500,701 downwards.
TTATCTGCAAAAACAAAAAACATTAAACCGTGCCACCCTACCTGGGTGACACACCAGACATTTACAAGGCCCTTTTTTTTCCCTTTTTTTTTGTTTTTCTTTTTTTTTTTGTTTGTTTTTTTGGGCACGAAAATCACAGTTTTTCCCCAGTGCCCCCTATAAAAGGGAAGGGGGACACTAAAAGCACCGGCAATTAAAACAAATTAAACTTTAAAATGTAAAATCAAATTAAAATTTGGTTGCCGGGCGTGATGATGCACTCCAGTCCCTCCGGTGCCCACCTCTCGCGGAAGGCCGCTAGCGTACCGGTGGACACCGCGTGCTCCATCTCCAAGGACACCCTGGACCGGATGTAAGAGCGGAAGAGAGGCAGGCAGTCAGGTTGAACGACCCCCTCGACCGCCCGCTGCCTGGACCGGCTGATGGCACCCTTGGCCGTGCCCAGGAGCAGTCCTACGAGGAGGCCCTCGGACCTACCCGCTCCCCTCCGCACAGGTGCCCAAAGATCAGGAGAGTGGGACTGAAGTGCAGCCAGAATTTCAGGAGCAGCCTCTTCAAATAATGGAACAGGGGCTGCAACCTTGTGCACTCAATAAAAACATGGAACACGGACTCCTCCAGACCGCAGAAATTGCAGGCGGCCTGGGAGTCCGTGAACCGGCTTAAAAATTTGTTGCATGGCACTGCTCCGTGCACCACCCTCCAGGCCAAGTCCCCGACGAATAGTGGGAGGACCCCTGCGTAGAGTGCCCTCCATCGGGGACCCCCGCCTCCTCCGGACGGCAAGATGGTACGCCATGGCGTGTCCGGACGGCAGGCGAGGATGGCAAAGTTGAGAGTGTGCAGGAGCAGCCCGTACAAGAAACCCCTCCGCGCAGAACTGAAAGGCACGGAGGGGATTTCCCCGAGGCGGCTCAAGTTGTGAGGCGCCGGCCCCCGAGGGAGGTTCCGGGGTTTGGCGCCGATGAGGAATTCCGTCCGGACGGGGGTCAGTTCGGACGGGATCTCCCCACGTGCTTGAGCCTCCTCGATACACCTAACGGAGTCAGGGCCCAGAGCTGTTTTTAGCGACTCGATGACATCGGCCACGTGGCGGACGTTGGCAGAATTTAGGCGCCGCGCCAGCGTGTCTGGCGCCATCCAGCCCGCTCCTCCACCATCGAGCAGGTCCCTGACCCTGGTCACCTCACCAGCCACAGCCCTCTCTTCCGACCGCCACATAAAACCTCGGTCGTGGAGGTACGGATTCCCGAGCAGCGGCTCTTGCAGGACAGCCGCCACTCCAGCCGGCGGAGAGCTGCGCTTGGTGGAGACTTTGTTCCAGACCCTGATGAGTTCCCTGTAAAAGACAGGCAGCTCCCGGAGGGCGGTCCTGACACCCCCAAGTTCACAAACAGGAGCTGCGTGTCGTAGTTGAGGTCGCGCTGCTGGCGGAAGAAATACGTCGCCAGAGCACACCACCTAGGAGGGGGCTCGACGTAAAGGTATCTCTGCAGGGTCTGAAGACGGAAAGTCGCGAGCTGGGCGCTGACGCACACCAACGACTGACCGCCCTCCTCAAGCGGGAGACTCAAGACCGCAGCAGAGACCCAGTGCTTCCTGTTGTTCCAGAAGAAGTCCACCAGCTTCTTCTGTATCTTGGCAACAAACGCAGGGGGAGGGGTCAAAGTGACCAGCCGGTACCACAACATTGCGGCCACCAGCTGGTTTATGACTAGCGCTCGACCCCTGTAGGACAGCACTCGGAGCAGTCCTGTCCAGCGCCCTAGGCGAGCGGCGACCTTGGCCTCCAGCTCCTGCCAGTTCGCCGGCCAGGCTCCCTCGTCGGGGCTAAGGTCGACTCCCAGATAGAGGAGATGGGTCGTGCTCCAGGCAAAAGGCCTGAGCTCCTCCGGCAGGGAGTCCACCCGCCACTGACCCACCAGGAGTCCGGAACAATTCTCCCAGTTGATCCTGGCGGAGGACGCGGCCGAGTAAATCTCCTGGCACTCACGCATCCTCCGCAGGTCAGCGGGATCCTCTACCGCGAGGAGCACGTCATCGGCGTAAGCCGAGAGGACGACCTCCACGCCCGGCCCTTGCAGAGCCAGTCCCGTCAACCTCGTCCGCAAGAGGCGCAGGAAAGGCTCCACGCAAACGGCGTATAACTGGCCGGACATGGGGCATCCCTGGCGCACCCCTCTCCTAAAGCGAAGGGGCGCCATCAAGGACCTGTTAACCTTAATCAGACACTCCGCGGCGGCGTACAAAAGTCGGATCCGGGCGACGAAATGCGTCCCGAACCCGAAAGCGCGCAGAGTTCCGAGCAGATAGTCGTGATCCACCCTGTCGAACGCCTTCTCTTGGTCGAGGGATAGGAAGGCGACCGACAGACCAGTCTCCTGGGAACAATGGATGAGGTCCCGGACCAGATGGATGTTATCGTGGATTGTCCGGCCCGGGACCGTGTAGGACTGGTCGGGGTGGATCATGTGGTCCAGCACGGCACCAAGGCGAGCAGACATCGCCCTGGTGAAAATTTTGTAGTCCGTGCTGAGGAGGGAGACCGGGCGCCAGTTCTTAAGGAGGCGGAGATCGCCCTTCTTAGGCAGCAGGACGATGACTGCCCTGCGCCAAGAGAGGGGCATCTCCCCAGTCGCCAGACTTTCCCCCAGGACCCGCGCGTAGTCGCCCCCAAGGACGTCCCAGAACGCCCTGTGGAACTCCACGGTCAGCCCGTCCAGCCCCGGGGATTTTCCCCTCGAGAGCCGGTCGAGGGCATCGGTCAGCTCCGCCAGGCTTAGCGGAGCTTCCAGATTTTCGGCGCCCTCCGGGCTGACCATCGGCAGGTCCTCCCACAAAACTCTACGCGCTTCCTCGCTGGACAGATCCGGAGAGAACAGAGCCCCGTAATATTCATGGGCCCTGTTGTTGACGCCCTCCGGATCCGAGACGAGAGAGCCGTCGTCGGCCAGCAGCGTCAAGAGCTGCTTACGGACACTCTGCCTTTTTTCCAGCGAGTAGAAGAAGGGGGAGCCGCGGTCCAGATCCCGCAGGAACCGGATCCGCGACCTCACGAACGCGCCTCGGGACCCGACGAGCTGCAGGTCCTTCAGCGCGGCCTTCTTCGCTTCGTACACCGTCCGCAGGGCCGGGTCCTGGACGACTTGACCGAGACGGGATTCCAGGTCGAGCACCTCTTTTTCTAGGCGCCCGACCCTGGCCGCTCGCCTCTTGGTCGACCCCCTCGCGTACTCTTGACAGAAGACGCGGACGTGAGCCTTGCCCACGTCCCACCATAGCCTCAAGGAGGGGAAGCCCCCCCGCTTCCTTCTCCAGTCGGCCCAGAATCGACGGAACGAGTCCTGGAACCGCACGTCCTCCAGCAGCTGGTTGTTAAAGTGCCAGTACGCGGACCCCGTCCTCGCGCGGAGCGAAGCGAGCTCCGCCCACACCAGGTGGTGGTCCGAACACGGCACCGGCCGCATGGGGGCCGCCGGGACACAGGAAACGTATGCCCGAGACACGTAAAGGCGGTCGACTCTGGACCATCCTACCCCAGGCCTCACCCAAGTAAAGGCGCTGGAGTCGGGGTGGAGATTTCGCCAGACGTCCACCAAGTCGAAGGACCCGACCAGGTCCCTCAACTTCTCCATCGCCGTAATGCACTGCGGGGCACCGGAGCGGTCCCTCGCCTCGAGGGTGCAGTTAAAATCCCCCCCGAGGACAATGCAGTCGCCGACGTCGACGGAGCCAAGAAGAGCGGACACCTCTTCAAAGAAGCGCGTTTGCTGCGGACCGGGATGAGGGGCGTACACGTTCACGAGATGGAGCGGCACGCCCCCCGGGCGAACCGTTACGTGCAGCAAGCGGCCTGGCACGGGCTCCTCGACCCCCAAGATCTCCGGCTGAAAATGCGGGCCCAGCAAGATGGCCACCCCACTAGAAATGGCGGTGAGGTGGCTCATGCGGACCTCTCCTTGCCATTCCAGGAGCCACGTGGCTTCGTCTCCCGGAACGGTGTGGGTTTCTTGCAGGAAGCACACCGCATATTTCCCCTCCCGCAGGAGCGAAAAATTGTCAAATTTACGGCGTGCCCCTCTGCCGCCGTTGATGTTGAGGCTGGCTATGGTTATCTTCATGACTAGAGCATAGTGCAACCTCTACCTAACCTATTGTGGGGGGGGAGTGGAGTCGTTTGTTGACCTCCACTCCTTCAGCAGCCCAGCGAGGAACTTTTTGAGCCGGCGCAGCTCAAGGCCTTGAGCCTTTAATAAGGGCCCGCCCGCGGCCATGGTTTTAGCGGCGGCGCGGACGGACGCGACGAGCAGCCCCGGCTCGGACCATCTTTCCAGGGCCAGACGGGCTTGGTCGCGGCGACCCCGGCACTGGACCAAAAAGTCCCGGAGTTCCTCTGCGGGAATGAGGAGGGTCTCAGTGGCGGCCGCGAGCAGATCCACCGCCTCACTGGCGATGGACTCGAGATCTTCACCCGCGTACTCCACCGAGTCCCCATCCCCCTCCGGGAGGTCGCCGCTAGCAGCCGGCCCGTCGACCGCACGAGGTACGGCAAACGGCCCGGCCGCTCCATCTGGCCCTGGCTCTGCCCCGATCCCACCCCCAGGATCGTCGGCAGAGGAGTCCCCACTGGGCTCTTTTAAAATTGGTGCTGGGTCGGGAAGCGACAGCGGAAGGGGTTCCTCCTCCGCCCCAGGAGCCGGGGAACACGGAGAGACCTGGTTTAGAAAATTCTCCAGGTCCACCAAGTCCCTCAGCTCCAAAGTAGGGGGCGAGGGTTGTTGTTCTTCCCCCTCCCCGCCGCCACCCCCCGGCCCAGCGTGTGGATGTATGTTAAAATTTTCAGTTTCTGCCGAGTCGAGCAAATCCCGGGGAAAGTTGGGTATTGGCTGGGCGGGCTCAGGTTCGGCCTTTTCGGCCCCGCCCGCCTCAGTCCCCGGGATGCTCGACCCGGCGGCTACGCATTCTTCCGCCGGCCCCGCGCCCCCCACGACAGGCAGATCTTCCACGCCCTCCCCAGGAGGCAGCGGCTGGGCAGCCTCGACTGTCTCACCCTCCCCGGGGACAGACTCCTCGCGCCTGCAGCGCAATTTGGGGGCGCTGGTGGGGGACGCGGGACACGCGGCGGGCACCGCCTCCTCCGCGGAGGGATGTTGTTCCCCCTCCGCCTCATTGGGGCGGTGCCTCTTTTTGTTCCTGGGGGTGCGCGAAGGCAGGGAGACCTCCATGTCTGCCGAGGCCTCCCGCTCCGCCCCCACCTTTTCCTTATCTTGCCCGCGCCCGGGCCCCTCTGCGGTATTGGTCAAGGGCTCAGGCACGGGCTCAGGGCACCCTGCGCTCGCCGGTGACGGGGTTGGGCTGAGCGCGGTGGTCATATTTTCTGGCGCACTGAGGGGATCCGACGCTCTGGATGTTTTGCCTTCTTCCGCGCCTTCTTTCCGGTCGGACGCAATCCCTCCCCCCCGCCAGAGGCCGTGAAAGCATCGGCCCCCGGCGATGCTCGCGCACCTACGGCTCCCGGCACGCGGACGCATCTAGGGGGAGGGGTGGCGGCGGCGACAGCCTTGGCCGCCTTCGGTGGTTTGGCGGCCTTGGAGGCGGGGCAGTTCTTGCGAACGTGCCCCACCTCCCTGCAGGCATGGCACCGCACGCCGTCCAACGTCCAAAAGACGCGGTAGGCAGTCCCCTCGTGCACCACATTAAAATAACCCTCCGTCGTCTCCTCCCGCGCCAGCCGGACAAAGAGCTGGCGGCGGAAGGAGAACACGTGGCGCAGGCTGTTCTCCCGGAGGCCAAGCGGTATGGGGTTGATCCCCGACCTTACCTCCCCCAGTTGGTGTAGGTGAGGGAGGAGGAGCTCAGCGGGAACAAAGGGCGGGACGTTCGATATGATGACCCTCTGCGCGGTGGCCTCGAGAGGGTCCACCGGCAGGAACGTCCCGCCCACCGTGAGCCCCTTTTCGAGGGCCAGGGACACCGCCCGCTCCGACCCCAGGAAGAACACGGCCTTCCCAGACATCTTGGAGGCTGCGACAATGGCCGAGGGGCCGACTACCCCAGCCATCGCCCGCACGCACTCCTCGATGCTCATTGTGGGGTGAGTGTAACTCTTGACCCCGTGTTTCTTAGTTATTAGTTTGAATGGTGGCAGGGCAGCAGGTGACGCAGGAGGTGCCGTAGAAGCGGTTGCCACCTGCGCATATGTTCTTGCTGGCCCTGCCACCGGCGTGGATGGGGTCGCCATCACGGGGTCCCTTTAAGGGCTACACCCACCCCAAAGTCACAGGCCTTAATGGTCTTGATTGGCCTCGTTTGATTTGACTGAGCAGAGGAGCTCTTAACGAGGCACACCTCTCCCCTAGTTGGCAATTGGGGAGGGGCCTTGCTCCCTCTGCTCAGTTGTCTTAATTGTTTTATCTTTTTTTTAAATTAGGAGGAAGGGGTCTCAGAGAGAGAGGGGAGAAACAGAGAATAACAGAGAAAGAGAGAGTGGGGTGGGAAGGGGGTGGAACTGCGAGGGCAGGTCTCCCCTTGCAGCTGTGGGTGGGTGCAATCCCCAGATGGCAAAACAAAAACACAGTCTTTGGGTTGGTCTTCAGGTGAGGGGAGAAGATGTCTGGGGCAGCTCGAGCCACCAGGCACACACTCCTAATGATGTTTAATAGGCTGATTAAGGAAAATCTTCAGCCTGGTAGCTCCAGCTATCCCAGGCTAGGCAATTGGGGAGGGGGGGGGGTTCAGTTGTGTGTGGGGCCTAGTTGTAGCAAGGCCCCCACACACACTTCCACACACACACACCCCCCGCGATGTTCCGGCCCTCAGTGGTCTTCTTTTCTCCCCCCACCGATACAACAAAGTCTCTTGGGAAATGCACCCACACCCACCTGTAGAAATAGTAGAGTCTCCCTCCTTCCACACTGGATGTTGTTGTTGTTGGTCTTTTCCCCCTCTCTCCAACTCCTTGCAGAAATGTTAAAAAGTTGGAAAGTTTTCTTTTCTCCTCCTCTCCCTCTGGGTGAAAGTTGGTGGTGAAGCCCCTTCCTTCCTTCTCTTCCTGGGCTGGTCTCAGGGCTCTCCAGACAGGAGCTAAGGTTGATGGTAGCTCCTCTCCTCACTGCAGCTCAGCTCCTACTGTGCAGGACACGCCTCCACTGCTCCACGATTGGTCCTTGTGCATGAATCACAGAAGGATAGTTTGCAGGTGAAGCAGGTAATCAGGAAGACAAATGGAATATTGGCCTTCATTGCGAAAGGGATGGAGTACAAAAGCAGGGGGGTCTTGCTGCAACTATATAAGGTATTGGTAAGGCCGCACCTGGAGTACTGCGTGCAGTTTTGGTCACCTTACTTAAGGAAGGATATACTAGCTTTGGAAGGGGTACAGAGACGATTCACTAGGCTGATTCCAGAAATGAGGGGGTTACCTTATGATGATAGATTGAGTAGACTGGGTCTTTACTCGTTGGAGTTCAGAAGGATGAGGGGTGATCTTATAGAAACATTTAAAATCATGAAAGGGATAGACAAGATAGAGGCAGAGAGGTTGTTTCCATTGGTGGGGGAGACTAGAACTAGGGGGCACAGCCTCAAAATACGGAGGAGCCAATTTAAAACCGAGTTGAGAAAAAATTTCTTCTCCAGAGGGTTGTGAATCTGTGGAATTTTCTGCCCAAGGAAGCAGTTGAGGCTAGCTCATTGAATGTTTTCAAGTCAAAGATAGATAGATTTTTAAGCAATAAGGGAATTAAGGGTTACGGGGAGAGGGCGGGTAAGTGGAGCTGAGTCCACGACCAGATCAGCCATGATCTTATTGAATGGCAGGGCAGGCTCGAGGGGCTAGATGGCCTACTCCTGTTCCTAATTCTTATGTTCTTATGTTCTTATGTTCTTATGTTTCCAGCGTTTCTTCATTTTTTTTGGTGGAACTTTTACGTGACCTCTGCTGGTGTCCAGCTCCTGCCATCTGTTCTCAATCACAGTAAGTAGTGCCTCCACTTCATCCTGTAAGGAATTCCTGGTCCTTGAGCCACGTTGCATATTGTATTGCAGCTCCAATTTTTCCAATGAGAATTAAAGTTCTCACACACAACTAGCTCTTTAAAAATGGCCCAATGCAGAACGGGAGCTGTACTGGGCATACGCACCCGTAGCAGTCATGCCAAAAAACTTCCTTTTTTTCCCCGCACATGCAAAGAAGGGGGGGGGCATCGATTTTTCGGAGCAGTCATTAGGCTCCACCTCCCGAGGCTACAGGACAGGCTGCGCGGTGCCAATCTCAAAAAATAGAATGGGGAAACTTGCCACATTTTTTGTGGAGTATTTGGGGCCTCGAAAAACGGGCGTGACTCTGGCAATACGCCAAAAAACAGCATTGAGGAAAATTGAGCCCTATATAGTCATTGTGTTGTCACCCAGCCTGCTTTGGTCTGAAATATAAATCACTTGTTCCCCAAAAAATCGAATGGAATAAAATACAATTGTGAGAGAAAAATAGCATTCACATGATTCAATTTTTACTCCAGTGTTCATTTGTATCAAAAAGTTGAGCATCCCTTAATTACACCAGCCAGTGACTGTTTAACATTGAGGCCTTATTTATGATTTAACTGTCAGTTTGCATTTGCTTTTAATGGGCAATTGCAGGATATATTCCAAAATCTTAGACTGGCCTGTACTGAAAACAGGAAGCTTGGATCTAGCTAGTTTAAATGCCGAACATGAATTTATTTTACCAACTCCTGCAGCAATAGAAACTCATTAGAAGCATTGGATTGGTAATTCAATATTGCTTGACCACCTGAATACAATATGGTCAATATGCACTTAGATCACATTCAATTAAGGTGATCCTGATCCAAATTGAATGTGACCTCCACAAGACCGCAGCGTAAACAGGACACCGAAGATCTTTGGCTCTCAAAAAATCTGTTGTTACTTTAGCAGCCATGTTTATAATAATTGAGCCTGTAACTGCAACATTTAGTATTCATGGTCTCAATGCAGTTCTTACAGCTTGTCAATTTTCAATAAGTGCTCCAGTGGAGTAATAATTAGAAAAAATGTAGTCAAAGAACATGCTGTAAACGTTTCACTCTGATACCAATTAAATGTAGCCAATTGCTCCATCCCCCTAAGCATATGATGCCTCATATTAAGATCAATGCAACTGAGTAAAGGTCTGAACAATTAGTTCAATTGACTGTCCTGTCTCAACATGTAAACACAGTTTGAATAAGATCAATAGAAACTCTGGCCGCAAAATTCAGCTCTGTAGCGCCCGTTGTTTGGGCGGTGAGTGGCATTTAGGTTCCAAAATGGCGCCCGCAGCGTGCACACTTCTGGTGCGATGCCATCTTGGTAAGGGTGTTGGCTCACGCTGGGAGTGTCCGCTGGAAGTATGCAAAGTAGGCAGATTGTGACTCCACGCTGCCATTTTCGAGCTCAACGCTCCAGCAAAAGTCTTCTCTTAACTCGCACAGCTGAACACGCGTTCATCAGCAGGAAGGATCCCGCACTAGGGCATTTAAAGGGATCATCAACTACTTTCAGGTTAGTTGCTGATTGATTTCTATTGGCTGTTGCTACAACTGTACAAGTGTTTGATGTTTTCTGGAGTACTTTACAGTTGCTAAAATCTACAGGGAATGGTGTGGGAGTGCTGAAGGACTTCAAGGCTTCTGCAGAAACCAGTTGCTCCCAAACATGGGTGCACTAGTAGAAATTCCCCTTGGAACACAGCATGACCTGGAGAATGAACAGAGGCCAGGCAGAGCAGGACAAGCACCTGGCAGAGAGAGGGAGGAGGAGGAGAAGGGATCTCAGCAGGAGGCTATGTCCACCCATGGTGTACAGGAAGCAATTCACCTACCTGAACCCCTGCGAGGAACAGTGTGTGAGACGTCTGTGCTTCAGTCAGGGCTCCCTCACTGAAACCTGCCACCTGCTGCAGCCACAACTGCAACCCCAGAGCAGGGTGAGGACCACATTTCCACAGGCTGTGAAGGTGACAAGGCCATGAACTTTTATGCATCAGGATCCTTCCAGGCTGGAGCAGGAGATATTTGCCACATCTCTTAGTTTGCCATTTACTGTTGCATAAGGGAGGTCACTGAGGCTCTGTATTCCAAGAGAGAGAATTACATTACATTTTCTCTTGCCAGAGAGCAGCAGGTGGAATGAGCACGTGGCTTTGTGAGAATTGCAGGATTCTCCATGATGCAGGGTGTCATTGACTGCAGACATGTCACTTTGCAGATACCGCATATCAACTCTGGATCTATCACAACCAAAAGGGATTCCACTCCCGGAATGTCCAGCTGGTATGCGACCAAACGCAATGAATCGTGCAGGTCGATGCCCGGTACCCTGGCAGCAGTCATGATACCATCATTCTGCGGCAGTCCGCTGTGTCATCTGCATCTGAGCCACCATGTCAAACCAGAGGGTGGTTACTGGGCGACAAGAGCTATTGCTGATGACATGGCTCATGATTCCAATGCGCAACCCGCGCACATGCATACAACAAAAGCCATGCTGTCACACAAAATGTCATAGAGCACACTGTTGGCATGCTGAAACAACGCTTCTGCTGCCTGGACCACTCTGGAGGAGGCAGAGTGGGTGTCAAGATTGATGAGGGTCTGCGATATAGTGAGTAGCTGAGGGGCAAGAGGAGGAGGAGAAAGGGGAAGAGGAACTAGGACACAAACTAGACAGTCCCTTTTTGGCCGAACTTTCCGTTAACAACTCATCTGACTGCAATATCGATAAATGCAATCCCAATTCCACATTCACCAGCAGTCCCACACCTTACCTTCCCTCCATTAGTGACCATTCCAGGGTCCGCTTGACCACAATGCAAAAATAAAAGCCAACACAATATAAACATTCCAAATCAAATTTATAAATGAAAGCACGCCATATTGATTCAAACATCAATGAATGCCTGTCTTCTGTGTAGCTCCCTACTGGCTGTAGGAGCGCTAGTGGAAGGCTGCTGACTTTCAGTGGGGGAGACTGCGGATGGCCTTGGAGGATGACCTCGAGCAGCTCCAGACCTAGAAGGCATGGCTTCAAACTGCAACAATGCGGCATAAGCAGCAGCAGTCCTGGCTGACTGGCTGACAGGCAACAGCAAGGGCAGTGGAGGAGTGGCAGTGATGGGAGGACAAGTGCTGTCATCCTGCGAGAGGTCAGCAGGTTCGTGCTCCATGGAACCACTGCCGCTCCCCAGGGCGACGCCTCAGCAATTCTAATTGGAGGGCAGATTGCTGGACTGCTATGACATCCTGCAAGCCCCTTTGAACGCTGGTATCTGCAGCCATGATGGCAGCAGTGTGAGCTTGCATGTCAGGAAGCTGAGCCTGCATGAAAGCAGTCTGAACTTGCATGGCAGAAGTCTAAACTTCCACCACAGCACCCAGACATTGGGTGGCTTCTGCTTGTGCTGCAATGAAAACTGTGACATCGGCCATCAGAAGCTGCAGCATGGTTGGGTCCACATCAATGTTTCCCATAATTCTTTTGGGGGTGCGTGGTGCATTGAGCAGTGTGTGAGGCTGGTGGTGCAGTTGGTGGGATATGGCATCTGAAGATTAATTCTCTGACTTTGACCGCTCGTGTGAGGTCATTGAACTTTTTGCAGCACTGCATCCAGGTCCTCATGTCTTGACTCCTGACATTGACTGCCATGGCTATCTGCTCCCACTGCCTTTACAGAGTTTGTCTGTAGCATCTCCTTACCCCCTGTGGCTAGAGGACATCCTCTCCATCTCCTCCACCAAGGCCTCCAATGCAGCATCAGAGAAAGCCCTGACCCCTGATGTTCCATAAATCACTTTTCTTCTTGCTCAGACTCTCTTCCACAAATAGTTCCAGCACTTGCTCCAGCCAAAATGCACACCCCCTTTAAAAGGTGCAAGCTAGCTTTAAGTAGTGCAGGCTAGCTTTAACTGGTGCTAGCCTCGCACAAACTTGGGGCCCCTGCTGAGGTGTGCAGCCACTCAGCAGCACAGTTACATGGCAACATGCAGCCATCATGTAAATTAGCAGGCAGCACAAAGTTGGAGTGCTGCCTGCATTGGAAGCAACCATGATCCCCGCACCTGTTTTCGGGGGCGATCCAATTTAGCTCCCTCTCTCAACTTTATCTCATTTACATTAATTACCATCGTCTTGTTATTATGTTTATTCAAATATATTCTAATTAGTGTACAATAAATTGTAGTTGATCAGCATCAGTGATTTTGGTAAATCTCCACGCCATTTGTGGTCCAAGGTGCTTCTCAGCCCCAACCATATGGTCAAGTCAGAGACGCGCTTCTTTGCCATCCTAAATTTATTCATCTTCATCTCCTCAAATGTTACTCATTACTTTCTCCATGGTTTCTTGTAACACATTTGTCAACTGAAAGGTCTAATTGTAGTATTAGACTGTGAAATTGGTCCACTGCCTAACATCCTGCTTCCTGTTAACTGCTGCCACCTCCCGCTGGGTTAAAATCTCCCGGGTCTCACGCTATGTAGATCCGGACAGTTTGCCGTCCGATTGAGCCCCTGTCCACACGACTCCCACCTTCAGTTAAAATCAGCCCCTTAAACTTTTCCGTCTGAACAGATATTAATTAGTTCAACAATACCAATTATATTATCTTTCAAAGGTACATTTGCCAACATGTTGCATTGTTTCTGAAAATGTACTATAGCACATAAGAGGCTCAGAGAGGTGGACTATATACAGCAGACACTTCAAAACGCTGGAGAAGTACCACCTACGCTGCCTCTGCAAGATCCTGCAAATCCACTGGGAGGACAGACGCACCAATATCAGTGTTCTCGATCAGGCCAACATCCCCAGCATCGAAGCACTGACCGCACTCGACCAGCTCCGTTGGGCGGACCACATCGTCCTCTTCCCGACACGACTCTCCCTAAGCAAGTGCTCTACTCGGAACTCCTACATGGCAAACGGGCCCTAGGTGGGCAGAGAAAACGCTTTAAGGACATCCTCAAAGCCACCTTGATAAAGTGTAACATCCCCAACAGCACCTGGGAGTCTCTGGCCCAAGACCGCCCAAAGTGGAGGAAGAGCATCCGGGAGGGCACTGAGCATCTCGAGTCTCGTCGCCGAGAACATGCAGAAATCAAGCACAGGCAGCGGAAGGAGCATTTGGCAAACCAGTCCCACCCACCCTTTCTTTCAACCACTGTCTGTCCCACCTGTTAGAGACTGTAATTCCCGCATTGGACTGTACAGCCACCTGAGAACTCACTTTTAGAAGTTTTCCTCGATTTCGAGGGACTACCTATGATGATGATAGCACAAACACATTTTTAAGTATTAAACTAACCAACCTTTGGAATCAGTGCAGAATGAGAGAAGAGGTTTCCAGCACTTCAGTCTCAGTCTGTACCATTGATTTCCTGTGAGCGCAGTTCAATCAAATGTTTTGTTTTTGTGTTAGTTCTGGATTTCCAAGCAGGATCATTGCTGACTGTTTGTTGAATTTCATTATTTGGAATGTCAGTTTTCACGGTGGTAAATCTGTTGTATTGGTATTTTCATGTTTGTTTCGAGTGTTTCTTTATCTGGTCCAGTTTGATGACTGCTCGATCTTGGTGATAATCATTATTATTTTCTGTCTTTACCAAGTCTAATCAAGGTGTTATTTCTCATTGAATAGCACCTTGTGCAACCATGTGTGACCTCTGAGATTCTGCAGACAGATTCCATTGTCACTTAGAATCAGGATTGCATCATGTGCCTTGCGGTCTTAACATTTCTTCTGCTTGTAGTTCTGCACTAGCTTGTTCCTAACGGTTTCAGAATCATTTGAGTGAAGCAAGCTTTTGTTCATTTGACCTCAGCCTGCAATTCATGGCAGTTCCATGAATGATTTATCTCACTCTATCAGTCTGCTCCTGTAAATCAGAAGATGCTTGTAGAAATTTTGACTGCTATGTTTTGCTCTCTTGATCAAGTTTTTGATCATCTGCACTAATCTTCCACAAAATGAGGGCTGGAAGTAGTTTGTCTGAATTCCTAATGCTGTTCAAATGTTGTGACTTCTGAATTATGGACTATTATCTGAATAGACTTCACCGGGTATGGTAGCAAGTGATTATGTTGCTGGACTAGTAATCCAGAGATGTGAGTTCAAATCCCACGACCATGAAACTATCAGATTGTTGTAAAAATCCATCTGGTTTACTAATGTCCTTTAGGAAAGGAAATCTGCCATCCTTACCTGGGTCTGGCCTACATGTGATTCCAGACTCACAGCAATGTGGTTGACTCTTAATTGCCCTCTGAAATGGTCATGCAAGCCACTCAGTTGCACAAAACCACTATGGAAAACAGTAATAATAAAACCGGACAGACCACCCGACATTGACCTCAGCACCGGTTACGGACACGACAACAACACACACAGCCCAGTCGACCCAACAAAGTCCTCCGCACTAACATCTGGGGAATTGTGACAAAATCAGGTCAGCTGCCCCACGGACTAGTCAAGCAACAGCCTGACGTAGTCATACTCACAGAATCATACCTTTCAGCCAATGTCCCAGACTCCTCCATCACCATCCCTGGGTATCTCCAGTCCCACCAGCAGGACAGATCCACCAGAAGTGGCGGCACAGTGGTATACAATCGGGAGGGAGTGAGGCTCCTCAACATTGACTCGGACCCCATGAAGTCTCATGGCTTCAGGTCAAACATGGGCAAGGAAACCTCCTGCTGATTACCACCTACTGCCCTCCCTCAGCTGATTCTATTACTACTAGGGGGATCAAGGGGTATGGCGAGAAAGCAGGAATTGGGTACTGAAGTTGCATGTTCAGCCATGAACTCATTGAATGGCGGTGCAGGTTAGAAGGGCTGAATGGCCTACTCCTGCACCTATTTTCTATGTTTCTATGTTTCTATGTTTCTATGAATCAGTATTCCTCCATGTTGAACACCACTTGGAATAAACACTGAAAGTAAACAAGGGCACAAAATGTACTCTTGGTGGTGGACTTCAACATCCATCACCAAGAGTGGCTCGGTAGCACTACTATTGACCAAGTTGGCCAGTCCTGAAGGACATAGCTAAGCAGGTGGTGAGAAAACTAATAAGAGGGGAAAATCCTACTTGACCTCATCCTCAGCAATCTACCTGTCACAGATGCATCTGTCAATGACAGCGCAGTGACCACCACACAATCTTTGTGGAGATGAAGTCCCGTCTTCAAACTGAGGACACCCTCCATCGTGTTGTGTGGCACTACCACCGTGATAAATGTGATAGATCTAGCAGCACAAAACTGGGCATCCATGAGGCACTATGGGCCATCAGCAGCAGCAGAATTGTATTCCACCACAATCTGTAACCTCATGGTGCAGCATATCCCTCACTCTACCATTACCATCAAGACAGGGGGCCAACCCTGGTTCAATGAGGAGTGCAGAAGAACATGCCAGGAGCAGCACCAGGCAAACCTAAAAATGGGGTGGCAGCCTGCGGAAGCTACAACACATGCTAAACAACAGAAGCAGAACGCTATAAACAGAGCTAAGCGATCCCAAAATGAACGGATCAGATCAAAGTTCTGCAGTCCTCCCACGTCCAGTCATGAATAATGATGGACAATTAAACAACTAATGGGAGGAGTTCAATATCCCCACCCTCATTGATGGCAGAGCCCAGCACGTGAGTGCAAAAGATAAGGCTGAAGTATTTGCAACCACCTTCAGCCAGAAGTGCCGATTGGATGATCCATATCGGCCTCCTCCTGAGGTCCCCACCATCACAGAAGCCAGACTACAGGCAATTCAATTCCTGCGTGATATCAAGAAACGGCTGAGTGCACCGGATACAGCACAGGCTATGGGCCCCGACAACATCCCGGTTGTCATGCTGAAGACTTGTGCTCCAGAACTAGCTGTGCCTCTAGCCAAGCAGTTCCAGTACAGCTCATCCATCATCATAGGCAGTCCCACTCTTAACATGAGTTCTTAGGTGGCTGTACAGTCCAATACGAGAACCACAGTCTCTGTCACAGGTGGGACAGACAGTCGTTGAGGGAAGGGGTGGGTGGGATTGGTTTGCCGCACGCTCTTTCCGTTGCCTGCGTTTGATTTCTGCATGCTCTCGGCAATGGGACTTGAGATGCTTAGCGCCCTCCTGGATACACTCCCTCCACTTAGGGTGGTCTTAGGCCAGGGACTCCCAGGTATCAGTGGGGATGTTGCACTTTATTAGGGAGACTTTGAGGGTGTCCTTGTAACGTTTCCGCTGTCCACCTTTGGTTCCTTTGCCGTGAAGGAGTTCCGAGTAGAGCGCTTGCTTTGGGAGTCTCGTGTTTGGCATGCGAACTATGTGGCCTTCCCAGTGGAGCTGATCAAGTGTGGTCAGTGCTTCAATGCTGGGGATGTTGGCCTGGTCAAGGACGCTAACTGGACTTTGGCAAGAACCACTTTACTTTTTAATTTGGACTCTTAAAGATCGTTTCAGGTAGGAGGTTTACTTCTTCTTCTGAATCTAGTTTGAAGTTAACTATAGTGTT
This sequence comes from Pristiophorus japonicus, assembly GCF_044704955.1. Lineage (NCBI taxonomy): Eukaryota > Metazoa > Chordata > Chondrichthyes > Pristiophoridae > Pristiophorus > Pristiophorus japonicus. The sequence goes on along the minus strand of NC_091991.1, from coordinate 46,484,153 downwards.
ATTGACAGCTATATCCGGTATCTATTTACCTCCTACACCATCAACAATCGTATCTAAAAACAAGTTCTCAATGTAATAATTTCACCCTAATTTGTGTCAATTCCTAATTTCAGACTCTGGCAAAGTGCTCAATATTATTGTCGTCATGACATTGTTCCCATAAACAGAACATGACCTAGGCTGTGCCACCTTTCTTTTTGAACCCATCCTTTGTCTATGTTGCTTTAGTACCACCCTTCTCTTTACTGTACCATTGACATGCTGTCCCCCTAATGACTGAATGAACCAGTTTTCCTTTATCATTTAGTCCCATCCTTTTCGTAACTTTAACTGTATGTGGCTTCAGACATCGCAAGCATCTCTATTGTTTGTTTTTCTCAAATGTCCTAGTGGGGGCTTGTTTCAGCCTTTCTCTGGTTTATTTTATTGAAGGACACCTAACCAGGGAATCTTTAAATGCTTCATATTCCTGATTCTGCCCATGTCATTAATGCTGTCACGTAAGTATCTTTAGGTTCTCCAGGAGGCTGATCTCTGGAATTAAATATATACCTCCCACCACTAGATAGAGCTAGGCTCTTTGGTTATTACTGCAGATACATCATGCTGTAATTCTGGGCTCCATGCTGGGTATTGTCTCAGGGGGAGAGGATGTGTGATGTGGTATTGTCTGGGCGCTATGCTGGGTCGCATGCTCTGGCATGTCAGGCATTGCAGTGATCACAATACAGTTTCACTTGCATTCTTGGGAGTTGAGTAGCTATCAAGCAAGCCAGCTTTCCTTTCTCATATGCTGCTGTTTGTGGGACAGGAGTACCATTGTGAGCTTGTGGCTAGGTAAACATTTTATTTTGATATACAGGACTGAGTTTGTTGAGTAAACTTAAACTGGGTCACTTTGGATCAAATGATAATTATAGACAATACATAAATGTATTGATAAATTGTTTACAGAATATAATCCATCAGATTTGTATTTATGCTAAACAAAATTGAAATGGCAATTAAAAGGAGAGACAAGGACCTTTGCCCTGTTGGAGAGGAGGTGGGGTGCACTGCAGGGATTAAAAGAGGCCTATTTTCCCAGGCTGCTTACCTGTTCCATATGCCAGTGCTTTTCCAGGTTCAAAAACTAGGAAGGCTTTGTGGAAACCTAATAGTTGGTGTGGAAAGTATATGAAAAGAGAATAAATGAGGATTGTGAGTAGCAGAGAGAAAATAGAAAGTGGTGTGGAGAAACAGGGACCAAACTTGTCGAACCTTAGTATTCTGACATGAGACTATCTGATTTTGATTTTAAACTGTAACATATTTTGATACAGCTCACACTGAAAAGTATCTGCGGCGGCATGTACTTAACTGTGTTGATGATCCATTTCATTCATTCTGATCATAAATCATTTCTCGAATGTTTACAGCTGCGCAAATGGTTTACAAAGACAAGGAAGTGGGAATGAGGAAAAGACAGAGAAGGGAGGGTGAGACGGAAGAAAAAATATGGTGGGAGGAGGAGAGGGATGCTGGGACAGAGAGAAATAGAACAATTTGCTATGCCAGTGGATCCAATTGAGCTTTCCCTTGCCTGTTTCTCCACCTTCAAGTACTCCAGCGGCACTGTAATCTGACACAGCACAGGTGCCATTCCTGGAGTCAGTGGTACTGCTGGGCCTGAATTCTGGACCAGAGTTGGGAGCTAGTGACTTGAGAATTCCAAATGGGTGGGCTAATATTTGCAACCCTCATATTATTAATACACATACTCTTTAATTTTCTGCAAAATGTTTCATTAGAATGAACATTATTGCAAAGTGAAGGGAAGTGCAGAAGTAGCATTGAAGCAGCCAAGAGTTATTTTTGTCATGGTTAGGGCAATAAGGATTACTTCATATATAGGCTCCACACTTTCAGAAATGCTGCATAAAAGCTTGGGGCCCAAAAGGAATCCTAAAAAAATGTTCGAAAAACGTACCTACCTGGGTCTCATCTGCGCCACGATCCAACCCCGGCAGGTTTGGCCTGCCAGTAAAGCTGTCACTGTTCCCCCGCTCAGGCCTCCAGTTAAATTAGAAGATAGGGCCCCGATGACATCACTGAAATCCAATCTGCCTATTGAAATAGCACCTGCCGGCATGGGTGTCAGTGTCCTTGCTGTTGCAATTTAACATTTTAGGCAGTCAGACAGGGGCAAGAACGTCCTCCATTCCATCTTAACTGGTGTCCGCCAGGTGAGGGGAGTTACAATCGGCCAGTGACTGCATTTTCTAAGAGAAGTTATTCATTGACTCAAAATGAGTTTCCTTCCAGATTAAAAACCTAACAACTGTGAAGTAAAGTTCTACAATTAATCAGAATTCCAATTTTGTTTCAGCGTGGCAGACTCCGCTAGATTTGCCTGTGCATAAGAACATAAGAATAGGAGCAAGAGTAGGCCATTTGGTCCCTCGAGCCTGCCTCTCATGGCTGATCTGTCATGATTAGGGCAATAAGAATCACTACAAATATAAGCTCCACACTTTCATAAATTCTGCATAGAAGCTTGTGGCCCAAAAGGAATCCTAAAAAGCAGGAGAGAGGCACCATTTGGAAGGCATATGTATAATTTTAAATGTGTTGCTTACACTGCTGCATGCTCCTGAATACTACCCAGTGACAACTGCTGGAGGTGTGCATGCTCCTACAGTTGAATAACCTAATCACAGTTGACGGCATTGCTCACAGAGGAATAGTAGTTACTTGGCTGAGATTGCTAGGAGAAATGTAACCCATAATTAAACAAGGAGTCTTCAGGATTAAAGGGAAGGTGAAGGACAGAAAATTGTTGAGCAAAAAATAAAGCCTTCATTTTCCCCAATATGCCTAAATGAATTCATCCATAACTGAAGCACTTTACAATGTTCTATGCAGTTGTTCGCAGAATGTGCGATATTAGCATGGATGTAATAATTGTATTCATAGTTCATGCACATCAAAGAAAATGGTTTTAATACTGTTTTTTGAGCAGCTAAGCAGTATAAATGGAACTGCTCCATGCAATCTTTCTGTGTGCATTCAGTTACTAAGGGCTCAATTTTGCCCAAGCCCGTTTTCTGGCGTATTGCTAGAGTTATACCCGTTTTTCTAGGCCAGAAATACGCCGGAAATAATTTGCCAAAGTTTCCCCGATGTATAATTCGAGTTTGGCGCCGCGCAGCAGTCGCCTCGGGGGGTGGAGCCTGCTGTCTGCACTGGAAAACAATGCCGCCCCTTCTGCGCATGCACGGAAAAAAAAGTTACGTTTTTGATGTCATTGCAATGGACGCGCATGCTCAATACAGCTCCGAGTTGGCAATCGGCTGTTGTTAAAGAGCCAGTTTGTGTGTGTGAGAACGTTGAGTGCTGTGTGAGAGCACGGGAAAAATCATAGCTGCAGCAGTACAAGATGCATCGCAGTGCAAGGACCAAGAATTTCTTACAGGAAGAAGTGGAGGCACTAGTTACTGTGATTGAGGCCAGATGGCAGGAGCTGGACACTAGCAGAGGTCACATAAAAGTGCCATCAAAGAAATGAAGAAACGCTGGAACCAAGTTGCAGAAGATTACTGTGCAATGGTGACCACCCCGAGGTCTGAAGGTCAGTGTAAAAAGAAGTGGCAGGACTTTGGTCAAGTAGTTAGTGTAAGTAATATTTTCATTTATTCAATGGAATTGCAATTGTGAATGTGACCATGTGACCCAGCATAAAGACACCCTCTTTAAAAACTTAGGTTTTCATCTTTGCAGAGGAAGGTGGCACATAATAAAAAAGGGAAAGAACTCGAGCAGGAGGAGGCCCGGCAAATCTGCACCCACTGACACCCTTGGAAGAGAAGGTCGCTGCTTTGGTGGGTCCTGCCTGGAAAAAAACAATCAGTACTGCACAAGCCGGGCCCACACTCGAGGGAGAGGGTAAGACCTGCAAATTCATCATGGTCCTTCAAATCAGCCTGCTGCCTGGCCTGCGATGTGAGCTTACTTATGCCACCCACCCTGTCCCCTCCTCTGCTGCTAACCTTTTGACTTTTCTGTTATATTTGACAGAACTTGAGGCCAACCCTGACGATGCAGAAGAAGATTCAGATGTGGACGAGCCTGAAGAGGAGAACCTCTTCCAATCCCACCCTCCAGACCAAGAACATGGGGGTAAGGGGGAGGGGATGGAGCGAGATGAAACTCCCACTGTTGTACTGACTTTGGAGGAGGTGCCACTCATGGAGGTGACAGCCCCTTCTGTGACTAGTGGTTTGAGTGTTGGTGGGACATTCCATGGTTTCACACCTCCCAAGGTTGCGGGTCCCAGTGGTGGGGTGCAGTAAGGCACACCCGTGGGGAGGAGGGGAAGGAGAGCTCGACTGCGCTCTCCTGAGGTGCAGGATCTAACAGATGTGGGTCAGATGATGTCATTGAGTGCGGAAAGCATTGACCTTACCCGATCATTCCTGGGCACTATCAGTGGGGTGCGTGATGAGGTAGCGGGACTGTCGGGAGAAGTAACAGAAATGACATGAGAAATGGTAATGATATCTGGGACCATCAGTGAGGGAAGAGTGGCTATGAGGGAAGGAATGTCAGAGGTAGTGCAAACCACATCACTGACCATGAGGGAGGGAATGTTGCAGGTCGTTGAGACACTGTCAGGGTGCATGAGGGACGGCATGTTGGAGTTAGCTGCTGCAATAAAGGAACACGCCCAGACCCCGTGCCCATTGACAGAATCAGCTGTCACTCCCACTCCAAACCCCACACCAGTCTCTGAAGAGCCCCGAGCCGGGCCCTCCAACTTGCCGCCTGACGCCGATGCCCCCCCCCTCCCCGAGGTACGCAGTACCGAGATGTTAGAAAGAATAAGCTTGGTATCAAGCCTAGAAACACTGTGCCACCGCCTGCGGGCAGGGGTGGTGGACTGTCCAAGACCGAGCGCAGCGGGCAGTCTTAGAATAAAGGGGAGGAGAGATGGGTGTAGCTGTTGTTGTCATTATTGTTGTTACTGTTGTAACTGTTCTCAAATTAAAAGTTTTTTGTAAGTTATGTAAATGACAAATTTATAAGTGATCTTAAAGTTTTTAAGTGATCTTAAAGAGTGATCTTAAAGTAAAGTTTGATTCAATAATAATTTTATTAAAGGTAAGTTAAGTACATTGTTAAACTTTTGAATAAAATATATTTTACATTAAAACGGAATCATGTTCCATTAACACAACACAACATTACGGAACAGCTCCAAACAGCAAACATGTCCATGTGGAATAGTTGTCGCTGAGCTCTCAGGCATCAGTAAAGCGTTCACGGATGAGCTGCTGGCGCAAGGCTCGAGCAATCGTTAAAGGGGCATGATGGCCCGCCCTCCTCCGTCGTCATGCTCTGGCCTCAGGGACTTGCATGGCTTCCTCATCCTCGTCCTGCACCTCCTCCTGTTCGTCATCTGCATCTTCCACATCATTATCATCAGTCACTCTCAACGCAGGTGCTGCTGCCTCATGATGGCTAAGTTATGCAGCATGCAGCACACAACAGTGAACTGACCGACAATCTCAGGGGAGTACAACAAGTAGCCTCCGGAATGGCCCAGGCATCGGAAACCCTGTTTCAAGATGCCAATGGTCCTCTCTATGATGCTGCACATCGCAATGTGCGACATGTTGCATTCACGGTCAGCTTCCGTCCGTGTTACGCGTAGCGGCGTCATGAGCCAGGTGGTGAGGCTGTACCTTTTTGGCTGCTGCTGCTGAAACATGGCAGATATAACGCTGTCGCATAGGATGAAGGCATCATGGGTGCTCCCAGGGTATCTTGCATCGACTGACATGATATGATGCATGTCGTCACACACGAGCTGTATATTAGTGGAGTGGAAGCCTTTTCTGTTCCTATAGATCTCGGAATCCTCCAAAGGTGCTCGCAAGGCGATGTAGGTACAATCAATGCAGCCCTTTACCTTTGGGAAGCCAGCAATCCTGGAGAAGCCCACAGCCCTGTCATGGATTGCTTGGGCGGTCATGGGGAACTTTATGAAGTCATTCCTCCACGCACACAGTGCAGCAGTCACCTGGCGAATGCAGCCAAGTGTTGCATGTTGAGAGATGGCACACACATCCCCAGTTTTAGCTTGAAACAATCCGGAGGCATAGAATGAAAGTGCAGCTGTAACCTTCACTTCAACTGACAAAGCCTGATGCTTCTAGGTTGCAGGTCTGCTTTGACCAAATCGCAGATCTCACTTACAACTTCTTTGCGGAAACGCGCCTTCTGATACAGTCTGCATCACTCAGGTGCAGGTACGAACACCTGTCTCGATATACCCAAGGTGGCTAAGGCCTCTTGCCCAGCGCCCTACGGGCTCTGATGTTCCTGATGCGATAAAGTCGAATCAATTATCTCCTACGTAGCACCATGATACAGAAGGCTCGCACAAGGTATGGCATTGTCAGTATTGCCCCCATACTTAACTTTAGCCTTTGAAAGCAGCTCAAAACAGCAGGAAAGCAGACAGACAGGACAGGTTCGCAGTTCTCTCTCTCCCCAAGGTCTGTATGGATGGACCACACCCAAAGGTTTTGTGATTTCTCCTCTCTCTCCCCCCCCTTAACTAATTGGAGTCTTGTGACTTCTCCCATTCTCTGCCCCCCCCCCCGCCACTCATTGCAGTCTTCAGTGCAGAAGGCTTCCGATTGGCACCTCGCTCTCTCTCTCTCCCCCCACCCCACCGGGCTTGTTTTGTAGCCCAGCCCCGAGCCCCTGTGTCTGGGCGTGGGGTCAATTCTGCCGGCCAAACCTACGACCCTCCAGCCCTGCTTCAAAACATTTGGTGGTGGCGTGTGAGTGAGTAAAAAAAGAGAAAACTTCTGAATCCAACAAATTTGCACTTCTACTTTGACAGGTAAAAATGTTGAATTTTATTATTGATTTTGACAGTGTTCTTGACTCCCTCCAACATCTTTGATTTAAAAACAATGGCGCCTTTCAGCGCCGATTTGTCAATGTGTGCTGGTTTTCTGACGTGCCCAGAAGGTTTTCCGGGAGTGGCCAGATACGCCGACCTAGGAGGAAAAAATGTTGGCCAAACTGCGAACAATTGAAAAAACCGGCGCAAACATGAGGGAACGTAAAAAAAAAACTGGCCTCGAAAAATCGTAACTAGTCAGTTAGGCCGGCGCAATACGGCAGAAAAAACGGCGCGCACAAAAAAAATGGCGCAAATGACTGGGGAAAATTGAGCTCTAAGTCCTTATAGATTCAGTCAATCTGCCAGCATCGATTTGATTACTCAACCTGGATTACAGCACTGGTACTCAGCACAAGCAAGACTTACACAGACACTGAAGTGCATGAAGCATAAAGAAATGGATGTACCACACACCAAACTGAGTGAGGCGTACAGGAATGGAATGAACACAAATACTGAATCACGTCAAGCATACAGAAGTGGATGCATCACACAATGAACAAAATGTGTTATAAGTAAATCACACTGACCTGAGCCATAAGGAAATTGATGTAACTCAAAGTTAACAGGGGTAAGCACTCAGAAATAGATGTGGCGCATGCTGAACTGAGTAAGGCATAAAGCTGCGGGAACAAGATTCACAGTGAACTGGGTGAAGCAGACTGAAATGGATGACAGGCACGCACCTAAGTGTTTGAGGCATGTTAAAATACCAAAGATAATGAACTGAGTAACCCATAACAAAAATGTGAAATGAAAACTCTCAAAAGCTGTGAAAATCTCCTAGGAGACTGTCACCTCATCGAGAAATCTTAACGGAAATCTTTTGCAAGGGAAGTTAACTCTATGAGGATCACAATGGAATTTCTGCATTAAAAACATCCACCACTATTAGATTTATCCCTTTAAAATAACTGCTGAATTAAGAAATGTCCTTTCACTGCAAAGTGTCCGAGCATCACAACCGATATAATAATTCCTGCCTATTAATCAGCTATGATCTAATTGAATGGCGGAACTGGCTTGAGAGGCTGAATGGGAAATATTAAAGGGTGTGGGGAGCAAGCAGGAGCGTGAAATTAGACTAGAGGGAGTAAATGTTACCACCTCGGGGTAATCTGACAGAAGGGATCACCAGTCCAGTGTGGAACCTGCCTGATTTTCATCCTGTTGAATATTGAGCAAGTTCTACAAAAGGTAGGTAATCCACTCCACAAGCTCAGGTTGTGAAGATGAAAATTTAACCTGAAGGCTGAAGCAGAGAAGAAATGCGGGCACAAATCTGTTGGGCTGAATGGGCTTTTTCTGCGCTTTAATATTCCATGATTCAATCCATATAACCTTTAATATTACTCTTCATGTGTTTATCCAGTTTGCTGTTAAAGGTTGTGATTGACACAGCTTCAGTCGTCTCTTCCGGTAATCCATTCCCTCTTCTAATAATCACTGTATGGAAAAAGCTTCTTCCAGCACAAATTCTAAATATATGGCACTTTGTTACCAATTCACCAACAAGTGAAAATAATGGCCCCGGTAACAACTGTGAGGCTCGCTCGGAGTGGGAGGAGTGCGATATCAAGATCTTTCAGCGCGCCGGTCTGTATTTTAACGCAGCCACCAAATTATATTTGTTCCGGGTTTGGCGACGAAGGCGCGATAATGGGCGTGGTGAGGACCTGCATGTCACAAATCTCAACTGGAATATTTAAAGGGCCAATCAAAAAGATGGAATTTGGAGGAGTTAGGAGTTTGCACAAAAAGAGGGAGAAGTTTCATCATGGATTCAGGACGGTCAAGGGTTGTGCCTCGAGTTTACGATGCATTGCTTGATGTACTGCTGGGTGCTGTGACGAGCCGGAGAGAAATTCTCATCCCTGGTAACCGGAGGAAGAAATCTGTTCCTGCAACAAAGGATGCGTGGCAAGAGTTGGTGATCTGGAGATGGAGAGGTTGGGACCTCCCAGCTACCGGATAGCACAATTAAATATCAGTGCCCCATATGTCATACAGCACTCAGTCATGTTGACTTGATTTCAGTAGCAAGTGAAATATGTTCATCTTCATAATGCTAAGTTGCAACTGTCTTACCGTGCCAGTACTAACTCATGTCTTTTCTCTCAGCCAGGCGTTCAGGCGTATCACAGCAGCCAGTGGAGCTCTAGGATGATGAATCGTCAGAGGATCTGATTACTCCTGAGGGTGCATGCTCACCGTGCACCGTCACAGGACCCATACTCACTGTGCACCGTTACACGACCCATGCTCACCATGGACCCTCACCAGACTCATCCTCACCGTGCACCATCACAGGACTCATATTCACCGTGCACCATCACACGACCTATACTCACTATGCACCATCACACGACCCATACTCACTGTGCACCATCACACGACCCATACCCTCTGCGCACCATCACACAACCCATACTCACCGTGCACCATCACACGACCCATACTCACCGTGCACCGTCACACGACCCATACTCACCGTGCACCGTCACACGACCCATACTCACTGTGCACCATCACACAACCCATACTCACTGTGCACCATCACACGACCCATACTCACCGTGCACCATCACACGACCCATACTCACCGTGCACCATCACACAACCCATACTCACCGTGCACCATCACACAACCCATACTCACCGTGCACCATCACACGATCCATGTTCACCATCACACGACCCATACTCACTTTGCACCATCACAGGACCCATACTCACTGTGCACCGTCACACGACCCATACTCACTGTGCACCATCACACAACCCATACTCACCGTGCACCCTCACACGACCCATGCTCACCGTGCACCCTCACCAGACCCATGCTCACCGTGCACCATCACACGACCGATGCTCACCGTGCACCGTCACACGACCCATGCTCACCGTGCACCCTCATCAGACCCATGCTCACCATGCACCGTCACACAACCCATACTCACCGTGCACCCTCACACGACCCATGCTCACCGTGCACCGTCACACGACCCATACTCACCGTGCACCCTCACACGACCCATGCTCACCGTGCACCGTCACACGACCCATGCTCACCGTGCACCCTCATCAGACCCATGCTCACCATGCACCGTCACACAACCCATGCTCACTGAGAACCCTCACCAGACCCATGCTCACCATCACATGACTCATGCTCACCATGCACCATCACAGGACCCATACTCACCGAGGACCCTCACCAGACCCATGCTCACTGTGCATCGTCTCAGGACCCATACTCACCGAGGACCCTCACCAGACCCATGCTCACCATGCACCGTCACACGACCCATGCTCACCGTGCACCGTCACATGACCCATGCTCACCGTGCACCGTCACACAACCCATGCTCATCGTGCACCATCACATGACCCATGCTCACTGTCACACAACCCATGCTCACCGTGCACCATCACAGGTACTTGCACTTCGGTGGGTCAAGCTTGGCAGATCATTAGGATTTCACCTGGGGGCTCGGAGAGTATAAGTGAGTAAGAGCCGACAGTGGTGCAACGACAGCTGTGGATAGTCCGTGTCAGAGGGTGCATACCCTCTCCTAGCTCTGCTCAGCTGGACACAGATGCTGTACCCAGGGGGTATTGCTTAAAAGGTAATCATTTAAGGGCAACAGAAAATCAAAGACATGCTGGCTGGCTTTCCAAGCACACTGTCCACAACTGCGGAGAGAATGGAGGAGTCTAGCTGGCCATTGTGAGGATGTCTTCTTCCATACATAGAGTGGTCATCTCCGTGGAGCATCAATCAGGTGAGTCCATGGAGGCCTTGAGCACGGCCGTGCAGACTCTGATACCAATATGTCTAGCACCTTAAATAGGATGATAGACACCTTAACTTGTTCTTGTGACTAAATGGGGGAATTCTAATGTGTGGGTTTGAATGCGGGTAGGCCTGCACATCACTGCCACGTGGGGAAGCCGACTCCAACCATTTGACTTCCGCGTTTAACCTGGGCGTGTTAGGCTGGATGAACGTAACACCCTCAGGATAGATGGGTTGCCTATTAACATATGCTAATTGCTCAATTGGAGTGATATTTCAACACACTTTTAAGTTTAACATCGCATCCATGGGTTTCCCGGGCTTCCTGAATCTCGCCATTGAAAGCAACCCGAGAACACAACAGCAATTGAGGGGCTGATTAAAACTCATGGAAATCCTGCAATAACTACTCAGTACTTACAGCTGCTTTCTTCCCTACTAGTGGGAAAGAGCTTCTTCATGGTCTTGCCTAGAATCCAGAGTTCAAATCCCACCACGGCAGCTGGTTAAAATTCGGTTAATTAACTAAAAATTTGGAGTTAAGAAAGTTAGTATCATGGTGACCATGGAACTACTTGATTGTCGTAAAAACCCATCTGGTTCACTAATGTCCTTTGAGGGAAGAAAACCTGCCGTCCTTACTCGGTCTGGCCTATATGCGACTCCAGACCCACAGCAATGTGGTTGACTCTTAACTGCCCTCTGAAATGGCTGCTCACCACCACCTTCTCAAGGGCAATTACTGATGTGCAATAAATACTGGCCTTGCCAGTAGCAGGCCAGGTAGATAAGGTGGTTAAGAAGGCATACGGAATGCTTTCCTTTATTAGCCGAGGTATAGAATGCAAGAGCAGGGGGTTTATGCTTGAACTGTATAAAACACTTGTTAGGTCACAGCTGGAGTACTGTGCAGTTCTGGGCACCGCATTATAGGAAGGACGTGATTGTACTAGAGAGGGCACAGAGGAGATTTATGAGGATGTTGCCGGGAGTGGGGAATCTAAGTTATGAGGACAGATTACATAGGCTGGATTTGTTTTCATTGGAACAGAGGAGGCTGAGGAGAGACCTCATTGAGTTGTATAAAATTATGAGGGGCCTAGATATAATGGATAGAAAGGGCCTATTTCCCTTAGCAGAGAGGTCAACAACCAGGGGGCATAAATTTAAAGTAATTGGTAGAAGGTTTAGAGGGGATTTGGGGGGAAATTTCTTCACGCAGAGGGTTGAGGGGATCTGGAACTCACTGCCTGAAAGGGTGGTAGAAACCCTCACCGCATTTAAAAAGTACTTGGATGTGCACCTGAAGTGCCGTAACCTACAGGGTTACGGACCTAGAGCTGGAAAGGGGGATTAGGCTGGATAGCCTCTTGTTGGCCGGCGCTGACACGATGGGCTGAAATGGCCTATAAATGTCTAGGATTCTAGGATTCTCTGAGTGCCTGTGACGCCCACGTCCCATGAATGAATATTTTATTAATTGCCTTTCAGTCTTCTCACCTCCGTTTCAGCAAGCCCGGGAGGCCCTTGGATGTGCTATTGAATTTAAATGCCGGTTATCGTTTAACCGGCATCTATCGTTGGGATACACTCATTGAAATATTCAATTCACTGACCCGCCTCTCCGGAGGCGGTTACCGCAGCAACACACGCCCGAGTTAAACCCGGAAGTTGAGGCTGGTTTGTGGACCTGCTGACATTTCCGCTGAATTTAATCCTCCCCCACCCCCAACCTCTCTTCAAAGCTAAAATTGCCCCCTATCTTTTAGTATTTACCTCCTCAAACATTTTCAACATTTTGCATGCTGCCAGCAGATCTGCCCTTAACCTTCACTGATCCGGTGAATACACTTAATAGAACAATCCCAGAGGGAGTTCCTTCAGGTCAGATCACCATGAAGCAGCATTAATATTTGTGCAGGAATATGTACCCATGTTGTTCCCTAGCTCAGCTGTGCTATTCTTTGTATTATGACCAGTGTGTGTTTAAGAAGCACCTTTTGTTTACAGCAGCAGCATAAATAAAGAGCCAGTGTCAGCTGTGGCTCAGTAGGTCGCACTCTTGCCTCTGAGTCAGAAGGTTGTGGGTCCAAATCCCACTCCAGGGACTTATGCACAAAAAAATCTAGGTTGATGCTCCAGTTCATTAGCTGTAAAGTGCTTTGAGAACTCTGGTGGTCGTGAAAGGTGCTATATAAATCAAGTCTTTCTTTCTTTTATTTAAATAAATAGCGAACACACCAGAAGAAAGGTAATGGGCCTGAAATTTGGGTCGGAGGCTTCCTTCGGACGAACGCCTCCGACTCAAGAATTTTTTACAAAGTTACCTGGAGGCCCCGGAGGCACCTGCGATTCCTGTGCGAGGCCTTCTCTTCCCGCGCTTCGGAGCGCGTCCTGTCCTCGAGGTTCGCCCGCAGAAGGTGGAGTCACGTGTGACTGGACAACCAATCAAGGTACAGTATTCTCATTGATAGCAATGAGAACGCCGTGTCTCCAAGTTCTTATTGCTATCAATGAGAAAAAAACCAAAACACATTAAACACAACTGAAAAAATAAAAAAAAACATCTCACAATTAAAATTAATTGAAATTAAAGTTAATTAAATGTTTTAGAAAAAAATATTTTTTTAAAACATTTTTTAGGTGTTTTAATAGGGTTTAAAATAAACTTACTTTAGTGGACAGGGTTTTTAACCTAAAAATGTGTACTTAAATTTTATTTTTATATGTTTTAAAACTCTTACACTGGTAAAAGTAGGCTATACGCCTGCTTTTACAACACGCAAGAGTTTTATGGACATTCGCTGGGCAAGAGTTGGGCAAATAGCCCAATCTCTCCCGCGCGAATGTCCTCCCTGTGGGGATGCAGAAGATCTGTCAAGCCAAACCTTGGCAGATCGGAAAAGCTGGTTTTCAGCGCATATGCATTGCGCGCCAAAAAACGGCTTTTGCAGGGCCTTGCCAGATCTGTACGTATTCCATACGGACCCGACAAGGCTGGAATTTTAGCCACATTAAATGCTGTCTAACCTCACTGGCTGGAGGTTAAATCTGGAATTTCTACTTATGGTTGAGCTTGTTCTCTTCAAACGGCCATTAAAGGAATGCAAACAGCAGTGCAGGAATCTGAAGTTGTAACTTCGTGAATTTCCTTCAGGCTGAAACATTGAAATAATTGAACAGAGAAATACAGGAAGAACTTGCATCTTTCAAAACCTTAGAGCATCCCAAAGTGCTTTACAGCCAATTAAGTATATTTGAAATGTAGTCACTGTTGTAATGTAGGAAACGTGGCAACCAATATGTGTACAGCAAGGTCCCACAAACAGCAATATGATAATGACCAGATCATCTGTGTTAGTGATATTGGTTAAGGGGTAAATATTAACCAGGACACTGGAAAGAACTCTGCTGCTCTTCTTCGACATAGTGCCATGGGATCGTTTACGTCCACCTGAGAGGTTTAATGTCTCATCTGAAAGATGGCACCTCCGACAATGCAGCACTCCCTCAGCACGGCACGGGATTGTCAGCCTAGATTTGGTGCTCAAGTCTCTGGTGTGAGACTTGAACACTTAGTGCTGACCTACCAGTAAGAACTGGGCACAGGGAACAATCCATGCATTGGGTCAGGAAAGGCACAATTGATATTGGGCCTTGGGCCTCACCTAAATTAGACAGGCGAGCTGCGGACACCTACTCTGTGTCCTTAGCACCTTGCCGTCGAAGCGCATTGAAAATTTGGGCTGCTGCATCACCAGCAGCATCTTTGAGCAGGGCGAGGGGATCAGGAGAGTTTGAGTGGAGGCCACCAGTGGTCTTCGGGACTGCTGAGGAGCACGGAGAAGCACCTCCTTTAAAAAAAAGGTCAATTTCGGTGACAGCCTCCACCAGTCTCTTCAAGGACCACTGGTTAGGCCTCATGTAGACTTTGTTATGCTGAAAACAACAGGTCAATGTGGGAAGCCCAATTTCTGGAAGGATTTCTTAAACAGCAATTAAACCCACTATATGCATATATGAAGGGCCTAGCGCCTGTTTCAGGCATGTGCCCTAGATGCCTTTCGTTCAGCCTTTTCCAATATGATGGGCATGCCTGTAAAATGGGTGCTGTGGCAACACATTTCTAGGTCTTTTTATCTGGATAGTATGCAGCCAGCCAATTGTTAACAATGCGTATTTCCTTGTCAGTGAAAAAGAGCAGGAAAAGTAAATCCCCACCCACTAATGCTTAGTGTGATTGTTAAAACTTTGTAATGAACCAACTAGTTCTTAATAACAATGTGATGCTATGAATTCTTAAGCAAAGAACCCATGAAGCAAGTACATTACAAAAACCTTTAGCAGCATGCCAATCATTGCAATAATCCTTTGTACCTACAGTTAAGTCAAAAAATCTTTAAGCCAAAAAAAACCTTGCAGCTGCAGCTTGATAAGAATGTGTGATGTGCTGATTTAATTCTTCCTGTTCTTAGTTTTCATTTAGATAATTAATTATTTTAGCAATTCAGATGAAGGCATCTGTGTGAAAAGACAGGATATTACTTCCTGTAGCTAATTAAATAAATGCACAATTCACATAATTATCGCTCTTAATTATTTCTGCACGAAAGCATGGATGCCACTTTTGAGAGTGGTGCTTGCTTGAAGGATTTTACATTTTAATGAACTAACATTTGACAGATGCATTATAGCTCTGATGGGATCTCAGTAGTTTGACAATTGAAAGATTTACTTGAAAAAGTAATATTGCTTTTAAGGAGTGAGTGCCTTTCAAGTCTAATGCTTCATTTCACAAATGATAAATTTGACAATCCATAGTTAAATATCAAAATTATGTCTGTAGCTTATATCAATCCACCAAAGTCACATTTTATAAAGTACAAGGACAAATGCAAAAAATGATCACGACACAGATAGTGTTTAAGGGGAACTTTCCAACAGAATTAGGCTACTACTACGACTGTTCATTTCTCATGCCATTACTGGGTACAGCAGATATAACAGGATACTCATTAATATATATTCCTAATCGCAGGGGACGAAATTGTATCTGTACTATTCTTATCTGCACTGACAGCTTTTCAAAATATCAATATGCACCACGTTACAAAAAGTTTAAAATTTGAGTAATATGTAGGGCTTGAAAATCTCACTTTTGAAAATAAGTAATAACTTTCAAAAGAAAACTTCTGTATAAGGCGCTCAGTGTAAGGCCCAGGAAATCGAACTCTGTGATTAACCTTTTTAAACATTTGTATAAAATGCTTAATGTAAAACACGAAAGCTGTAAATACTGACTTCCTGTAATATGTAAGAATTCCTGGAGACTCTTGTTTAAAATGCTTAATGTTACTCTGTGCTAACGAGGAGAAACCCCTGTAGAGAAACCCCTGTAAGAAACCTTTTGTGGAAATGTAAAACCACACAAATTGTAATCAGAAGAGAAAGGCCAACATAATAGATACAATCCTTCTATAAGAAATCTTTTGTAGAAATGTAAACACCGATACTAACTATGTAAGAACTAGAATGAAACACAGTGAGGTCCATGATAGCGCTAGACTAGACAATAAACCAGTTTCCGAAGTGATAAATGCCTGCTCATGGAAGATAGATCATCGTTGGATCAAAGGAAGGATTCGATGGGTGTCAGGTAGCCATGGAAACAACACCTGAGAAAAGGCGGACAAATCTCACATATGATGGAACAGCAGCCCGCAGTTGTCAGAGAGGGATGATGTGGTCAGTCATCAGAAGTTGAGCTCCACAAATCCGTCAGACCACCGGGTTGATCGTGAGAATGCAGGGAAACTGAGGCAGAGACTCAAAGATAAGTGGGAACACGGCTGCCGTCAAGCCGGGGTGACCCGGTCAGTGATCAGAAAATGCGCATCATGACACGGACCACTGGGACAATCGTGAGCACGCAGGGAACTGAGAAACTGGTAACTATAATGTAGCTTAGCAGCTCAAGGGACAGACTGATAGGTGCAGTGTTGATAACAGGTTGATCAGACTCAGTAAAGACTGCCACGCAAAGTGGGAACTATACTTATTGGTGTCTTGTCATTATTTTCCAGTGTCGAACTCTGAGAGGTAGCCGGTAGTGTTAACTAATTGTTCTTGCCCGCTACAAATTAATCCAGGACGAAACCATCATCCTACAAATTGCACAGGGCCTATTTATTTAATCTCTAAGGTGAAGAATCACATGTTGCAGGGATGTGACTGGTATGTTGCCAACACCTTGAATTTTTTCTAATGGTCCTTCAGATGCTGAGAGAGGTGAATGGGTTGGGATTTTCCATTTTGCAGTCCAGCAGGTGATGAGCACTATTGCTGCCTGTGACTTTTTTCAGAAACTTTGATGTTTGGTGCTTTGTTGGTTTTATGTGCATTTGACAAATGCTCATTAAGGGAAGAGGCAGAGGTAGGTCATTTATCAATTAGATTGTACTAATTGATTTATACACCTGTACAGCCTATATGCTGCATTCTACAGTAATAGGCAGAAGTAAACTTAACCTCGGGGGCTCTGCTGACATTCAGAAATGATACAAGCTTCTCTCTCATGGATATAATGTTATCAGTACAGTTTGATTGAATTATGGCATTCCAGTTCAGCACTAGCTATTTATTATCTTTTATAGGTCAGGCCTGTAAATCAGTTATTGCAGGAGCTAATAACTACACATCTAATTTTTCTATCAGAAGATAGATATGGATGCAGAAGGCAATTCAGCCCATCCATCCAGAAAGACCTTACTGTTCTCCTATTGTACCATCCAGCATTGTTTTCATAAGTACATTGTACATTTTGATCAATATTTGTGTGAAGAACTTTGGGGGTGAAATTAGGATACATTGCACCTCCTGCCCCCGGGGGGGACGCAAACATGGTGAAATGAGATTTCGCCCGGTGCGGTGAGAACAGCGCCTCCCACTAAATTGGCGGGAGTTTTGCGGCATCGCTAACACGTAGCGCCCCGCTCTGCTGCGCCCGGTGATGATCATCGCTGTGCGCAGCATTGCGTTACCGCCCCTGAAGGTAAATTCGCTCTTGTCCCCTATTTTACTGTCTGACACTGACAATGACTGCTTCAGCTGTCGTGTTTTAGTCAGTTGTCGGCTGGAAGAGCTCTATTTAAAGGCGCCAGCTCAGGCAAATTTTTAGTCGGCCAATGATGATTGCTGCTCACTTCCACATAGGCAAACAGGTGTTTTGACAGATTTCAGCGATTTCCAATTGAAGGAGTATTTTGGCTGTTAAAGATTCGTGACTTTCATTGAGGGCAGATATGGAAGTCCAACATTTATATCATTTCATGGGGGACGTTGGCATTTGACCTCGTGCTCTGATGTCACCGTTGGAGGCAACTTCGGCAAAGAGAAAGATAGCAAAATGTGGCCAGAGAGAGGAGGCCCAACAGAGCTCTCAACAGGAGACATTACCCTCCTAGGGTATTGTGGCAGCAGTTCTCCTTTGTCAATTTCATTGAGGAATAGTGTATTCAAAAATTGTGTTTCAGCAAGGACGTGGTCACAGAGCTCTGACACCTAATGCAACTAGACCTTGAGTCTCAGACCAGGGTGAGGACGGCTCTCTCAGTGGCAGTCAAGGACACCTTCTTACTCAATTTCTGCACCAATGGATCACTCCAGGGACCAACAGGAGATATCTCCAACATCTCCCAGTTTGCCGTCCATTGCTGCATCCGTGAGGTAACAATGCTCTGTACAGAAGGAGAAGGGACTACATTTTCTTCCTCATGAGTAGAGAGAAGCAGCATGAGTGCGCATGTGGCTTTGCCAGGACAGCGAGCTTCCCCATGATGCAGGGCGTCATTGACTGCACCCATGTCACTTTGAGGACACCGCATCACAATCCTGAGGTATTCCTTAACCGCAAAGGCTACCACTCACTAAATGTGCAGTTGGTGACCACACACAGCAAATCCTCACCGTCAATGCCCGCTATCCTGGCAGCAGCCACGATGCATTCATCCTGTGCCAGACTGGCGAGCTAGCTCTCTTCCAGCCACCACAGGAAGCTCATGGCTGGCTGGTCAGAGACAAGGGCTATCTGCTTTCCACCAGGCTCATGACTCCCCTCCACAACCCCAACACTCATATGAGAGCCATGCTGTCACCAGGAACATCAATAAGCAGACCATCGGAGCACTCAAGCAATGGTTCCGCTGCCTTGACTGCTTGGGAGGTGTCCTCCAGTACACAGCTGAGCAGGTGTCCATTTTTGTCATTGTCTGCGGTATGCTGCACAATTTCGCCATCACGAGCGTGCAGCCATTGCCACCAGGCATAGCTCCACCACCTCAAGAGGAGCAGGAGCAGGAAGAGGAGGAGCAGGTGAGGAGCAAGAGGAAGAGCAGGATGAGGACAATGAGGAGGATGAGGAGGAGCAGGAGCAGCAACACCAACAATGGAGGAGGCAGCCACTCAATTGCCATTCTGCAAGGGCAGTCTGCGACCGTCTCATCAGACTTCAGATCCAGTGAGTTCCAGCCCACTTCCCGGTTGCATGGCCCTATCAGTACATCAATTTTCACTTTCATACCAGACCCCCAAAACTGAAATGAGAGACACCACCAAATATGCAACATTTCAATAAAAAATTATCTCATAACATTTAGCACGATCAAACAAAAATTATATTTAAGAATCACCCTTGTGCAATACCTTATACCCCTCTTAAAACTGGCTTTACCTATTCTGGAGCTCCATTGCATTGTGCCACCTGTGGCTGCAGCATGGCTGGTGGAAGGCTGCTGAGTGTCAGGGCCAGAGACTATAGATGGCCTTGCAAGAAGCCTTCGACCAGCTCTTGGCCTGAGAGGCCCGGCTGTAGACTGCACCACCTCAGGTTGGGTGGCGGCAGTCTGGGATGGCTGGATGACAGGCAGCATCAAGTGCAATGGCAGAGTGGCAGTGGTGGGATCAGGAATGCTGTCATCCTGAGAGAGGACAGCAGGTTCCTGCTCCACTGACCCACTGCCACTCCTCCGGGGCAGCACCTCAGCATCCCCACCAACCTAATGGAGCACAGATTGGTGGCCTGCTGCGACACTGTGCGATCCCCAGTTGACTGTGGTAGACCCAGCGGCGATGGCAGCAGCCAGAGCACACGTGACATCCAGCTGAGACTGCATGAGAGCAGTCTGAAATTCGATGCCACCAACCATTTTCTGCATTACAGCACTAAGACGCTGCGTTGCTTCCACCTGTGCTGCAATGGAAGCTGCTACATCGCCCACGACACGCGGCAGGAGGTCTGGATCCACACGGTCTTTTTGGGAGTCCACCACCGTCTGCAGACCGGAAATGATGGACTCCATGGCGTGTGTTGTGCTCTATACAATGTTGGAGGCGGACTCCTCCATGCTCCTTACCATTGCCGGAGAGAAGGCCTCGGGCAGATCGGACCCAAGCGGCAGCAACAGGAGGAGCGGCAGTACATACAAATTCAAAAACAACAGCAAAAATCAACGACTGATGTCACAGGACAGCAGGTTGGTGATTGGTTGGTGAGTATGTCAGATCTTTTGCTCTCCAGGTTAGGTAAATGTATTAAATTCAGAACTGGGAGAGTATTAAATAATGTTATTGAATTAATCACTTAACTAAATTAACTAAATAAAACTAAAAGTTAAAACTAAAAATAATCAAATGAAAAAAAACGAGTTTTATAAATAAAATAAGGTTAAATAGAGATTGCAGTGCAGGTGGTGTGTTCCAACTGCAGCATATGGGAGTTTCCATCGGAAGGGAAGAGCACCTCCCTGTGTGCTGTGATTCCATATGGAGAGCGTCATGGGAGAGCCTCGGTGCAGCCGTGCACCTTTGTGCAGTAATTGTCAGTGTTTGCAGCACCTCAATGCTGTAGAACATTGACAGCACAACTGTCAAAATCAATGTGGGCATGGTCCCTTTAAGGAGACTGGCTGATGACGAGTCATCAAATTACATCATCAGACCCGCTTAGTTTTAATTGGCCAGGAATCTCGCTGGGTGGACTTACCAAGCCCAATCATCGTAAAATCACTTCAACAGAGTGGGCTGGAGCCGACAGCAGGCCGGGAACTCGCTGCAGACCCCGACCACAGCGAGCCTGCCTCGGTAGCCAAAATCACGGCCTTTGTATCTGCCTTCGCATTAGAAGACACAAATCATCCCGGACAGAATAGGGAACCAAGGGTTTAGAGAGAATGAGGAACATAAAGAAATCAGTATAAGTAAAGACATAGGGTGCAAAATTCGGTTGGTTAGCACCACCCTAGAGTGGCGGTAACGTGCCGCTCATGGCTTAGCACCCGGGTTCGGCAATTTTAGAGCATGTTGCGAAATTCGGTTGACTTTTAACAGCGGCGCTAACAATTACCGCTTCACCCTTTAACTCCGGGCAAATCGTGACATGAGTACACGTGCAACACCTTGCCAGCACCCCGGATGCGAACTTCGGTTTTTGCGCCTCACTTACCGACTGCTGAACTCGCCACAGAAAGCAGGGGTTCATACCTGAGTGGAGCGATGCTGGGTCGTTATTAAAATGAATGAACAAACAGATCACAGAAGTCACAGTGAGTGCTATGTATTATGCGAGCACAGTGCCTAACTTGCTGCAGCTGGTGATTAGTTACACTTACCAGTAAATAGCCGTTTTAACCTCTGCATTTTGATGGGGGCACACCGCGTTGGCCTGCAGCGATTAATTGGTAAGTGCTGGCTGCAGATAAGGCATATGGGCAATGTGGGGCCAGCATGAGGAGAGGCAGCAGAGGTTGGGACAGGAGGCCTAACCCTCACCCCACAGGGTTTTTCGGGAGCATTTCTCCTACATCAATATGTCGGAGGAGCAGAGCCTAAGAAGGCTGTGGTTCCACAAGGAGGTGGTCACCGAGCTCTGCCACCTCCTGCACACAGACCTAGAGGCCAGGACTTCGCTGTCAGTAGCAGTGACGGTCACAGTAGCGCTGGGCTTCCACGTTACCGGCTCCTTCCGGGCTCCAGGTGGGGATATCGACAACATCTTGCAATTTGCTGTACATTGCTGCATTTGCCTGGTCACATTCACTCTATACAGCAGGCGAATGGACTACATCAGCTTTAGCATGTCGATGGTGAAACAGGAGAAACGCTCATGTGGCTTCACCAAGATAGCGGGCATCCCCATGGTTCAGGACGCCATTGATTGTACTCACATGACATTGCAGGCCCCACCCCAGAGTGCAGAGGTGTATTGCAATCGCAAGGGCTACCATTCACTGAATATCCAGTTGGTGTGCGACCACAGGCAGATCATCCTCGCTGTGAATGCCAGCTATCCTGGCAGCAGCCATGATGCTTTCATCCTGCGGGAGAGCACTGTGCCACGACTGTTCCAGCCACTGCATGAAGGGCGCGGCTGGCTGCTCGGCAACAAGGCCACCTGGCTGATGACCACCCTCTGCAACCCCACCACCCCTGCTCAGCAGCGCTACAACGAAAGCCAAGCCGCCAGCAGGAACATCGTTGAACAGACTATCAGGCTGCAGAAGCAGCAGTTCCGCTGCCTTGACCGCTCTGGAGGGACCTTTCAGTACTCCCCTGATCGAGTCTCCATCTTTACCATTGTCTGCAACATGCTGCACAACCTGGCCATTATGGGGGCCCAGTTATTGGCACCGGGAAGGGCAGCTCCACCTCAGGAGGAGGAAGATGATGAGGATGATCAGGAGGCGCAGCATGGCAATGCAGACCAGGAGAAGGAGCAGCAGCCACGGAGGAGGCAACGTGCATGAGACTGTTGCCGCTGCAAGAGCTTCGTGTCAGCACCTCATCGTGTAGCGATTCGAATGAATGATGCAGCACCTGGCGAGTGCCCATCATAGTGCCATCGCTTTGTGCTGAACTCATCACGCAGCACCCTGAAAATCCCAAAGTATATGCAACACAATAATCCAAAGGTCAAATCATTCATTTATTGATTTCAACAAGAGTGTGTCCTCAACGAGCACAACACAGAACCATGATCAGCAACTGTGTATCAATGAACCAGCAACCCTGGAAATAATAACCCACAAGCATGTGCAACAATATATATATACAAACAACCCTCCCGTCTGAAATAAACCTGCAAGGGTCATGAACAATATTTCTCAAAACAACCTTCCACACACAATAACCATGAAACACCAGCAACTATATATATGCAGTCATATTCCAAAAAGATTTGGAGATATGGCCATGTTGAGAGAAATCCTTATTGGGACTTTATCCCCTATTTCCCACCCCTTACATTTTTACCCCCTCCCACGCCTACTGCTCTTCCTTAGGGGCCAAGTTTCAGCCTGAGTTGCTCCTGCTTTTTTTGGAGCAACTGGTTTAGAATGGAGTATCTTAGAAATTGCAATTCTCGGCATTTAGTTTGCTCCAGTTCTAGTCAGTTGGAACAGATTTTTCTTTTTCAAAAGGGGGCGTGTCCGCCCACTTACGCCCGTTTTGAAAGTTTAGGCAGTGAAAACTTACTCCAAGCTAACTTAGAATGGAGTAAGTGTAGATTTTTGTACGCTCAGAAAAACCTTGTCTACACTTTAGAAAATCAGGCGTAGGTTACAAATGGGAATGGGTGGGGGGTGGGGGGAGGGGTTTAAAGAGAAGTTTACAAACATTAAACACTTCAGTTTTACAAATAAAGAGCCATCATCAATAATAAATGATAAATACATCAATAAATCAACCAATAAATCAATCAAAAAAAATTAATAAAAAATAAAACAAATTTAAAAATCAATAAATAAAACATTTTCTACTTACCGACTGCAGCACCGGGAGTCCTCCAACAGTGTGCTGGGACAGCTCCCCCAGCGTGTCTCTGTCAGTGTCTCTATCTCTCTCTGTCTGTCTGTGTGTGTCTCTCTCACTCGCTGTCTGTCAGTGTCTGAAGGGAGGGAAGGAGAGGGGAGGGAGGGAGGGAAGGAGGAGGGAGGGAAGGAAGGAAGAAAGGAGAGGGGAGGGAGGGGAGGGGAGGGAGGGGAGAGGGGAGGGAGGGAAGGAGGAGGGAAGGAGAAGGGAGGGAGGGAAGGAGGAGGGAAGGAGAAGGGAGGGGGAAGGAGAAGGGAAGGAAGGAAGGGAGGGAGGGGAGGGGAAGGGAGGGAGGGAAGGGAGGAAGGAAGGAAGGAGAGGGGAGGGAGGGATGAGAGGGGAGGAGAGGGAGGGGAGAGGGGGAGGGAGGGGGGGAAGGAGAGGGGAGGAAGGAGAGGGGAGGGAGGGAGGAAGGAGAGGGGAGGGAGGGAAGGAGAAGGAGGCTGAACGGGCCGGGCCCAAGACTTCGGACTGGATTGACAGGTAGGTGCTGTCGGGTCCCGGGTCCGGGGGTTGGGGGGCGGGGGGGAGTCACGGAGGTCTGGGGGGGGGGAGTGGCGGGAGTCGCGGAGGTCTGGTGGGGGGGGCGGGGGAGAAGCGGAGGTCGGGTCGCCGGGGCTGGGGGGAGCGGAGGTCGGGTCGTTGGGGGAGCGGAGGTCGGGAGTGGAGAGCGGAGGTCGGGTCGGGTCAGGTCGGGTCGGAGGGGGGAGGTCGGGTCGCCGGGGGGAGCGGAGGTCGGGTCGCCGGGGGGCGGGGGGAGCAGAGGTCAGGTCGCCGGGGGACAGGGGGGGAGCGGAGGTCGGGTCGTTGGGGGAGCGGAGGTCGGGTCGGGTTGGGGGGGGGGAAGAGTTCGGGTCGCCGGGGGTCGGGGGGTGGGGAGCGGAGGTAGGGTCGCCAGGGCTGGGGCGAGTGGAGGTCGGGGGTGGAGAGTGCGGGTCGGGACGGGTCCGGTCCGGTCCAGGGGGGAGCGGGAGTCAAGTCCGGTCGGGTCCAGTCGGGAGGGAGATGGGCGTGGGAGGTGAGCCTTATCCACGCAGCCCCGGTGAGGCCACTCAGCCAGGGCTAGGGGGCTGCGTGCTTCGGGCCCCTCCCACACAGTTTTGGGCGCCTGGAGCTACTGCACATGCGCGCCCACTGTAGCGCGCATGTGCAGAGGTCCTGGCACTGTTTTCAGCGCAGGGACATGGCTCCGCCCCCCACAGCTCGTGCTGCACCGCGCCCAGCTCCAGAGGACCTGCAGGGAGCCGGAGAATTGGTGAGTATTTTTTAGGCGCACTTTGTGGCGCGAAAAACGTGCGTCCAGGTCCAGGCTGCGCCGTTCTAGGCGCGGCCCGAAACTTGGGCCCTTAATGTGGACACAATGCCTGCAGCAAGACTGCTTGAAGGCTGCTCCATCTGTGATGTGGTGACTTCAGATGGCCTAGCAGGACGCCCCTGACCTGCTCTGGGCCTGGAAGGCCCGGCTGTGGACTACACCACCTCGGGCTGGGTGGCAGCGGTCTCGGCAGTGGGGTGCAGACCGCGGCAGGTGCAAAGGCGAAGTGGCAGTGGTAAGAACCGGAATTATGTCATCCTGAGAGAGGACATCACGTTCCATCTCGACCAACACGCTGCCACTCCCCCGGGGCAGAGCCTTAGCATCCGGAGCAATCTGGTGGAGCTCAGATTGCTGGCCTGCTTTGGCACCATGAATTCCCTGTTGGACTGCTGGGGACCCAGAGATGATGGCTGCAGTCAGTGCTTGTGTGCCATCAATCTGGCTCTGCATGAGAGCAGACTGAGTATTGATGTCAACAAGCACTGATGCCATGGCAGCACGAAAGCCTTGCGTAACTTCGATCTGTGCCATGTTGTCTGGTTCCCCACAGTCACTTGTCGATTCCAACATCCGTTGGTAAGTGCCAAGGATGGGCTCGATGAGCTGTTGAGAGACACGGCCAATGCTTGAGTCGGACTCCACCAACCTCACAGCAACGGCATCCAGAATCTCGGGCACCCTTGCCAATGCACCCATAAGCTCGCTGTGCATCCACAATCATTGTCTTGCAACAACCTCCAGTTCGGGGTCCTCATCTGAGTCCTGCTGAGCAGCACTCGGGCGTGCTCTCACCCTCCGGGGAGCTGCCATTCGCACGTGGCGTTGCTGCAGGTTACTGGGTTCCAGAGCATCACCCTGTTCACACCCCACAAGCATGTCCTTCACCACTGAGGTGAGGTGGTGTCGCCACTGTCTGAGGCCGCTGGCTCCTCTGCGACTGGCAGAGAACTGTCCTTCCCTTCATCCTCGTCTGCCCCGTCACTGGCAATGGAGGGCTCACAGACAGGTTCCTGGGCCTCTGGATGACTATCAGAAAGCACAAAGCCAGATAGGAGTGGTTACGTGCAGGGGAAGGGGCAGGAATGGGACCACGCATTGAGAGACAACAGTTACATGTAAAGTGGGAAAGGATTGTGGTGTCAGGACTAAATGGTCTGATAGAAGAGGGAAAAGTCATGAAGGTACCATCACTGTCCTCAGGGGGCTTGGCCTCACCGACTGCAACCTCACCCACTTGTGTGCCCACAATGGCAGCCACGTGGTCCTCAACCTCGGTGAGGTTGTGGAGATCAGGCTCCCCTCCACTGGTCCTCACCTGCTCCCAGCGGTTATGCACGAACTTGGCCTGCAATAACAAACAGAATGTCTGAGTTGCTGTGCATCTATCCATTTGTCAGATGTGCCTTGCATAGTTGAATAGCTGCTACTGTCTGGCATTCGTGAGATGTCCATGTAACTCTCAATAGCTGCGCACACTTGGTGTGGCAATGTTGGGATTTGGGGGCTACCAGCTAGCATTAAAGGTAAAGCCAGCGTTTTCCATACGCATATAAAGAGTGAAAAGGTGGCAAGATGAGGTTTGGGGATGAATATGGAACAAATAGGAGACCTGCGCCTGCAGGGCCAGGGTATGACTGAGGAAGCAAAGCCTAACTTTGTATCTGTGTTCACCAACGAAGAGCATGGGGTCCTGGACATACTGAATGAGGAGATACCGCACACGCTATACATTGTGTGAGACAGTGAGGTTCAGATGACGGCATGGTAAGGTATATGGGAAAGGAACTCACCCTGACGACCCAAGTGAGGTTGTTTAACTTTTTGTGACATTATGTGATGGTTCTGGGCATCGTGTTCCTGGCCGACACGTGCTGTGCCACTTCCCTCAAAACCGCCGAAAGGCATTTGGCTGTGACCTCCCGACAGTGCCTGGGTGCAGGACATCCCTTCACTTCTCGCCGAGTATAGCATCGAAGGCGGCCTCTGAGAAGCGGCGGGCATGCTGGCCACCTCTCACCTCTGCCAACTTCTCCCTCTCAATAAGATGCGGTGGCTGCAATGATCAGAATGAGGTTGTGCCGCGTCATATTACCTCCCCGTTAACAGCCAGATGACGCCAGTATGTCTGCTGCACAGCTCCTGAGGCCTAATAGCGCTCTGATCTTAGCGCCCTGCTTGTCGCCTTTAGCGCCTTAGGAGTCGCGTGTAACACTTGATTTACCGCTCTATTTCCCTCTTGGGGTGATGCAACTGAATTTCATTGATCTTCTCAACTGAACCCCAACACTTACCCGCTCAGATGATACAGAATCTTCGCGAGATTGTCCCATACCGCAAAACCACCTTCAGTCAGCTGCATCTGAGTTGGTGGGGATATGGATGTTGTGACTGTTGTGTCTGTTGAAGTACTTGTGAGCTGCCAACTCACTCTGATCATCAGCCAAGTCAGACTCATAATGATCTACTCGTGGTACTGAAGGTGCATCACTCGCTAGAAACATTTGGTCCACATGAAAATTCCTGATATAGCCACCAATTTTGACCAAATAATTGTACCAATGTCCCATTTGCGAGGACCTGCCCTTTTCGACAGACTGAGAACTCTGACCTGATCACCCTTCTGAAAGCACCGGTCTTTGATACCGGAATGATAATGACATTTCTGCACAGATTGTGCCTTCTCTACCTTATCAGACAAGTTCGATTGCAATAAAGTGAGATGCAGCCCCAGCCCACGCATCATCAATAATTCAGCAGGTGTGTACCCTGTTATAGAATGTAGATGTAGTTCCGTATTTAAAAAGAAAATTCGTTAACCAATGCTTCATGCTCATTGATGATCCAGTCTGTAGAAGTTGCTGCCTCCTCCATCGCGACTGTTGCTCTTTTGCTCCTCCTCATCGTCCTGCTCTTGCTCCTCCTCTTGCTCTTCCTTCTCCCGAGGTGCTACAGCTATGCCTGGTGACAATGGCTATGCCCTCATGATGGTCACGTTGTGCAGCATGCAGCGGATGGCGATGTATAGGGACACATGCTCAATCAAGTACTTCAGGACTCCTCCCAAGCGATCAAGGCAGCAGAACCGTTGCTTCAGCGCTCCGATGGTCTGCTCGATGATGTTCCTGGTGATGGCATGGCTCGCATTGTACGTGTGTTGACCAGGAGTTTTGGAGTTGCAAAGTGGAGTCATGAGCCAGGTGCATAGTGGATAAGTATTGTCTCTGAGCAGCCAGCCGCGAGTTCCATTTGGGGGCTGGAACAGAGCTGGCACACTGGTCTGACGCAGGATGAAGGCATTGTGGGATAGCGGGCTTTGACGGTCATGATTCTGTGTGTGTGGTCACACACCAACTGGACATTCAGTGAGTGATAGCCTTTGCAATTACGGAAGATCTCTGGATTGTGCTGCGGCACCCTGCACCATGGGGAAGCCCGCTGTTCTGGCAAAGCCACATGCATGTTCGTGCTGCTTCTTTCTGCTCATAGGGAAGGAGATGTAGTCCCTCCTCCTTCTGTACAGAGCATCTGTGACCTTGCGAATGGAGCAATGGATGCCAAACTGGGAGGTGTTGGTGATGTCTCCTGTTGCTCCCTGGAAAGATCCATTGGCGTAGAAATTAAGAGCGATTGTGACCTTGACTGCCACTGAGAGAGCCGTTCTCACCCTGGTATGAGGCTCAAAGTTTTGTTGCAGCAGATGGCAGAGCTCTATTACCACGTCCTTGCTGAAACGTAGCCTTCACACACACTGCTCCTCAGTGAAATTGGTGTAGGAGAACTGCTAATAGAATACCCTGGGGGAGTAAGGCCTCCTGTTGCCACCATTATGGCGCCTTCTTCCTCTGGCAGAATCTTGATGTGCTTCTCTGTGCCTCTCCCTTTCCCTCTCCCTTTGCCTCTCACTGTGGCGTGCTCCATGGACCTCTCCATGGACCTCTCCCTGTGCTGCTCCCTCTCTTAGTCATTGTCTTTCTCTCTCCCTCTCTCGATGCCTTTCCCTCTGCAATTGGCAGTGCCATTGTCTTCGGCAAAGCATCCTCTGACAGTGAAGTCGGAGCAGGCGGTCGGCTGCCAGCACAGACCCAAAGAAGCAACAGAAATGGTACAATATTGAAAGGTCTGTGAGTGATACAGGGGAAAAGGTAGGAGGCAGAAGAATGATTGAGGAATAAATCACTGAAATCTGTCCTGCAGCCACACTGACTAACTGATGCAAACCAGAAATAGGTAATGGCCGACAACAAAAAACTTTGCAAGATTCAGAGAAGGTTCACTAGATTGATTCCGGAGATGAGGGGGTTAACTTATGAAGAAAGGTTGAGTAGGTTGGGCCTATACACATTGGGGTTCAGAAGAATGAGAGGTAATCTTATTGAAACATATAAGATAATAAGGGGGCTCGACAAGGTGGATGCAGAGAGGATATTTCCACTCATAGGGGAAACTAAAACTAGGGACATAGTCTCAGAATAAGGGGCCGCCCATTTAAAACTGAGATGAGGAGACAGTTTTTCTCTCAGAGGGTTGTAAATCTGTGGAATTCTCTGGCCCAAAGAGCTGTGGAGGCTGGGTCACTGAATATATTTAAGGCGGAGATAGACAAGTTTTTGAGCGATAAGGAAGTAAAAGGTTATTGGGGAGCGGGCAGGGAAGTGGAGCTGAGTCCATGATCAGATCAGCCATGATCTTGTTGAATGGCGGAGCAGGCTCGAGGGGCCAAATGGTCTACTCCTGTTCCTATTTCTTATGTTCTTACGTTCTTATGTTTAAGATTGTGCCTTGAAATAGCACTGGTGTATCCGGTTCCCGACTGCAACTCGACAGCTCAAGCTGTTGTTGTCATCGGCAGGCGCTAAGATCAGTTGGATCGGACAATTTCACTTCCAGGGCAGTCAGGGGGTGATGCGCACGGTAATTATGTCATCATCGCAACCGAGGGGGGCGCTCTCGCCAGGAGCTGAGTGTTACTTTGTAGTGCCTCTGCAAAACCACTGCCCAATTCCGCAGCGGATGATTTTTTTCTCCACGCCCGGGAGAAATCTGTTTAGCGCCCTGTTCATGCCTCCCAGAGGTGCTCACGACCGTTGCTGAAAGGGGCAATTTTGGCCCCTAGACTATATTCCTAGGCGCTGAAATTGCCCACCACCGGAAACGTGGCACACCTACCTTGTTTCAGTTGTTTTTACCAGTACGGTGGATGCAGTGCCCTCTTGAGCAAAATTCCGCTCTTTGGCTTTTTTTTCCCAGCGGAGCGGCAGTCGGTGATAATGGGGGCAGATGTGCGGCGGGGAGAGGAAGTTCGCACACTAGAAGTGTGGAAGTTGGGGAGGGGGGGGCGGGCAAAGTGTCCGCCGCTGTCAGTCATCAGCATAGCGCTGATGATGTCATCACGGTGCCGCATCACCACATCTCTCCCCTTCACTTAAAGGGGAGAAACGCTGAGATTCTATAAGTTAGGTCCACTGGGCCACCAGGGAGGGTTTCGGCAGGGCCAGGCTGCCTGTTGGCGGCCCGGCCGAACCCAGGGGCATAATTGATGGCCCGACAGGGCAGTCGGCCGACAAAAAAAAAGATGGCGGCCTCAGCAGTAGGTCATCCCCTTAGGCAGCTGCACCGCCATTTTGCAAGTAGTCCAAGCACAGTGCACCGTCGGAAAAAGCTGCCGGTGGCACCGAGCAGCGGGAGCAAGATTTTCTCAGCAGAATTACACGATCGAGGGGGAAACATCCGCTCTGATGACACATTTAGGATGGATTGGCAGCAGCGGAGCAGTAGTGGGGGGAGTGGGTCACACCCGGGATGCGGAATTTTCAAAGTGACGGCCATTCCACAAAAAATCGGCAGCCATTGCACTCCGTAGCGTGGTCACCGATTTCTGGTGGTAACTGGCCTTAAGGGAAGGGACAATTTCGGAGTTTAGAAGAATGAAAGGTGATCTAATTGAAACATATAAAATTCTTAAGGAGCTTGACAGGGTTAGTGCTGAGAAAATGTTTCCCCTGGCTGAGGAATCTATACCATGGGGTCACAGTCTCAGAATAAAGGGTCGACCATTTAGGACTGAGAAATTTCTTCACTCAAAGGGTTGTGAATCTTTGAAATTCTCTACTCCGGAGAGCTGTGGATGCTCAGTTGTTGAGTATATTCAAGACAGAGGTCGATAAATTTTTAGGAACTAAGGGAATGAAGGGACATGGGATAGTGTAGGAAGGTGAAGTTGAGGTAAAAGATCAGCCATGACCTTGTTGAATGGCGGAGCAGGTTCGAAGGGCCGAATGGCCGATTCTTGCTCCTATTTCTCAAGTTCTTATGTTCTTATGTCCAGAGAGACTTGGGAGGTCAAGCTACATAGATCATTAAAATGTCATGAACAGGTACAGTAAATAATCAAAAAGGCTAATGGGATGCTGGCCTTTATTATCTAGAGGACCAGAACATCAGGGGTTAGATGTTATGCTGCAGTTATACAACACCCTGGTTAGACCACACCTGGGGTGCTGTGAGCAGTTCTGGGCACCACAATTTAGGAAGGATATAATGACCTTGGAGGGAGTGTAGCGTAGGTTTACCAGAATGATACCCAGACTCCAGGGATTAAATTATGAGATGAGATTGCACAAATTAGGGTTGTATTCCCTAGAATTTAGAAGGTTAAGGGTTTTCAAGATATTAAGGGGAACGATTGGGGTAGATAGAGAGAAACTAGTTACATTGGTTGGGGAATCTAGGACTAGTGGGCATAGTCTAAAAATTAGAGCCAGACCTTTCAGGAGTGAAATTAGCAAAAACACTTCTACACACAAAGGATGGCAGAAGTTTGGAACTCTTTTCCACAAATGGCAACTGATGCTAGATCAATTGTTAATTTTAAATCTGAGATTGGTAGATTTTTATTCACCAAAGGAAAGGTATAAAGGGATATGGGTCAAAGGGGGGTATAAGGAGTTAGGTCGCTGATCAGTCATGATGTCATTGAATGATGTAATAGGCTCGAGAGGATAAATGACCTACTCCTGTTCCTATGATAAAGAATGGAGCAATTTACAGCTTTTATATGCAGTGCCAGCATCAAACACTCCTGGGGCAAGTATATACAGGATAAAGCTCCCTCTGTGCCGTCTCACCCACAGAGTCAGCAGCGAATGATTACTATGCCAATGCAACATTTCGATTTCTCACATCAGTGCTTGTAATTTCCTCAGAACTGCTCCCGCTGTAACTTCTCCCGAGGCACGTCGGAAAATCCATTGGCATAAGCAGGGTTTACGCCGGACTACCGACAAGGTTACAGCGGGAGAGCAGGGAGCTGCTTCAAGGAAATTCTAGGCGCTCAATAATCCCTGTGACTTCTCTTAAGTGAGACCGATAATTTAGAGTTAAGTAATGCTGAATTATTGTTAGTTTTGGATTGTTGACTTTCATCCAATAGGATTGTGCTGACACTGTACAAACTCCTATCACAAGGGACCCATAGAATCAAATTCTGGGAGATAGAATTTATTCAATTTTGGCACTGAAAACCTAAACTGTAAAGAAAAATAAAAACAGATTTAAAACGTGAAGGAATTTAATTGAATAAAACAAGAATATACAAGCAATTAATGAGGGCACTGGAAGCTAAAAGTTTAAAATCTGCAAAAGTTATTATAGGGCTAGAATTTCCTATGGCTTGCCGCTCAGTTTCTGGGCAGTATTGGCCAATGTGGGCACTAATCAGGCGAGTGAGAAATTCCTTACCTGAGTTACGCCGGCGGTTTTGAGGTACCGCTGGGGAAGGGACCGGCGACATGCATCATCCTCCTGAGATCGCCCTGGCGCGATATTTGAGTCAGCGGTGACCCGTAGGTGAGTATGAAAGAAACACCCAGAGGATCAGCAGAGCTGGACGGTAGGTCAGCAGTTCTGCAAGAAAATGGTTAGTGATTGTTGTTTTACTAATTATTTAAAAAAATCTATTGTGGTGATTTAGTTTAAAAGTGTCTTGGGAATTTTTTTAGATTTTTTGAGTTGATTTTTTTTAAATTATTTTTTATTGTTTTTCTGCTGTCAGGGTAAATTGTTATTGATATTTTAAATTTATTGCCCATTTTGTTTAGGAACTGCTCAACAAATTGCACTTTATACCCAGAATAGGGGTGCAAGGCCCATGTTTTTTGCTCAGCAGATTTTAAAATTTTTTTGGGGGGAAGTTTTCAACGATGATAATCTTCCCAGTCTTAACGATCTTTTGGGCGACAATTGGGCGCTGGCGGGCTGATAGGAAATTCTAGTCCTCTAGACATTTTCAATAAATGAGTAAATAACAAAGAATTTGCTCAATTCATTGGATACAGAAAACAAAAGTTCTTTCTAAATGGTTTGTTAGAGTTTGGGTTTAATTTTCTGAAAAGCTATGCAGGTTGGATTAAATTCCATTATTATATTCAGTATTCCATAACATAATTCAAGTGAGCCAAGTTGGAGCTGTTTAGGCTAAATGGCCAAATTCAGTTTGGCCTTAGTCAGAAACTTTAGGGCCAGGATTCCCTTCTTATTTAAAAGAGGCTGTGCCCCTGCAGAGGGACATTACTTTGGGTTGAACGGTACACACAACCTCCATTTTCATGACCATATTTCCCCAGTTACTGATTGTCAAGTGTGGAGTTGTTACTGCAATTGATTGTGAGGGAATTAAACTAATACACATATATGGAATGACATAAATCTCTCAAGCATTTTAGGTTCATGACGGTATTAATTCATCTCTCTCACAGTTATCCTCATTAGGGTATCCAAAGCAGCTTCCTTACTGAGATTATTAATAATTGGTGTGCGTGTAGAAAATGTTCACAAAGCAGCAAAACGAGAAAGATGAATGAAGGATACTAATACCAATATTAATTGCAGTTCTTTGTTTAATTTTAGAGGCTGGAAATTCATCAAAAATCACCAAAAAACCGCAAAGACTCCGCTTGGAATTCTCAGCGGAAAATTCTTGAAAAAATGGAAAAAAATCTGCCCGGCGGGAAAAATCAGCATTGCACCAGGATTTGCGGCAGAAACCGCGATCCTTATCAACTTTAGTCCTATTACCGCTACAAGTTGGGCCTCGAGAGGGGGGAAAACACAAAAAATATTTTTCAAAAAAACAATAAATAAAAAAATCGCAAAGCATTCACAAGACCCTTTTCTGGTGAATCACTGCAAAAGAATTTAAAAATAAACTTTAACTCACCTTTTTTTACAGGGTTTCATACCTGCCGCCGTTCTAAGGACTCTTCGACTGGTTTCTCCTCAGCGTTTATTTTTTCCCCTCTACGGGTCATCACTGTGGCCAAACTCGGGCAGAAACGGTTTTTCCAGTGTTGCACTCCGGCGGTCCACTCCCCAAACGTATTTCAAAACCACTGGTGGAAGACTTCAATGAATTTCCCACCGGGTGGTTTTCCACCCAAAACGAAGAAATACCACCAGAAAAACGCCATGGCAGGCTGATGAATTTCCAGCCATGGAAAGTTATTCACTTTTTACAATATTTTCAAATCATTTAATTGATTTAAGATGATAGCAAATATAATAAATATGAAAACGTTATTTTAACATTTTCTTTAGGAAAGATTTTGTACAGGATATTTAAAATGGCTAATCCCCGAGGGTGGCTATGACAGAACATGTTTCGACGTGAAACGTTAACTCTGTTTCTCTCATCACAGATGTTGCCTGACCTGCTGAGTATTTCCAGCATTTTCTGTTTTTATTTCGATCTTCGTCCTAATTGCTTTTGGGTGCATGATCCTTTTAATGGACTGCGCAGGTCTTCCAGACAGCTGCGTGACCATGCAGCTTAGCGAGCACAGGGGTGAATGGTGAATGGGACTTGCTGCGTGTTAGGATAGGTGCAGCAGAGTTTTTGAATGAATTCAAGTTCATTGAGGTGGAAGATGGGAAGCTGGCCAGGAGAACATTGGAATAGTTGAGTCCAGCAAATAACACATAAAAATAATGCTATGCATGTTGTAGGTCCAACACAGCTCTCATTTTTTAAAGTTCATTTATTTATTGCCCAACCTGAGTTGCCCTTGAGAGGGTGGTAGTGAGCTGCCTTCTTGAACCATTGTGGCATGGGGCGGGGGAGGGGGGGGGGGAGGAAGGAGAGGGCGACTGTGGTGGAGGTGTGAAGAAGGTGGGGGTGGAAGAATGTGATCTAGCCCTAACTGAAGATGGGAGAACGTGATCTATCCACCCATCTAGATCATGTTCTTGCTCTCATCAGCCCCCCCACCCTCCTCCTTTAGACTTGGATCATGTTCTTCTCCCCTTCTCACTGAGCTCTTCACCCAACAAGTACCTGACCTTCTCTCCCCGAGCTCCTGACATTCTCTCCCCTCTCCTCCAATCCTCTCCTCCCTCCCACTTTGATCCTCTCTCCTCTCCTCCCCCCCCCCCCCCCCCCCGCCTCGGCATCCAACCCGATCTCTTGACCTTCTCCACATGGAGCCGAGGAAGCATGGTGGTGCAAGCTGGAACCGCCACACTGTTTGGTACTGCGCATGCGCAACTGGATCGAGTGGGCATGCAAGGTACCAAATGAGCATGCATGTGCAGGGAGAGTCAAAAATGCGCCTTTAACGTAGTAAAACATCCCAAGGCGCTTCACAGGAGTGTTGTCAAACAAAATTTGACATCAAATCACATAAACGGATAAGGGCCAAACACAACGTCTTAAAGGAGGAAAGAAAAGCGGAGAGGTTTCGGGAGGGAATTCTAGAACTTAGGGCCTTGGCAGCAGAAGACATGGCCATAAATGGTGCAGCGATTAAAATCAGATGTGCACAAGAGGCAGAATTGGAAAAGTGCAGGTATGTCAGAGGATTGTAGGGCTGGAGAAGTTTATATACATAGGGAGGAGCAAGGCCGTGGATGGATGTGAAAATAAGGATGAGCCTTTTAAAATCCAGCCATTGCTTAACTGGGAGCCAATATAGGTCAGTGAGCACAGGGGTGATGGGTGAACAGGACTTGGTGTGAGTTAGGACACGGGCAGCAGAGTTTTGGATGATGTCAAGTTTACGGGTGGGTGGAAGATGGGAGGCCGGCCAGGAGTGCCTTAGAATAGTCAAGTTTAGAGTTAATAAAAGCACGGATGAGGGTTTCAGCAGCAGATGAGCTGAGGCAGCAGCAGTGTAGGGCAAGGTTATGAAAGCATAGGCCTTACACTAAACATCCGTAAAACAAAAGTCCTCCACCAACCTATCCCCGCTGCACAGCACTGCCCCCTAGTCATCAAGGTCCACGGCGTGGCCCTGGACAATGTGGACCATTTCCCATACCTTGGGAGCCTCTTATCAACAAGGGCAGACATTGATGACGAGATTCAACTCCGTTTCCAGTGCGTCAGCGCAGCCTTCGGCCACCTGAGGAGCGGAGTGTTCGAAGATCAGGCCCTCAAATCTGCCCTCAAGCTCATGGTCTACAGGGCTGTAGTGATACACGCCCTCCTGTATGGCTCAGAGATATGGACCATGTACAGTAGACACCTCAAATCGCTGGAGAAATATCACCAACGATGTCTCCGCAAGATCCTGCAAATCCCCTGGGAGGACAGACACACCAACGTTAGCGTCCTCAACCAGGCCAACATCCCCAGCATCGAAGCCTTGACCACACCACACTCGATCAGCTCTGCTGGGCAGGCCACATAGTTCACATGCCTAAGCAAGCGCTCTACTCGGAACTCCTTCACAGCAAATGAGCCAAAGGTGGGCAGAGGAAACATTACAAGGACACCCTCAAAGCCTCCCTGATAAAGTGCAACAACCCCACTGACACCTGGGAGTCCCTGGCCAAAACCGCCCTAAGTGGAGGAAGTGCATCCTCAAGTCTCATCGCCGAGAGCATGCAGAAACCAAGCGCAGGCAGCGGAAAGAGCATGCGGCAAACCAGTTCCACCCACCCCTTCCCTCAACGACTATCTGTCCCACCTGTGACAGAGACTGTGGTTCTCGTATTGGACTGTTCAGTCACCTAGAACTCATTTTTAGAGCGGAGGCAAGTCTTCCTCGATTCCGAGGGACTGCCTATGATGATGATACAGAGGTGGAAATAGGCATTTTTAGTGATGGTGTCTGTTGGTTGAGAACTCATTACTCTGGATCCCTGTTTACTTTTGTGCTGCTGTATTCTCTGCTAAAAGTAAGATGGACGTCGGCGACTTGATGCCAAAATATAATGGGATCTTTCAAATGATTTGATACCTTACATTTTCCATCATTATTGCTGTAGCAACCCCCTGGCGAACAGCAGTGGCATTCAACAGGCGTCCAGCATTGCATTGGGAGTGCAACATCAGGACTGATATAAATAACAAAATAAGGACAATAAATGTACTGCATGACAATGGATCACCAGTTCCACAGAAATAGAATTTGTCAATTCACCAGAGGCAGCAGAACTTCTGTGAAATCTAATGTTGTCTGCCCCTTTAAGCTTCTGCAAGCATCAATCTCCTGCAACAATGGTTATTTCTTACATCATCATCCAGAATATTAAATTACATTTTTCAGTTGGACAAACACAAAGACTACTCCAGAAACTTAAGACCACCAAGAGAAAAATCTAGGCCAAGGTGTATAAGAACAAAAGAAATAGGAACAGGAGTAGGCCATACGGCCCCTCGAGCCTGCTCCGCCATTTAATATGATCATGGACTCAGCTCCACTTCCCCGCCCACTCCCCATAACCCCTTATCCCCTTATCATTTAAAAAACTGTCTATTTCGGTCTTAAATTTATTCAATGTCCCAGCTTCCACAGCTCTCTGAGGCAGCAAATTCTACAACCCTCTGAGAGAAGAAATTTCTCCTCATCTCCATTTTAAATGGGTGGCCCCTTATTCTAAGATCATGCCTTCTAGTTCTAGTCTCCCCCATCAGTGGAAACATCCTCTCTGCTTCCACCTTGTCAAGCCCCCTCATAATCTTATACGTTTCGATAAGATCACCTCTCATTCTTCTGAATTCCAATGAGTAGAGACCCAATCTACTCAACCTTTCCTCATTAGTCAACCCCCTCATCTCCGGAATCAGTGAACCTTCTCTGAACTGCCTCCAAAGCAAGTATATCCTTTCATAAATATGGAAACCAAAACTGCATGCAGTATTCCAGGTGTGGCCTCACTAATACCCTGTATAGCTGTAGTAAGACTTACCTGCTTTTATACTCCATCCTCTTTGTAATAAAGGCCAAAATTCCACTTGCTGTACCTGCATACTATCCTTTTGTGTTTCGTGCACAAGTACCCCCAGGTCCCACTGTACTGCAGCACTTTGCAATCTTTCTCCATTTAAATAATAACTTGCTCTTTGATTTTTTTTCTGCAAAAGTGCATGACCTCACACTTTCCAACATGATACTCCATCTGCCAATTTTTTGCCCACTCACTTAGTCTGTCTATGTCCTGACTGGCTGGCCTGGACAAATGCAGTACGCGTGGTAAATTTTATTCCAGACTATTAATCATGTCCTTCTCACCAAATGCGCAACTAGTACAACAAAGACAAATCCCATAAATCAGCTCGCTATCATTTCAGAATGAAGCCCTTTATGTGGAATTTGAAGAATAGTGGAATAATGGATTCAGAAATCCTGGAGTATTTGGGTTAACAATTTTCATCAGTAAGTAGAACAGCTTAAAGTGCATAACAAAGTTAAAGCACCAACCAAGGACAACAAGATAATGGAGACATTGAGAAACAGACAAAGTTTATAGTAGAAATTGTTAAAAAAACCATAGAAAAGAACTAACACATTTTCAAAACCTGTTCCAAAAGGATCCATTACTGTGAAACACAGTTATCAGTAGCAACTGCCAGCTTCTGAATGATATCCATTCCCTTATTAGAACCATGGGGTAGATTTTAACTATCAGTGGCTGATCAGGAGCGCGCTGGCTGGCCGACTGATAGTCAGTGCAGAAGGTTTGATTGATTTTGAAAGCTGGGCTTTATTACCATGCTGTCAATGGGCTTCAAGTGCCAAATAGGCTCCCCACTGCAGCTCATTTGCTCAGAGCCGGCACAATATCAGGCATCCTGGAGGTAGGGGCGGATTAACCATGGGGCGGATAGGGCTGCAGCCCCAGGCCCACCAAAGAACATAGACCCACCAAATAAATGTAGGAAAAAAAATATAACACCGCCCAAATAGGCTCAATAGAAGAGACAATAAGAGAGGAAAAACAAGACTGAGGAAAATATTGTTTACTGGCCTAATGAGTACATACATATTTTTGTAGAGACTTGGGGCTAGACTTTCCCGAGAGCCCCTCAACACCCAATTGCCCGCCCAGAAAAACCGCTAACGTTTTGCAAGTAATGCTGACAAAAATTTCCATTATTAAGCTAAAAATAATCGCCCAGCGAGTAAATGGATCTTGCACCATTATTCTCAGCGGTTTCTCGCGGCTAAATGGGAAACTAAGTACAATGGGCAGTTCTTAACAACATTTTAAAAATTTAGTCCGAGGCTGCAGTTGGGCTTAGGGAGGGGAGAAAACTTTTTTTTAAACTTTCATGAGAAAAAAGTTAGAAAAACATTCTCAAGACACTTTTATACCTAATTGCCATTTTACAATTTAAAAAAATAAATAAAGAACCTTTAACTTACCTTTCTTTGCGGAGTACTCACCTACCACCCTGTTTAAGCAGCTTTTACAGAACAGTTCCCTCGGCGATCTGAACAGGCTTCCGTTGAGGCCAAACTTACGCATGGCGATTTTCTCGGTGGTGTACATCGGCGGTTTGGTTCCGGAGAGCATTTTGAGATTTAGGCGAAACCATTAAAAAACTAAGAGGGAAACTTTCGCCGGGTAGAAAAACAGCTGTACCGCCGAGAAAATTGACGAAAACCCGCTGAAAATGAAAGGAAAGTTTAGCCCAAGATTTTTACTATTTATCTGTGTTATTATATAATATATTTAATATATAAAATATGTTAATACATAATATGAATATATTAATAGTATAAGTCCACCATAGTAATTTGCTTTTATATTTATACGTAATGTAATGAACATGAACAAACATAACTATAGGCCCATTTGGATCAGTTTGCCCCAGGCCCATCAGGCCCTTAATCCGGCCCTGCCAGAAGGACAACTCTCCTGGCAGCAAATAGTGGTGATTGGGTGTGGTTGGGGCAGGGGGCTAGAGGGCAGCCCGTGGTGACCGCATCCTATGTTAATCTTGTGGAACCTGAAACCCTCACAAAATATTTTTAATCTTATCATTGTTGGTACTCTTGAGCTATGCCACCTGGTAAAACTGGTCAAAACGTGCACAGTGCACACTCCACCCAAATAATGACTCTCAAATTGGCAGTCAAATCCTATGTACAACACAGAATCCTGATTTTCTCATTAAAAGGGCTTGACACAGGTGAATGCTCTGGCCACTCAGCGGTAGACCTCTTTCAGGATGGCATTAACCAGAGTGGGAGCAGGAGCAGGGTGGCAAATCTTTCCCCATGATTTTCAGGCTGCCACCATGCTGCTTATGCCCAGTGGAGCCAATGAAAATCTCCCTGTGTCTTCTCTTACCCCTCCCAGGACACACACAGGAACTTCCGGCAGAGGCCACTTGAAATGTGCTCAAGAGCAGGAACCCTGACTAATTTCCTCCTCCTTAGCCCACAAATAGGTTGTGGCCAATTAAATCACCCAGCTGTGATCAGAAATAAAACTGGACTGTGTGAACCAGCTACACGTTGCCTTTCCCAACTGAAGCATTAGGGGGGCTGTCAAGGTAAATGATATAAAAAAGAAAACCATGATAAACATGTTTGAAATCTTAATGCCAACTAATAATATATAGGTACAGCGTCGGAAATCTGGAGTTCTGGAATCCGTACTGTTCCGGAATCTGGACACCGGGCCGGTCCGTGGTAGGGTCATCTGGAATCTGGAAAATGTTCCGAAATCTGGACTTGCTGCCTCGGGACCTCGCCCACTTCGGGACCTCAGGATCTCTCAGGACCTACCTCACCCAACTTGGGAGCTCGCCCAGCTCGGGACCTCAGGATCTCTCAGGACCTACCTCAGCCAACTCGGGAGCACGCCCAGCTCGGGACCTCGTCAGACCTCACCCACCTTGGAACCGCAGGACCTCTCGGGACCTACCTCGTCAGACCTCGCCCACCTCGG
Organism: Pristiophorus japonicus; assembly: GCF_044704955.1. Classification (NCBI taxonomy): domain Eukaryota; kingdom Metazoa; phylum Chordata; class Chondrichthyes; family Pristiophoridae; genus Pristiophorus; species Pristiophorus japonicus. The sequence goes on along the minus strand of NC_091991.1, from coordinate 46,443,041 downwards.
GAGCTCGCCCAGCTCAGGACCTCGCTGGACCTCGCCCACTTTGGGACCTACCTCGCCCGCTTCGGGACTTACCTTGCCGGACCTCTCCTTGTAACGGTAACTTTTTCATTCTGTATTCTGCCACATTTTTCATGCCTTTTATTAAAGTCGCAATTTCCTCTGCCACTTCTTCATTGACACATATCTGTAACTCATGAGCTACCACAGCCATGTCCTCAATGCTCACCAGCAGCTTCCATAATGTTCCGGATGCTCAACTGGATCTGCTCAACAAACCCTGATGCATTCATATTTTTATTTTTAATGATCAAGCGATTCCGTTCCCGTTTCATCAATGGCAGGCTTTTCTGGTTTTGGGACATATGAAAGATGTTCCAATGTCCGGAAATACCCGAACCTCAGCACAGGCGTTTCTGGATTCGGGACTTCGGAAAGACGTTCCGAAGTCTGGAAATACCCAGAATCCAGAGCGGCCTCGGTTCCGAAGCTTCCGGATTTTCAACGCTATACCTGTACTGTATTTAATGAAAATATTTAAATAATGTCTCAGCTAATAAATAAACAAATTATATTTTTATCATTACAAAGTTTTTCTTCTCTTGGCTATTAAAGTATAACGACTTCAGAATGCTTTAGCTGGTGTGTTGGACCTTGATTAACAATTCAAATGCCATGTTGGGCCAATGTTTTTCCTGCTTTCTATTTCATTGCATTGCTTGTGAGGTGTGAACCAATCTGTTGATTGACAGGTGAACATGTTATGTTGTCTGTTGATGGATTGTGTGTGTCACTGGGTGGTTGATTTATCTTCACTGCCTTGATTGCAATCATTTCACTGTCAGTACTTTCTTAGTGTTTGATGTATTTATTGTGGACATACTTTGATCCACATTTCCTTTTGATCGTTTTTTTCTTTTGTTTTATTAATCTTGCATTTTCTTCTTATGTTTTCTTTATGAAAGTATTTTTGTTGCTATTGTCTCAATAGTGTAGCATTGATTTATATTTGAGAACATTATTTTTCTTACAGAAAAGCATGAGGGTAAGGCTTGAATATTACTCGAAAGTAGCAGCACAGGACATATATACATGCTAAGAGGCTGCAGGGTGACTTGGACAGGTTAGGTCAGTGGGCAAATGCATGGCAGATGCAGTATAATGTGGATAAATGTGAGGTTATCCATTTTGGGGGCAAAAACACGAAGGCAGAATATTATCTGAATGGCGCAGATTAGGAAAAGGGGAGGTGCAATGAGACCTGGGTGTCATGGTTCATCAGTCACTGAAAGTGGGCACGCAGGTACAGCAGGCGGTGAAGAAGGCAAATGGTATGTTGGCCTTCATAGCTAGGGGATTTGAATATAGAAGAAGGGAGGTCTTACTGCAGTTGTACAGGGCCTTAGTGAGGCCTCACCTGGAATATTGTGTTCAATTTTGGCCTCCTAGTCTGAGGAAGGACGTTCTTGTTATTGAGGGAGTGCAGCGAAGGTTCACCAGACTGATTCCAGAGATGGCTGGGCTGTCATATGAGGAGACACTGGATCAACTGGGCCTTTATTCACTGGAGTTTAGAAGGATGAGAGGGTATCTCATAGAAACTGTGGTGTATGTAGCACACAAATCAATGACTCCACATGGTCTGGTGTAAATCTAACTGCTGTGACCTTCGTCCTTTATTGTTCAGCTCCAGAGTGCCTCTCAGGTGTGGTGGTCAGTCTTTTAGTGTTGCAGGCACTTCCAGGTTTCCCACCACAGCGCCCTCTGTGGTGTAGCATTGTGCTTACATTACATTTAAAGTACCAGGACGATACACACATCAATACATAACATCACACTTATCCAACGGAAGGCAGGTAGGCATAGACAGTGCGTTAGTATGGTACATGTGATCTGGTACATTAACTAGTTATTGACTGGTAACGGATCCCTGATTTCCTTGTTAGCCCTTATTAATAATTGTACTTCATATCCATTATTTTACACAAATACAGTGGCCATTCAGCATGAAAAAATTAATCCTTGTTATAAATTCGCCATCTCACATTAACATAGCTCATTTTAGACTCGCTGTGCCTTACAGAAGTCCTTTGTGGGGACCACCTCATGGTAAGGCCCTTTTAAGACTCCCGGATGCATTTCCTTTTTAAGGCGTCATCTTTGATGCAGGAGGATTCCACGAGGCTTCTCCTTGGGCGCCGCCATCTTTGATGCTCTGCTGCTCTGGACACGATGCCGCCGCCATCTTGCTCTCTGCCGCTCCGGATGCCCTCCACCGTCGCAGCCTCCGCTCCCCTCCGCTGCCACCTGACTTGCCGCCTCTCCTGCGGCTGTCGTCGTCGCTTCTCCGGCGGACACCGTAGCTGCCTCCCCTGCGGCCGTCGTGGCCTCTCCAGCGGCCGCACTTGCCGCCTCCCCTGCGGCCGCCATGGCCCCTGACCTCCAACTGCTGCCGCCGCCCGACTCTCCCTCTGCGTGGGCCCTCCGATCCGCCGGCCATCCTGGATCCCTCGCACCCCGCCCGCAGCGCCCCGCTGGCTCACCCCCCCCCCGCCTCCCCCCACTAGGCCCCTCTCTGCAGGGCTGCTTGCCTGTGGGGGCTGAGGCTGCAGGATCTCTGTGTGAGGTCTGGGGCTGGGGCTTGCCTGTGGGGGGATTGAGGCTGCAGGATCTCTGTGTGAGGTCCGGGGCTGGGGCTTGCCTGTGGGGGGATTGAGGCTGCAGCTCCAGCTCGGTCGGCGCTGCTCTCTGGGGACCCGGGGCACGGCAGCACCCCGGGGAGCAGCAGCCTGTGGAGTGATGAAGTCTTCCCAGTTCCCACGGACCGTCCCCATCCACCTCCGGCCGAGGAGTGTCGGCCCATCGCCTGCAGCGACCCACAGAGGTAAACCGTGCGTCTCGTCCCCATGGGATACCTGCACCATCGCTCTGCCAAGAACAGGTATCAGTTCCCTGGTGTAGGTACACAGCTTCGCCGTGACCAGGACCAGCTTGGGTCGTGCAGCTGGGTTAATCCACAGTTATCAAAAGTTCTCCGACTCATCAACGACGGATCCGAGCCCATGTCCACTTCCATAGTCACAGAGACTCCGTTGATTTTTACTTCCCTTATCACTGGGGGCGAATCGTCGGTACACGTGTACAGTCCCAACACCTCATCATCTTCTGCCTGCCCCTCACTGGATGATGGATCATCCCCCATCTCCTCAGCCACGTGGTGAGTCCGATTTCTTTTACACATACGCTGAAGGTGGCCTTTAATGTGGCAGGTATCACACGTGTACTCCGCAATCCTGCACCGGTGAGCCCATGGCTTCCTCCACATGGTGCTGCTTGATTGGCCCCCCTCAGCGGACTCTGAGTTCCAGGACTCTGAGGTCTGTGCTCTCTGCCCCGAGCAGAGCCACGTTCTGCAATTTTGTCCATGGTGGGCGCTATCCTTGGACAGTGCCTGCCGGGTTCGAGACTGTGTGGATTATTTGCTTGGTGCTGCAAGTCGAGGTCATATGTGCCCGGCTGATGGTGATGGCCTTTGTCAGAGTGACTGTGGGTTCCGTGGCTAGCAGCTTGTGAAGGAGGCCCTTGTGGTCAATCCCCATAACGAAAACGTCCCGCAAAGCCTCGTCAGGTTTGTGCGCCAAAATCACACAGCGCCGCGAGTCTCCTAAGGTCCGCAGCATATTAGGTGATATCCTGGCCCTCAGGTCTGCAGTGATGGTAAAATTTGTATCTGGCCATGAGGATGCTCTCCTTTGGTTTCAACTGGTCACGAATGAGTTCAGTCAGCTCCTCGTATGACTGATCCCTGGCGCTCCCGGGTGCCAGCAAATCCCTGACGAGACAGTAAACCTCATCTCCACAACTGGAGAGCAATATCGCCTTACGCTTATCTCTCATTGCGTCCGTGTCCTCCGTCAGGTCGTTTGCTGTGAAGTAGTACTCGAGCCTTTCCGTAAAGGCCTCCCAATCATTGCCCACGGTAAAATCCTTTAGCGAGCCCAGAGTAGCCATGGTTGTATGGAGTTCGTCCGCTTCCTAGTCGCCAATGTGGTGTATGTCGCACACAAATCACTGACTCCACACGGTCTGGTGTAAATCTAACTGCTGTGACCTTCGTCCTTTATTGTTCAGCTCCAGAGTGCCTCTCAGGTGTGGTGGTCAGCCTTTTATAGCGCCTGTTGCAGGCACTTCCAGGTTTCCCACCACAGCGCCCTCTGTGGTGTAGCATTGTGCTTACATTACATTTAAGGTACCAGGACGATGCACACATCAATACATAACAGAAACGTATATGATTCTGACGGAACTGGACAGGTTAGATGCAGGAAGAATATTCCTGATGTTGGGGAAATCCAGAACCAGGGGACATAGTCTTAGGATAAGGGGTATGCCATTTAGGACTGAGATGAGGAGAAACTGCTTCACTCAGAGAGTTGTTAACTTATGGAATTCCCTGTCGCAGAGAGTTGTTGATGCCAGTTCACTGGATATATTCAAGAGGGAGTTAGATATGGCTCTTACGGTTAAGGGGATCAAGGGGTATGAAGAGAAAGCAGGAAAGGGGTACTGAAGGAATGATCAGCCATGATCTTATTGAATGGCGCTGCAGGCTCGAAGGGCCTACTCCTGCACCTATTTTTCTATGTTTCTATAATGGAGTTGTTGTAAAAGACTGGTGCCAAAAATGCTGCACTGACATACACAGCTGTGTTTCCCTTTGGTTGAAAATCTGAATGTATATTACACTCACTTTTTTTTATTAAGGAATGGAGGAAAATACACCCAAGTAAAACATTAATGTTGCAAGCAAGGTAGCAAGGTATTAGAAGTGAAAATAGCAAGATTATTCAAATGGCATTATCATGCCATGATGAGATGTATTGTGGGAATCGATTTCCAGGGGCTATCTTACCACCGCTCAATTTCTATTGCTTTTAACAGTTGAAGACAAAACTCACACACATAATCAAAGAACACATGGTGAAACAAGTAGCGGACCTCCAGGCCATATCAGTAAGCTAATGTCGGGCTGCACAGGAGGGAGAACTTGAAAGTCAATGGATCTGTAGAACAGTGCAGAATACATGGTATGCAGCTTACTATTCCGGTATTTTACTATTTACTAATGGGACTCTTACCTTAACAGTCCGGATCAGGTCATTAAACTTCATCTTTTACTGCTTCCAGGTTCGAGGGTTCAAACCGGGGGAAATGGAATTGACATGCTCAGCCACCTTAGGCCATGCTTTCCTGGCAGTGTCGCAGATACGCTTCTCCCATCTGATGGAAATAAGATATTCTTCCTCCTCCTTACTTCCTTGATTAAATCCTTCCTGGTATTGTCCGAGAATCTAGGCATTCTCCCAATGGACATTTTCTGCCCATCAGTACACTGAAACAAGCTTCAGCGCAGCTCCACACTGAGCAGCGCACTGTCCCTTTAAGAGGTGCAGCCCACTGCAATTTACGATGACAGCTCACCTATTAAATATAAATTGGCACAAAGCTAAAAAGGGTTCGTGCCTCATGCTGACAGCATCGAGCGAGCAATACGATCATCCCACCCACTCCATTCACATTTTGTGCGCATGTTGAAAGTTCCCCACATGGCGCCTCCTGGCAAAAAAGTAACCATTAATTCTAGAATTCCTGTTATCCCCAGAACCATGCAGCAGCACAATGAACTACAGCCAGCTCTGGGACATTTATCCATCTAATCTCCTTCGATGTCAAAGTAAATGTTTAGCAAAACTCAAGCAAACAAAATCTTCTCACTCTGTAAACAATGGGATAATGGTTCCTGATTTAATTCCCAGGACATTTCCAAATCTCCACTACATGATTGTAATATATAATCACAAATGGAAATTATATATTAATTTTTCCCATCACCACAGGATAGACTCTGTTGACAAATGAATATTTAACACAGGGTAAAATTCTTAATTAATCCGATAATGACAGCTATCTACACATTGTAGCTAGCCTCATTGCACAAACCTAAAAAGGGTAAAGGCTGGATTTTACCAACCTCGGCGGGTCTGGTGTGGATAATGTCGGTGGCAGGTCCCGGCCCTACTGCCAGCTCCAGCCTGCAATATAGAATGAATTTCCTTTGCTTGGGCTTGTTAAGCCTGCCCAGCGTGTTTACCGGCCAATTAGAGGAAATGGGTCTGGTAACGTCATTCCATGACACGTCATCAGCCGATTTCCTTAAATGGCCCATGACCAACTTTAATTTGATAATTATGCTGTCAAGTCAGTCTTCTACAGCATTGAGGTGCTGCAAATACTGACAATTACTGCACAAAGGTGCACAGCTGCAGCCAGGCTCTCCCATGACTACCTCCATATGCTTATGGAGGGAGTCACAGCACACAAGGAGGTCCTTGTCACTTCCCATATGTGGAGTAGACCTCCCTAGCACATCAACACAGCCTGGTTGCACATTGCAGAGGAGGGCACAATCAGGGCTGTGGTCAGGAGGACCTGGGTGCAGTGCGCAAACGTTTCATTGATCTCAGTAGATCACAAAATCTTAGTACAAAGCCACTCAACCTCATCCTGCTGTGTCACTCATCGCATTCCCATCACTCTCTACCTAATTCTTGCATATCCATACTCACACAACTTACCTTGTACCTCCAGCCAACCCTCTCTCTCTATCTACATTATCACATCTCCATCTCACTAGCCACCCCTCACACTCACTCTCATCCTAGTCATCATAGGCAGTCCCTCGGAATCAAGGAAGACTTGCTTCCATTCTTAGAATGAGCCCTGAGGTGGCTGAACAGTCCAATACGAGAGCCATAGTCCCTGCCACAGGTGGGACAGACAGTCGTTGATGGTAAGGGAGGGTGGGACAGGTTTGCTGCACGTTCTTTCCACTGCCTGCACTTGTTTTCTGTATGCACTCAGCAATGAGACTCGAGGCGCTCAGCGCCCTCCCGGATGCACTTCCTCCACTCAGGGCGGTCTTTGGCCAGAGACTCCCAGGTGTAAGTGGGGATGTTGCACTTTATCAGGGAGGCTTTGAGGGTGTCCTTGTAACGTTTCCTCTGCCCACTTTTGGCTCGTTTGTCATGAAGAAGTTCCGAGTAGAGCGCCTGCTTTGGGAGTCTTGTGTCTGGCATGTGGACAATGTGGCCTGCCCAGCAGAGCTGATCAAGTGTGGTCAGTGCTTCAATGCTGGGGATGTTGGCTTTGTCGAGGACACTAGTATTGGTTCGTCTGTCCTCCCAGGGGATTTGTAGGATCTTGCAGACGCATCGTTGGTGGTATTTCTCCAGTGATTTGAGGTGTCTACTGTACATGGTCCATTTCTCTGAGCCATACAGGAGGGTGGGTATTACTATATCCCTGTAGACCATGAGCTTGGTGGTAGATTTGAGGAACTGGTCTTCGAACATTCTTTTCGTCAGGCAGCCGAAGGTTGCACTGGTGCACTGGAGACGATGTTGAATCTCCACATCAATGACTGCTCTTGTTGATAGGAGGTTCCCGAGATATGGGGAGTGGTCCCTGTTGTCCAGGGCCGCACCGTGGATCTTGATGACTGGGAGGCAGTGCTGTGCGGCAAGGACAGACTGGTGGAGGACCTTTGTCTTACGGATGTTTAGCGTAAGGCCCATGCTTTCGTATGCCTCAGCAAATATGTCGACCATGTCCTGGAGTTCAGCCTCTAAATGTGCGCAGATGCAGGCATCGTCCGCATACTGTAGTTCGACGACAGAGGTTGGGGTAGCCTTCGATCTGGCCTGGAGATGGCAAAGGTTGAATAGCTTCCCACTCTAGCTTCTCATCCGAGTGCAGTCATATCAACTAACACACAAGGGTAGGCACTTGGGTCTTTTATGCAATGTTCATGTAAAGTTTCTATTAATATGCTGTCAAACATTGAAACCTTTACTTTCAACACTTGTGTTCTTGGACAGATTTGTGTGTACTTTTGGAAGTGGCTAAGTGAGTTGCCCCACAATGGTCATGAGTGTGAAAAGAATGCCTTGGTCATTGTCAGGATACTTTATGGTGTTGGTGTAGGGTGGTGCCAACCTGGCGCATCATGTGGCAGCCAACATGTGCAGCATCAAGTGAAGTAAATCTGACCATGGTGAGGCCAGGGATGGCCTCCCAGGCAGCAATGTGGCTGGGTGCTGATGCCTTGTGTCCTGTGCAGCATCAATTGATTGCAGAGTAGGTTGATGTTGTTGGCGCTGCTGGTGTGTCTGGTGATGCTGATGTTCAGGCTGAATGTGATGGCATTCTAAGGACCAAGCAAGGTGAGAGAGTATAGAATACACCGATGCTGATGGAATAGGTGGCAGGTGAAGTAGAGTTGACAGAAGCGATCTGTAAATGGTGGGAGAGGTATTGAGGTCAGATTGGATGGAGACTTGTGTAAAGACTTGCAACATTCTGAATCTGTAGCGGAAATGCAACTTAGAAAAGCTAGTGCCTAAGGGAACAGTTCTCAATCAGTGGGACCTTTGACTTGACATTTGAAGCTGTCAACTCATCAGCTGAAACATCATCCGACTCCGCTGCTGCCTCAGCTCATCTGCTGCTGAAACCCTCATCCATGTCTTTATTAACTCTAGACTTGACTATACCAAAGCACTTCTAACCAGCTTCCCATCTTATTTCATCTCGGGGTAATGATAACCAGAGTGTGACAAGAAGGGACAGAGCATACACACATATGACAACATTAAAAACTCTATATCTGAATGCACGCAGCATTCGTAACAAGATGGGTGAGTTGATGGCACAAGTGGAAATAAATGGGTATGATCTGATTGCCATTACAGAGACATGGTTGCAAGGTGACCAAGGATGGGAACTGAATATTCAGGAGTATTTGCCATTTTGTAAGGATAGGCAGAAAGGAAAAGGAGTTGGGGTAGCTCTGTTATTAAGAGATGAGATCAGTGCAGTTGTGAGAAATTATATTGGCTCAGAAGATCACGATGTAGAATCAGTTTGGGTGGAGGTAAGAAATAATAAGGGTAGGACGTCACTGGTGGGACTGGTTTACAGGCCCCCAAACAGTAGCCACAGAGTATAAATCAAGAAATAATAAAGGTATGGCAATAATCATGGGCGATTTTAATCTTCATATTGATTGGACAAATCAAATTGGCAAAGATAGCCTGGAGGAAGAGTTCATAGAGTGTATGTGGGATGGTTTCATGGAACAATATGTTGTGGAGCCAACCAGGGAGCAGACTATTTTAAATCTGGTAATGTGTAATGAGTTTGGATTAATTAATGATCTTGCAGTGAAGGATCCTCTTGGGAAGAGTGATCATAGCATGGTAGAATTTCAAATTCAATTTGAGGGTAAGAAAGCCTGAATTAAATAAACGTAATTACAAAGGTATGAAAGCAGAGCTGGTTAAAGTGGACTGGGAAAATATATTAAAGGGCAAGACTGTAGAAAAGCAGTGGCAAACATTTAAGGAGATATTTCATAACTCTCAGCAAAGATATATTCCAGTGAGAAAGAAAGACTCGAAGAGAAGGATGAATAATCCGTGGCTAACTAAGGAAGTAAAGGATGGTATCAAATTGAAAACAAAGGCATACAATGTTGCAAAGAACAGTGGAAGGCCAGAGGATTGGGAAATTTTTAGAAACCAGCAAAGGACGACTAAAAAAAATGATAAAGAGAGAGAACATAGCTTATGAGAGTAAACTAGCAAGCACGATAAAAACAGACAGTAAGAGCTTCTACAGGTATATAAAAAGGAAATGAGTAGCTAAAGTAAATGTTGGTCCCTGAGAGAATGAGACTGGGGAATTAATAATGGGAAACAGGGAAATGGCGGAGACTTTGAACAAGTATTTTGTATCGGTCTTCACGGTAGAAGACACTAAAAGCATCCCAATAATTGATAATCAAGGTGCTATTGGGGTGGGGGGGGACTTAAAACTATCACTATTACTAGAGGAAAACCTACTAGGCTAACTAATGGGACTAAAGATGGACAAGTCCCTTGGACCTAATGGCCTACATGCTAGGGCCTTAAAAGAGGTGGCTGTAGAGATAGTGGATGCATTGGTTGTAATCTACCAATATTCCCTGGATTCTGGAGAGGTCCCAGCAGACTGGAAAATCGCAAATGTAACGCTCCCTATGTAAGAAAGGAGGGAGACAGAAAGCAGGAAACTATAGAGCAGTTAGCCTAACATCTGTCATTGGGAAAATGTTAGAGTCCATCATTAAGGAAGTAGTAGCAGGACATTTAGAAAACCATAATGCAGTCAAGCAGAGTCAGCATGGTTTTATGAAAGGGAAATCATGTTTGACAAATTTGCTGGAGTTTTTGAGGATGTAACAAGCAGGGTGGATGAAGGGGAACCAGTAGATGTGGTGTATTTGGATTTCCAGAAAGCATTCGATAAGGTGCCACATAAAAGGTTACTAGACAAGAAAAGAGCTCACAGGGTTGGGACAACATATTAGCCTGGATAGAGGATTGGCTAACTAACAGAAAGCAGAGAGTCGGGATAAATGGGTCTTTTTTATGTTGGCAAACCGTAACTAGTGGGGTGCCATAGGGATCAGTGCTGGGGCATCAACTATTTACAATTAATATTAATGGCTTGGATGAAGGGACCAAGTATAATGTAGCCAAATTTACTGATGATACAAAGATAGGTGGGAAAGCAAGTTGTGAGGAGGACACAAAGAATCTACAAATGGATATAGATAGCTAAGTGAGTGGGCAAAAATTTGGCAGATGGAGTATAATGTGGGAAAATGTGAGATTATCCACTTTGGTAGGAAAAATAATAAAGCAAATTATTATTTAAACGGGGCGAGATTACAAGATGCGGTGGTACAGAGGGATCTGGGGGTCCTTGCACATGAAACATAAAAAGTTAGCATGCAGGTACGGCAAGTAATTAAGAAGGCATACGGAATGTTGGCCTTTATTGTAAGGGCGATGGAGTATAAAAGTAGGGAAGTCCTGCTACAACTGTACAGGGCGTTGGTAAGACCACACCTGGAGTACTGCATACAATTTTGGTCTCCTTATTTAAGGAAGGATATACTTGTACTGGAGGCAGTTCAGAGAAGGTTCACGAGGTTGATTCCTGAGATGAAGGGGTTGTCTTATGAAGAAAGGTTAAGCAGGTTGGGCCTATACTCATTGGAGTTTAAAAGACTTAGAGGTGATCTTATTAAAATGTATAAGATACAGAGGGGCTTGACAGAGAAGATGCAGAGAGGATGTTTCCCCTTGTGGGGCAATCTAGAACTTGGGGGCATAGTTTCAGAATAAAGGGTCGCCCATTTAAAATGGAAATAAGGAGGAATTTCTTCTCTCAGATGGTCATGATTCTTTGGAATTCTCTACCTCAGAGAGCTGTGGAGGCTGAATCATTGAATGCATTTAAGGTGGAGATAGACAGATTTTTGAGTGATAAGGGAGTCAAGGGTTATGGGGAACGGGCGGGGAAGTGGCATTGAATCCATGATCAGATCAGCCATGATCTTATTGAATGGGGGAGCAGGCCTGAGGGGCCAAATAGCCCACTCCTGTTCCTAATTCTTATGTTCTTATGGTCAATGACCACCCGCCTCAGCTTCACAGATGAAGGTCTAGGCACAGCGGGAAACTGGTGAGGACCTGTCAAATTCAAAAAGCTGGGGAAAAAAACATTGTTAAGTGGCTGTAAACAAGCCACTACTGATTTTAATTGCCCCCCTTGCCATTGCGTGTTGGGTCTGCTCAGCGCTGGCAGACCCGACATTTGGTAAAGGTGCATGGCATGGGTTGACAGCGGAGTCCCAACTTGCTGTCAAGAAAAAATACTTTCTCACCCAACACTCACCGATTTCGCCCGCTGACCATGCAGAAAATTCCCCCGATGTGCCTCAGAATAAAAAATCATAAGATATCCCAAATATATAGTTGGCTGATGGTAATTTTAATACTCAGTTATAACTATTTAAAACAATATAAAATCAGACAAAATTTCCAATTTTGTCACAACATGTTTCTCAAGCTATTGATACAAACCTCCCTGAGCCATTCAACAACACTGTCAGTTTTATAGTTACAGACGGTTTTTATACTTTTGCCACACCGCACTGAATCTCATATATTAAATTGCTTCGACTCACAGTAAGATCTGACCTCAAGTTGACGTGTTTGAATTTTATTCATTTATACACTGTGAAAAAATGACCCACCAACTTTCATTTATCACAGTACTAGTGACCTTGTGGTCTGCAGAAGGCAAGATGTCAAAAAACGTAAAAATGCTGAGTTCAGTTTATAGCAATCAAACTGTCATGAATGAAATTCATAGGGGAAGAAGATCCTGGTGAGAAGTAAAAGCTCATGTGAAAGACCAGTGCAGTCAATTCACGGCAGGTGATGACCATATGAATCCATATGTCACATTACAAATGCAAAGCAAACGCATGAAGACAATAAAGTAACATAACACAATGAAGGAAGGAACCTTTGTGAGGCACTATATAAATGCTACTCCATTATTCTTTATTTCAAAAAATTATTTCTCAGTATTACATGATATCAAAATCTAGACACCAAATGAATTGCATAGTAGACTAAAGTATTCTTGATCATTTATATGCCATAGATTATTGAATTATTTAACAAGTCAAAAAATAATAAACTTTCATTAGTGTTGCTGGTTTCATCTTCAAAACTGATAAAAAATATATTTTTTTAATTTGTTCGTGGGATGTGGGCATTGCTAGCAAAGCCAGCATTTATTGTCCATCCCTAATTGCCCTTGAGAAGGTGGTGAGCTGCCTTCTTGAACCGCTGCAGTCCGTGTGGTGAAGGTACTCCCACAGTGTTGTTAGGGAGAGAGTTCCAGGATTTTGATCCAACGATGATGAAGGAACGGCGATATATTAACAAGTCAGGATTGTGTGCAACTTGGAGGGGTATTTGCAGGTGATGGTGTTCCCATGCACCTGCTGCCTTTGTCCATTGGGTGATGCTGCCGAAGAAGCCTTGGCGAGTTGCTGCAGTGCATCTTGTAGATGGTACACACTGCACTACGGAAGGGAGTGAATGTTTAAGGTGGTGGATGGGTTGCCTCAGAGACTCCCCTTGTGGGATAAGCGAATGTCTCATGACTCTCTGGTTCACCCGATCCCGGAACCAGTGCGCCACAGTTATTAGTGCGTACGCTCCAACACTCGAAGTAACAGATGAGGCAAAAGAGGAATTCTACTCCAGACTCGAACAATCCCTGTCCCGTCCCGCGTCCCTACGGACGACAAACTGATCCTCCTCGGCGACTTCAACACCAGAGTCGGTAAGGACACAGACCTCTGGGGAGGCATGATTGGCAGAGAGGGGGTAGGGAAAACCAACCCCATCGGTACCCTGCTCCTGACAAAATGCCTAGAACACGACCTTGTCATCATCAACACCTTGTTCCACCAGAGGGACAAATACAAGGCATCATGGCAACACCCTCGCTGCAACCACTGGCACCTGCTCGACTACGTCATCGTCTGAGCGAGGGACCGCAAGGATGTGCGCATTACCCACGCCCTGACAGGAGCCGATGGCTGCTGGACGGACAACCGCCTAATCCGTTCCATCATCAACATTAATATAGCCCCAAAGCGGCGACGGCAACAGAAGCAATGCCGCAGAAAAATCAACGCCGGGGCACTCAAAGACCCAGTTAAGAGAACCCATACAGCCAGCACCACACTGCCAACCTGCCAACCGACAATGACCCCAAGACGCAGAGTGCCCACAGCACTGGGTCTGCCCTCAAGGTCACCATAACCAGTGCCTGCGAAGAGACGCTCGGTCATTCAACCAGGAAACACCAAGACTGGTTTGACGAGAACGACCAGGAGACCCAGGAGCTATTAAGCCGCAAGCGCAGTGCATTTCTGAACTTAAAGCAGCAACCCAATTCGGGAGCAGCAAAGCAGCTCTACAGACGGCTGAAGGCAGAGGCCCAACAAAAAACCCGCAACCTAAAGAATAGATGGTGGATGGAGAAAGCACAGGAGATTCAGCAGCTGGTCAACAGCCATGACATGCGAGGATTTTTCACCGCAGTTAAGTCCATCTACGGCCCAAGCGCCCAAGGCCCCGCTCTACTGCTGGCCTAGAATGGGGAGACACTCATTCAGGACACCGAGGCAGTCAGGGCCCGCTGGAAGGAAGACTTCGAAGATCTCCTTAATCGAGACTCTGCCTTTGACAGGAGTATCCGCAACTTTATTCCGCATCATACTACCCGCCATCATCTCAGCAAAACCCCAGCCCTGCAAAAGGTAGAAAAGGCCTATCATCAGCTCAAGAACAACAAGGTATCGGGAGCAGATGGAATCCCTGCTGAGGCACTAAAGAATGGCGGAGAAGCACTATTGGCATGAATGCATGACCTCATCTCTCTTATCTGGAAGGAGGAGAGCATGCCAGGAGATCTCAGAGATGCCGTAATCATGACCATCTTCAAAAAACGGGACAAATCCGACTGTGGCAACTACAGAATCTCCCTGCTATCGGCCACTGGGAAAGTCATCACTAGAATCCTCCTCAACTGTCTTCTCCCTGTGGCTGAAGAGCTCCTCCCAGAGTCACAATGCTGATTCTGTCCACTAAGGGGTACATGATCTTCACCGCGCGACAACTACATGAGAAATGCAGGGAACAGCACCAACCCTTGTACATGGCCTTCTTTGACCTCACAAAGGCCTTTGATACTGTCAACTGTGAGGGACTATGGAGCGTCCCCCTCCGTTTCGGCTGTCCCCAAAAGTTTGTCACCATCCTCCGCCTGCTCCCCGACGACATGCAAGCCGTGATCCTGACCAACGGATCCACCATAGACCCAATCCACCTCCGGACCGGGGTCAAGCAGGGCTGCGTCATCGCACCAACACTCTTCTCAATCTTCCTCGCTGCAATGCCCAACCTCACACTCAACAAGCTCCCCACTGGAGTGGAACTAAACTATAGAACCTGTTCAACCTTCGTCGTATCCCGGCGAGATCCAAGATCATTCCATCCTCTGGCATCGAACTACAGTACGCGGACGACGCTTGCGTCTGCGCACATTCAGAGGCCGAACTCCAAGCCATCGTCAACATCTTCACTGAGGCATACAAAAGCATGGGCCTTACACTAAATATCCGTAAAACAATGATCCTCCACCAACTTGACCCCACTACATAGCACTGCCCCCCGGCCATCAAAATCCACGGCATGGCCTTGGACGACGTGAATCATTTTCTATACCTCGAGAGTCTACTATCAGCAAGGGCAGACATCGGCGACGAGGTCCAACACCGCCTCCAGTGTGCCAGCGCAGCCTTCGGCCGCCTGAGGGAGAGTGTGTTTGAAGACCAAGACCTCAAATCTGGCACCAAGTTTATGGTATACAGGGCTGTAGTGATACCCGCCCTCCTGTATGGCTCAGAGACGTGGACCATATACAGTAGACACCTCAAAGCACTGGAGAAGTACCACCAGCACTGCCTCCACAAGATCCTGCAACTACACTGGGAGGATAGATGCACCAACGTCAGTGTTCTCGCTCAGGCCAACATACCCTGCATCGAAGCTCTGCCCACACTCGTCCAGCTTCGTTGGATGGGCCACATCATCCTCATGCCTGACACGAGACTCCCAAAGCAACCACTTTGTTCGGAACTCCTACATGGCAAGCGATCCCCAGGTGGGCAGAGGAAACATCTTAAGGACATCCTCAAAGCCTCCTTGATAAAGTGCAACATCCCCACCAGCACCTGGGAATCCCTGGCCCAAGATCGCCCTACTGGAGGAAGAGCATCCAGGAGGGCGCTGAGCACCTCGAGTCTCGTCGCCGAGAACATGCAGAAACCAAGCGCAGACAGCAGAAGGAGCATGCGGCAAACCAGACTCCCCACCCACCCTTGACTTCAACCACTGTCTGCCACACCTGTTAGAGACTGTAATTCCCATATTGGATTGTACAGTCACCTGAGAACTCACTTTTAGAGTGGAAGCAAGTCTTCCTCGATTTCGAGGGACTGCCTTTGATGAATTAAGTGGGCTGCTTTGTCGTGGATGACGTCGAGCTCCTTGAGCATTGTTGGAGCTGCACTCATCCAGGCAAGTGGAGAGTATTCCATCACACTTCTGACTTGTGCCTTGTAGATGGTGGAAAGGCTTTGGGGAGTCAGGAGGTGAGACACTCGCCACAGAATACCCAGCCTCTGACCTGCTCTCGTTGCCACAGTATTTATGTGGCTGGTCCAGTTAAGTTTCTGGTCAACGGTGACCCCCAGGATGTTGATGGTGGGGGATTCGGTGATGGTAATGTCGTTGAACGTCAAGAGGCAGTGGTTAGACCCTCGCCTGTTGGAGATGGTCATTGCCTGGCACTTGTGTGGCGCAGTTGTTTCTTGCCACTTATCAGCCCAAGCCTGAATGTCGTCCAGGTCTTGCTGCATTATCTGAGGAGTTGCGAATGGCACTGAACATGGTGCAATCATTAACGAACATTCCCGCTTCTGACCTTATGATGGAGGGAAGGCCACTGATGAAACAGCTGGAGATGGTTGGGTATAGGATACTGCCCTGAGGAACTCCTGCAGCGATGTCCTGGTGTTGTGATGATTGACCTCCAACAACCACAACCATTTTCCTTTCTGGTGATTGAAGTGCTATACTAAACAATATTGACAAACAGGGGTACTAAAATATTATGTTAGCAAAACTCTATTCTAACCAATAGCTTGTCTTACCTCCAAATTCAAACAAACATCCAAACAAGCAGCAAGGTGAACCTTTCCACTTCCTACACCAGGCACCCTCATGAATTCTCTGAAGAAACAGGCCTCGAAATTCAATTGTGTAATGCCCATTTCTCAGCGCAGAACTGCACTGAAAGGCCCAATGTGCGCGCTCACTCTGCGCTGGAAGCGTGCAGCATGCGTAGGATACTTTGCAGTCATCATGGACTCCCGCCTGAAATGGGTGTTTTTTTCAGGCCCCTTTATCAAATTGGGTTGTGATTGAGTGCAATATTCACTGCATATGCTCCAGTCAGTTTTCTTGAGCAGCCAAAATGCCCCTAGAGATTGTCACCAAAAAGGTTACGTAAACAAATATATTACACTTACCTGATTGTAGAGACAGAAGGAGCAGAAGTCCCAGCCGAGCGGTCTTGTTGCCCCCGAATTTGGGCATGATCCAATTACTAGGCCACAATATCAACTCTGTGTCAAATTGCTGTAACACCTTGTTCAGACTTTAAACTCTTTTTGCACCAAGGCACAATTTAATTAAAATGCTGGATCTTTTTTCACAGAACAAAATATTATATCATTCTTAATTTACATTCTAAAAACCAAATGTAATCATTAGAACTCCAGAATTCAAGGGCTCAATTCAATAGATAAACTAACTTATCTTGTGAGTAGATGAGCTGCAAAGATTAAGAAGGTGACAGGTTTGATCCCTGGTCTGTACTGATATCATTTATCTCAACTCAAACAGTGACAACTCAACTGGCCTCAGTGTCGACTGGGATTTCACTCCCCATTGTTATCCAGCAATACCCATTGTAAGTGCATGCGTGTGACCACTGGGATGAAGTCAGGATTTGGCTTGGCTGTGATACCCCTTATTTCTAATATTTATCCATGGCCAATATATATTTCTCTACTAACATAACTAAATCAGACAATTTGATCACTAGCACAATGCTGTTTGTGGGAGCTTGCTGTGCGCAAATTGGCTGCTGCATTTTCTACATTACAACTGTGACTACATTTTAAAAGTACTTCATTGGTTGTAAAATGCTTTGGGAAGTCCTGAGGTCATGAATGACGCTATATTAATGCATGTCTTTCTTTTAATACTCTACAGTGTCACTTTCAAGGCCCACACAGATGAGATACCCAAAGGCACCAATGGAACTGTACAATAGCAACAAGTTGACACCTTCGGTAAAGAAGGGAGAAGATTGGTGAGGGAGAACAAAAAAACTCCAGAATCATGCTGAACACTTTTAATGAGGATTTACACCCTCATTTATAATGCTGAGATATTTTAATTAACGAACATTTTTCAACAGCAAAAATCTTATCAATTACAAAAGGAAAGCAACAAAATAAATGTGACTTCAAATCAGATCCTCATAACTCCATAGGCTTGCATGGAAATATAGAATAATTAACCATTCAGTGAAAGTCAAGGTATGGAGAATAATGTGAAAGCTTATCTATTTAAAAAATATTTTATTTGGTTTCAACCATTACTTTACAATGTAAATTTCTTCAATTTATATTTTGACACATTTTTATTCATGTATTCTTCATGGACTTCCAAATATAGCCATTTGAAACCCTCCACTCTGTGAGGTGATGATGTTATAGATTACTTTGGGGGGATGAAATTGCACAACGCAGACAAGCGGAGTGCCGGGCTGCAACATCGCGGCACGGACCCCGCAATCAAACAGGAAGAAGGCCGCGACCGGTAAATCGGCCATTTTTAAAATGTTGAACTCGGCAACTCCCCTTTCATTTTCCCCCGCGAGCAGCCAACATTGCCTGCCGTAGCTTCAGGGGGCACCATCGAATTTTCGCTCTGGGATGAAAATGACTCGCTGCGCATGGTGATGACGTTGTAATCGCCGGCGCAGCGGAGCCTGGTGCGACTGGTTGGAGTGGGGTGCTACCGGTTACCGCCACCGCTAAACTCCCATGGAATTTTGTGGGAGTCATTAGCGGTGAACGTCTCGGGGGCGCTAATGGGAGGCGCAAACACCCTGAATTTCTCCCCTTGCTTTGATTTTGAAAAATAAAAGCAATTTTCAATGTCACTTCAGTTTAACTTAGATTTAGTAGTGCTCAGTCGTGCTACTTACTGGTAAGTGATGGTTTATATCTGGCAATCCTGAGGGAAACTGGAGAAGAAATAGCAGAGGCTCTGAATATAATTTTCCATAATCCTTTGAAAAGGAAAGTTGGGCCAGAGTACTGGAGAGTGAAAAATGTGGCTCCCCTATTCAAAGAGGAGTCAGAGATAAACCAGGAAATGATAGGACAGTTATTATTTACATAACTGACCTGGATTTACAAACTTAGGGAACAATGTCAAGAATTGCTAATGACATTAGTGGGGAGAGATTGGGATGTGTTGTGTTGATTTTGGGCTGGGCACAAAACGAGTGTAGCAGGGGATGAAGTTCGGGCAGAGGTTGCTGTCATGTATGTAACCACAATGTAACACCACTGTATTACTGTATACACTCAATCTAGATGCACACCTTGACCTCAAGGGGTGAACTTGTGGGAGACACTCCTTACCTGATCACACTGGTATAAAAAGGGAGGTCTCACGCAGGGTCATCGTCTTTGAAGTCCTGTGAATAAAGAGTTAAGGTCATCGAGTGACCTTGTCCCCAGAATTTGCCTCGTGTGGTTTCATACTGTAGAGTAAGGACTTTACATTGGCGACGAGAAACGGGAATTCACGACCCACGAGAATGGCCACCGGTAGCACAGAGGAACGGTACTGTGTTGCGGAAGACTGGGACGATTTTGTCGAGAGGCTCCAGCAAATCTTCGTTATGAAAGAATGGCTGGGGGATGCAGCGGCTGACAAGCGAAGGGCTCATCTTTTGACCAGCTGCGGACCAAAGATTTACGCGCTCATGAAGGACTTACTAGCACCCGAAAAGCCGGCAGACAAAACCTTTGAAAAACTTAGTAAATTGATCGGGGAGCACCTCAAACCGGCGAGTAGCATATATATGGCCCGACACAGATTCTACACCCACTGACGTCGTGAAGGACAGAGAATACCGGACTTCGTAGCAGACCTCCAGCATTTGGCCAGCCTCTGTAAGTTCACAGACACCTGCAGGGGGGAGATGCAAAGGGACTTCTTTATCGAGGGCATCGGTCATGCGGGAATTTTCCGCAAATTAATTGAGACCAAGGATTTGAACTTGGAAGCGGCGGCGTTGATAGCTCAAACTTTCATGGCGGGGGAGGAAGAGACGAAAATAATATACACGCAATTCTGCCTCTATCAGGGAGTCAACATCATCAATGTGACTCAGAGCCCCACAGGCAAGCAGGGGCAGTCTGACACTCCCCAGGCAGCAATAGACCCCAGAGTAGGACTTCAACAGAGACAATGGCAGGCTGAACGGATATTCACGCCATCACAGTGGACAATGCGGCCCGGGATGGGGCCATTGACACCCAATAATAGGGTACTTAAGAGCAGTCAAAGGGACAGTCATCATGGAATGCCTGGCCATAGTATCTTTGTTCCCAACAATGGAAACTTTAACTCATGCTGGAGGTGTGGGGGAAAACACTCAGCTAGATCTTGCAGATTTCAACAGTTTGTCTGCAGGAACTGCAATCTCAGTGGCCACTTAGCTCGAATGTGCAGGAAGTCTGCAACCAGACTAATATATGAGGCGGATGGACCAGAAGAGGGTTCTTTGAGGCAGGATGATTTTTGGGGCATATCGATGGACGCCAAGGTTCAGCGGGTCCATGTGGCGAATATTCACAGTTCATACACCAAAACGCCACCAATGATGATGAGGGTTTTATTAAACGGTATCCCTGCACGCATGGAGCTGGACACTGGGGCCAGCTAGTCACTCATGGGCGTCCAACAATTGAGAAGCTATGGCCACTTGAAACCAGTAGACGCAAATTAGCACATATTGAGACACAATTACGGACTTACACTAAAGAAATCATTCCGGTGCTGGGCAGTGCAATGTTGACTGTCACACACAAAGGGTTAGTGAATCGGCTGCCGCTCTGGATTGTCCCGGGCAATGGTCCCGCACTGTTGGGGAGGAGCTGGTTAGCCGAGCTGAACTAAAAATGGGGGGATGTTCACGCAATGCCATCTGTGGAGCGAAGTTCATGCTCACAAGTCCTACAACAATTCGATTCACTATTCCAACCTGGCGTCGGGACTTTCAAAGGCACTAAAGTAGTGATACACATCACCACGGACACCAGGCCAGTGCACCACAAAGCCAGAGCGGTGCCATATGTGATGCGGGAAAAGGTCGAGAGCGAATTGGACCGGCTGTTGAGAGAGGGCAGCATCTCACCTGTTGAATTCAGCGACTGGGCGAGCCCCATCATTCCTGTCCAAAAAGCGGATGGCTCTGTGGTGACAACAAGGCCACCATCAATCGGGTGTCCCTACAAGATCAATACCCGCTCCCGAGAGCGGAAGACCTCTTCGCCACGTTGGCAGGCGGCAAGCTGTTCACCAAGTTGGACCTCACTTCAGCCTATATGACCCAGGAACTGGCCGACGAATCTAAATTACTGACCACCATCACCACGCACAAGGGGCTGTTTGTTTATAACAGGTGCCCGTTTGGCATTCGATCAGCGGCCGCGATTTTTCAACGAAACATGGAAAGCCTGCTTCAATCCATTCCTAGAACGATCGTATTCCCGGACGACATCCTCATCGCGGGTCGAGACACCGAGGAACGCCTCCACAACCTGGAGGAGGTGCTACGCCGACTGGACCGGGTAGGCCTGCGACTCAAGAAGTCTAAATGTGTGTTCTTAGCTCCTGAGGTTGAGTTTCTGGGCAGGAGGGTTGCTGCAAATGGGATTCGGCCCACCGAATCCAAAACAGAGGCGATTCGACGAGCACCCAGACGCTGCAACACATCGGAGTTGCGTTCATTCCTGGGACTGTTGAACTATTTCGGGGACTTTCTGCCAAACTTGAGCATATTGTTGGAGCCGCTACACGTGTTCCTATGTAAGTGTTGCGATTGGTTTTGTGGGGACTGTCAGGAACGGGCTTTTGATCGGGCGCGAAACCTACTTTGTTCAAACAAGTTGTTGACCCTGTACAACCCCTGTAAAAAATTGGTTCTGACATGTGATGCATCGTCCTATGGGGTTGAGCGTGTTGCAGCAGGGCAATGCTGAGGGTCAACTACAACCTGTGGCTTATGCCTCCAGGTCGCTCTCTCAAGCAGAACGGGGATATGGGATGGTCGAGAAGGAAGCGCTTGCATGTGTCTATGGTGTAAAAAAAATGCATTAGTGCCTCTTTGGTAGGAAGTGAATTAGAGACGGACCACAAGCCATTAACATCCCTGTTGTCAGACAGCAAGGCTATCAATGCCAACGCATCAGCTCGCATACAGCGATGGGCTCTCACGCTGGCTGCTTATGACTACTCCATCCGGCACCGGCCCGGCACTGAAAATTGCGCTGATTCGCTCAGCAGGCTTCCACTGGCCACCACTGAGGGGGCAGTGGAGCAAAGTGCCGAGTTGATCATGGCTGTCGATGCCTTTGACAGCGCAGGCTCCCCCATCACAGCTCGCCAGATCAAAATCTGCACAACCAGAGATCCCCTCCTATCCCTGATTAAGAAATGTGTCCTGACTGGGGATTGGGTGCCCGCGCACGGAGCATGCTCTGAGGAGGTCAGACCGTTCCACAGACGGATGGATGAGCTCTCCATCCAAGCCGACTGCCTACTATGGGGCAGCCGGGTAGTTATGCCCCAGAAGGGCAGGGAGGCATTCATCAGGGAACTCCACAGCGAGCACCCAGGCATTGTGCTGATGAAGGCCATTGCCTGGTCACATGTTTGGTGGCCTGGAATTGATTCAGACCTGGAACACTGTGTTTGCAGGTGCACGACATGTGCCCAGCTGAGTAATGCCCCCAAAGAGGCCCCGCTCAGCCCGTGGTCCTGGCCCACCAGGCCATGGTCATGCATTCATGTTGACTACACAGGCCCGTTCATGGTTAAGATGTTCCTTATTGTGGTAGATGCGTACTCGAAATGGATCGAGTGCATCATTCTGAATTCATGCACGTCATCCACCACCGTGGAAAGCCTACGTGCGATCTTTGCAACCCATGGCTTGCCGGACATCCTGGTTAGTGATAATGGCCCATGTTTCACAAGCTACGAATTCCAAGAATTTACGTTGGGCAATGGCATCAACCATGTCAGGACTGCGCCGTTCAAGCCGGCCTCCAATGGCCAGATGGAACGTGCGGTCCAAATCATTAAGCAAGGTATGCTCAGGATTCAGGGACCCTCCCTTCAATGCCGCCTATTGCGTCTCCTGCTTGTCTATAGATCCCGACCGCACTCGCTCATGGGGGTCCCGCCCGCAGAGTTACTAATGAAACGGATACTCAAAACTCGGTTATCCCTCATTCACCCAGTCCTGACCGACATAGTTGAGGGCAAGCGCAAGTCACAAAACGAGTACCATGACCGTAATTCGAGGGGGAGATGTATAGAAATAAATGATCCTGTATTCATCCTCAATCACGCCATGGGGCCCAAATGGCTTGAGGGCACTGTAATTGACAAAGAGGGGAATAGGGTCATCGTGGTAAAACTCAACAATGGTTAGATATGCCGTAAGCATCTGGACCAAGTAAAAAAAAGGTTCAGCATCGACACGGAGGAACCTGAAGAAGACCATGAGATGGAGCTCACAACACCGCCAGTGAACGAGCAACAAGAGCAATCAGAAGAATGCACAGTCCCTGCGGTCAGTCCAGACAGGCCAGAATCACCACAGGTGACAGACACTCATGTCAGTGTCCAACAACCAGAGCCCCAACTGCGGCGCTCCACAAGGGAGCGTCGACCACCTGAAAGACTAAACCTATGATCCCAATAAGACTTTGGGGGGGGGGAGGTGATATCATGTATGTAACCACAATGTAACACCACTGTATTACTGTATACACTCAACCTAGATGCACACCTTGACCACAAGGAGTGAACTTGTGGGAGACACTCCTTACCTGATCACTCAGGTATAAAAAGGGAGGTCCCATGCAGGGTCATCGTCTTAGGAGTCCTGTGAATAAAGATTTAAGGTCACAGTGTGACCTTGTCCCCAGAATGTGCCTCGTGTGGTTTCATACTGTAGAGTAAGGACTTTACAGTTGCCATATTGGTCCGGATGACTTTTAGCCATCAGGCCTGTATGTAGCGCTGAAGTCATTAAAATATGTAAATAAAGGTTCTTTGGTTGTTGTAGGACCCTTTTGCGAAACTGGATTCGCTGATTCTCAGGCCCACAGTTGACTGACAGCAGCCATCAGTGATATTTAAAGGGATCCTCAGCTGTACTCATGTAAGTCTCTGGTTAGTTGCTTTAGGGTGCTAGTGGGCTTTTTTCTGCTTCCATTGCTGAGTTATTTGTTTTGCAGGAGAATAATCAAGATCTCTGCAATGTGCAATTTAATCCAGTCATTGTCACAGGCATGCTGCAGAGCTCACTCTACTGGTTTCAGAGAACAAACAGGGCTCACCCTCACAGGGCACTCACAGTGCTCACACTGCTGTGTTCAGATAGGAAGGAGTGAGGCTGTGGAGGGACTTCAACATGAGAATGAAACTTTTAAAATCAATGTGTTTGTGGACCATGGGAGAATGAGCACAGGGGTGATGGGTGAATGGGACTTGCTGTAGTTAGGATATGTGCAGCAGAATTTTTGGATGAGCTCAAGTTCATTGAGATGGAAGATGGGAAGCTGGCCAGGTGAACATTGGGATAGTAGAGTCCAGCAAATAACACATAACTGTAATGTCATGCATGTTGGTAGGACCAACACAGAATATGCTCTCATTAAAAAAAACATTAGCTATTACCCATCTCTAGTTGCCCTTGAGAGGGCAATAGTGAGCTGCCTTCTTAAAGTGCTGCGGTCTGGTGGGGGCAGGGGGAGAGGGGGGTGGGGGTAGGGTAGGGAGAGAGAACGTGGTTGTAGGTGTAAACGGCCCACGCAGCCCGAGACCAGCTTTTCAAATGGGAGATTAAGAGCATAGGAATTTTGAATGGGTCACACAGCCCATTAAAGGGACCGTGAAGCCCATGAAAGAGATGGTGCAACCCAAAAAATATTAGGGGAAACTTTGGGTGGGGGGGGGGGCGGAAGAACGTTAACCAGGCCTAACAGAGTGTGGGAGATCGTGATCCACTTTAGCATCTGGATCACGTTCCTGTATTCATTCACCCCCGCCCCCCATTTAGACCTGGATCTTGTTCTTCCCCCCTGTTCTCACCATGCTCAGCCCAACAAATTTCTAACCTCCCTCCCTCTTAGTTCCTCACTTTCTCTCCCTGAGTTCCTGACCATCTGCTCCCACACAAGCTCCTGACCTCCCCCTGACGTCCTGACATGATCTCCCCTCTCCGAACTCCTCTCTCCCCTTGCAACCTCCCCTCTCCCTCTCCGAGCTCCTCTCTGAGCTCCTTTCCCCTCCCCTCCGATGCCGTCTCCTCTCCCCCCTTCATCTGATCCCATGATCTTCTCCACAGAGAGCCAAAGAAAGCCTGTCGGTTCGGGCCGCAGTCACTGCAACGTCGAGTGTGCATTCCCAACCGGATCAAGGTGCATGCGTCGTATCAAAGTGGGGCGCATGCGCAGAGAGACTCAAAACACCATGGAAATAATCACTGATCCTTAAAAGGCAATCAAAGCCCTATGTAAGTCATAGGACCCTAATTTGCATTTCAGAAGGGGCCTACCAACTGAACAGGCAGGCTCTTCGGATCTCTATTGTCAGCTTTACTGGGGTGGTAAATCTATCGACTCTCATATTGAGGCCATTACCGTCTCATTAACACCGAGAAGTCAGGGCTTTTTCCTTAGAGCTAAGATGGTGAAAAGTTGACCTGATAGAAACATTCATAATAATGAAGGGTTCGGAGTTGGCAAATAGTGATATTTCCTTGGGTTGCTGAAATGATAACAAGAAAGTATAAATTGAAACGCAAAAAGAATTAAAGGGAAGGTTAGCAGAAACAAAACTTCAAAGGGTGGTTAGAATGTCTGCCATAACTGATGCTGAAATATTGTTGATAAATTATTTTAAAAGTGAATTCAATAGTTGCTTTAAAAGAATATTCAACAATATGGGGAATGAGCAAGAGTTGAATTAGTGGTTATCGCGTGGAGAAAAGTTCTGATGGTGAACTGATGTCCAACTATTTATACAGTAACAGTTTGGCTTCTATTCTATCAATGCAGAAAACAAGTTATCAATCATCACAGCAGGTCACATGCTGTGCTGAAATCAAATTCAACTGTGCACATAACTGGCCCTGTGTTAGCAGGCTCCATTGTGCATACATTTAAATAAGGCAAATTGAATTGAATAAATTAACTACACTTCTGTTTCATGGACAGTAACATCTTAAATTACTGGCAGACATATTATTTATTACAGTAAGAGAACCTATCTTAAAAATATGCATACTCTTGTTACTTGCTAACAGTGTGAGAGCGAGAGAGCAAGAAACTCCAGCTGAGAATATTGAAGATATCAATCAAACTAAGTCACAATATACCTTCCAATAATAGGTACCTCCACATCATCCCTCCTCCCAGGGTTCACCACTCTGACAATAGGTAGCAAACATAGTCAATCTACAGCTCTCAGACAAAACATTGCCGCCAACAATAAGGGCCTGAAATTGATGGCCTTACCGCCCACCACCGCCCACTGCCGTCCACTGCCGCAGACATTCCTCTTTAAGTTGCACCCAGTGCCAGTTTCCATTTGGTGTGGAGCGGGCGGGAGGGGAGAACCGCCGGGAATCACCCTCTGACATCAGCGGACGGCCGAGTGGTGCAACTGACCTCCCGCCTGCCGAGATTCTATATTGATGCGGGCGGGAGTCGACGGGTGTCGGTGCCAGAACGGGGAAGAACCATTGGCTGGAGGCTGTTCTATCCCCGGCAGTGAGTATGAAGAGCTGAAAAAAAAGGTTAGTAAACATGTTTTTAATTTTTTCTTTACAGTGACTTACCTGAATGGGGTCCCCTGAAGGTGTTCCGATGCTTTTTTTGATGATTTTCCTTTTCAGGTCTTCAACCCTCCGTGGGCCCGACTCGATCCTTTGCCCGCCGAGATTGGGAGCTCACGTCAGCTGCCACCCACATTGGCGGCAGATGTCCCTCTTTTGCCGCCCTTTCAAGGACCTTTTTGATGAAAACCCCGCCCAAAGTACCGTCAGGTACCTCGGCGGCATCAGCGGTCCTTTGGGCGGCACTTGGGCGGGCGGAGGCCTTCACCAATTTCGACCCTTGATGTCAAATTGGCTTCTTAGCCTCATTCTAGCTGGTGGGGCAGGATCTGTGCCTGTGTGCTCTGCTTAATGGCTTGTTTATCAGCTTATTCACTTGCACTACTGAAAATGGGAATTTTTTTTTAAAAAGAGTACATTTTCCCTAAAATTAAACTTGAAATGTGCCACCATTTAAAAAATGCCTCATTTCTCAAAACCTTGTAATGTACCTTTTTCTTGGCCCTTACAATTACCAAAAAAGTACAAAATTGGCTCAACTCACAAAATTAGTTATTCACATTGATTTACATAGGATTACATAGCACAGACACAGGCCATTCGGCCCAACCAGTCCATGCCAGCGTTTCTGCTCCACTCGAGCTAATTTAGCCCTAGATGAAAGTGGCCAAACAGTAGATTCATTTATATAGATGTAGATCGTTAGATATTTTCAAAAGGGAGTTAGATGTGGCCCTTATGGCAAAAGGGATCAAGGGGTATGGAGAGAAAACAGGAATGGGGTACTAAAGTTGCAAAAATGATCAGCCATGATCATATTGAATGGGGGTGCAGGCTCGAAGGGTCGAATGGCCTACTCCTGCAACTATTTTCTATGTTTCTATGTTTCTATATCTCAGGAATACAAACACATAGCAAAAAATCCTGACATTCCTTTTCTACACCTAATATGCCATTTTTGTGTTTGACAGTCCAAGAGAGGAGACTGAAACCTCCAAATATAATTGTCCTTCAACATCTGGAATAAACGTCCAAATAGAGTAGTGGAGAAAAAAACCTCTGGAAACATTTAAAAAACAATTGGATGCTACAATGCGGGATGTCAGCATCTCTCTGGATGGGCTGAATGGCCTCCTTCATCCATAATTATCTTATAATCTTCTGAATAGTAAAGACGTGAGAAGAGTTGAAATCATGTGGAACCTTTGATGTATTAAAGAACACTGAAACATCAAGGGGGGAATATTAACATGGGTGAACGGGTGGGAGTAGGTGCAGGGTTAAATGGACAAAATTTCCAAGTGTGTTGGGAAGCCAGCTCCAACCCGCAGGGTTTTACTGAGCAGGGACAAGGGGTGGGCAGACAACCCACTTCCAGGAGGCTGGTTTAAGCTGCTTTGCAGGTTTTCCCAGGCCTCGGGAAACCCGACAGCTGCAGCAAGGCAAAGGCAGCCTCGCAGGGAACGTTTTGTGGGCTAGGAGGAGCAGACGTGCTTCCTCCCGGCCTTCTAAGCTCCCCCACCATACATCCCCCGACATTGTATCCTCCTCGGATCAGAGATCAGACCCTCCCCCCGGGATCCCCCTGGGATCGGAACCCTCCCCCCGCAGGGTCGCAGATCAGGCCTACCTGATTCTGCGGCCTGCTCCGGAGTTCTCCTCACCTGAATTGAAGCTAAGCCTCTGTCAATCAGGCTGACTTCCGGGCGGGGAACCTGTCAGGGTCAAGAGTCAATGCTGAGGCGTTAAATCTCCACAGCATGCGGGCATACCCAGACTTCCAGGCTTCCCGAGCGACACTCCACTGTCCCACCTATGCAATCCGCCCCAGTGAATATCCAGCCCCAAATATTTATAAATCAATAAACGTTTCCACTTTCCAAATGTGGCAAATCTAATTCTGGAATAGAATTGCAGTACAGTGAATGAAAGCGAGAGGCAACAAGGTTATATTTTCTTTTGAATGCATTTACATTGCAGCTTAAAGAAAAACATTGCTGTCAAATTTTTCAGAAAATAGCACATGATTATAAATAAATCTCCAACGGACATTTATAGTCACCTTCAGAATCTGCATAAAACAAGTATAACACATCCTCTGCCTGAATGTTAATGCTATACCTTTTCTGACAGAATTTTTTTTGCCATCATTTTCTAGTACAAAAGGACAGCTGAGTCTCATGTAATCAGAAAGCTGTCATATCACTTAGGACAGATAAATTACAGCTGCCATTTCACCAGAAAATCTTTTATCTGCAATATAACATTCTCAGTTATCATGTGAATCTAAATGAGCTACTTCAGATTTATTTTGCTGGAGGCACGACTAATTCTCTCAACTTTTTTTTATTTTGCAAATGCTATTTCCAAACACAAAATGTTTGGCATAAATGATTTGAATTTTCCCCTGCATCGAAAACAAATCATATACTTTAGGAGTATAAGCGTTTCTGAGTGTCAAAAGAATGGAGTAGAAATTCCGACATCCCGGGCCCATACGAAGTTTCTACGCACCCGGAAAGGCATCGAAAAAAGTCGGTTTTCAGCGTGCAATGCGCATGCGCTGAAAACCGGCTTTTCCGATCTGTCAAGCTGGAGCTTGACAGATCATAGACATCTCGGGAGCGAGGATGACATGTCGGGAGCGAGGACATTTCTTGGACAAGATTGTGGGATTTACGCATATCTTGCCCAGCAAATGTCCTCAAAAATCTTGCGCCTAAAAAAGTATAGCCTACTTTAACAGGCGCATGTATTTTAAAACACACAAAAACATTGTAAAATAAAATTATAAACAGGTAGTTTATTGTTAACAACCTTCCCCACAGTGTCAAGACAGATGAGGGAGGGGATGTCGGAGATTAGGGAGGGAATGCCTGAGGCAACTGATGCACTGTCGGGACAGATGAGGGAGGGTTTGTCGGAGATTAGGGAGAGACCATCGGAGATAGCTGCTGCAATAAGTGGACACACCCAGGCTGTCATTGCCCATCAACTGCTGACACTCACTTTCCAGTCCCCAGACCAACCTCAGATAGTGTGCCGTGGGTTGATGCACAGGCTGAAGAAGAGTCTGAAGAAGAACCCGGGCCTTCCACAATGCTGTCTGCTAGGTCTGTCCCTGTCCAACCCCACCAACAACAAATGCGTCTTCGCACAGAAAGCAGAAAAAACCTTGGGGTCAGGGTGAGGAAGCAGAAGTCTGAGACAGCGGGCATGGGTAGGGGTAGAGGCAACAACAGGGGCAAGAGGGGCGCACAACACAACGTCTTTGAATAAGGGGGAAGAGAGATGGCTGCAGCTAGAGTTTGTTTGTTAATTTGTTGCTGCTACTTGTTGTTTTCTTCATTGAAAAGTTAAAGTTTGAAACTATTTTTTGATTAAAGTTAAGAACAACTGTACAAATGTTTAATAAACCTAATTATTTTTTAAATTTAAGCAGAATCCTGCACATTATTGTTTGAATTAAAGCAACATAAACCAACACATTATGCACATTATTATGTACATTATTTTTTCACACTAACAGGTGCAAAGAGTCAACACTGTCGGGTCGTTTAGCTTCCAGGCAGCAAAGCAATCACGGATTAGCTGCTGACACAAGTCTCTAGCTATGGCGATAGCTGCACACGGCCACCTCCTCCGCCTTCGTCCTGCGGGTTGAGGTGGTGGCATGGGTTCGTTCTCCTCCTCCTGCTGTTGGTCTTCCTCCCATCCTCATTGTCAACTTCCTCCCCCTCCCCCGCTTTCTCCCCTCAGCAGGATCTTCAATATCCAGTACCTGTCCCGTCATGATGGCCAAGTTGTGCAGATCCAGCACACGACAGTGAACTGACCGACATGGTGAGGGACGTATTGCAGGTAGCCTCCAGAGTGGTCCAGGCATCGGAAACACTGCTTCAGTGTGCCAATTGTCCTCTCTATGATACTCCATGTGGTTATGTGCGACATGTTGTATTGATGCTCAGTGCGGGGATTGCGTAGAGGGGGTCATAAGCCAGGTGGTGAGCCCATACCCTTTGTCCCTGATCAACCAGCTGTGCCCTTCTGGCAGCTCCTGAAACATTGCAGATGTAATGCTCTCATGTAGGATGAAAGCATCATGGATGCGTTCGAGCCCAGCGTTGGACGGAGGTCGAGCCCAGCGAGGAGCAGCGCAGTATTTAACAGCGAAGGGGTCGGGGCCCAGGGGAGGTGCAACAGAGTTTGGTCTTCAGTTGTCTTAGTCAATCCACACCACTGGACCAAGACCTAACTCTGTCAAGCTCGTGTGGTGGTTGGTGTGCAACGGTCATCATACATTAAAAAAAATCTACGTACAAGCATCTTCCACCCTTTAAATTGTAACTCATTGTAACACCTGTGAGCCCATCTTTTTAATTTGGTGTGAAGAGCATCATCCTCGTCACGATGGACTGCTTCGTAGTAGTAGGGATTCCCCATGGTGCAGGTTGCCATCGACTGCACCCACATGGCTTTGGGGGCACCGCATAACAATCCTGCGATCTTCCGTAACTGCAAAGGCTTCCACTCACTGAATGTACAGTTGGTGTGTGACCACAGACAGCTAATCCTCAATGCCAATGCCCGCTATCTTGGCAGCAGCCATGATGCCTTAATCCTGCGCCAGACCGTGTGCCAGCAATTTTCCAACCACCACGTCAAGATCACGGCTGGCTGCTCGGAGACAAGGGCTATCCGCTCTCCACCTGGCTCATGACTCCCCTCTGCAGCACTCCTGCCCAGCACTCGTATAATGACAGTCATGCTGCCACCAGGAACATCATCGAGCAGACCATCAGCCGGCTGAAACAATGGTTCCACTGCCTTGACCGCTCAGGAGGAGCCCTCCAGCACTTGGTTGAGTAGGTGTCCATTTTGTGGTGGTCTGCTGAATAACATAAGAACATAAGAAATAGGAGCAGGAGTCAGCCATTTGGCCCCTCGAGCCTGCTCCACCATTTAATAAGACCATGGCTGATCTGATTCTTGGGCTCAGCTCCACTTCTCTGCCCACTCCCCATAACTCTTCACTCCCTTATCACTCAAAGATCTGTCTATCGCCATCTTAAATATATTCAATGACCCAGCCTCCACAGCTCTCTGGGGCAGAGAATTCCACAGATTTACAACTCTCTGAGAGAAGAAATTCCTCCTCATTTTTGTTCTAAATGGGTGACCCCTTATTCTGAAACGATGCCCCCTAGTTCAACATTCCCCAACAAGAGGAAACATCCTCGCTGCATCTACCATGTCGAGCCCCCTCAGTATTTTATATGTTTCAATAAGATCACCTCTCATTCTTCTAAACTCCAATGAGTATAGGCCTAACCTGCTCAACCTTTCTTCATAAGTCAACCCTTCATCTCTGGAATCAACCTACTGAACCTTCTCTGAACTGCCTCCAATGCAAATAAATCTCTCCTTAAATAAGGAGATCAAACCTGTATGCAGTACTCCAGGTGTGGCATCACCAATACCCTGTACAGTTGTAGCAGGACTTCTCTGCTTTTATACTCGATCCCCTTTGCAATAAAGGCCAACATTCCATTTGCCTTCCTGATTACTTGCTGTACCTGCATACTAACTTTTTGTGTTTCATGTACAAGGACTCCCAGGGTTCCTCTGTTCTGCAGAATTTTGCAATTTCTCCCATTTAGATAATAATTCGCTTTTTTATTTTTCCTGCCAAAATGGTTAACCTCACACTTTCCCACATTATACTCCATCTGCCAAATGTTTGCCCACTCACTTAGCCTGTCTATATCCCATTGCAGATTTTTTGTGTCCTCCTCACAACTTGTTTTCCCACCGATCTTTGTATCATCAGCAAACTTGGCTACATTACACTCAGTCCCTTCATCCAAGTCATTAATATAGATTGTAAATAGTTGAGGCCCCATCACCGATCCCCGCGGCACCCCACTAGTTACTGTTTGCCAACCGGAAAAAGACCCATTTTTCCCAACTCTCTGTTTTCTGTTAGTTAGCCAATCCGCTATCCATGCTAATATATTACCCCCAACCCCGTGAGCTTTTATCTTGTGCAGTAACCTCTTATGTGGCACCTTATCGAATGCCTTCTGGAAATCCAAATACACCACATCTACTGGTTCCCCCTTATCCATCCTGCTCATTACATCCTCAAAGAACTTGATCAAATTTGTCAAACATGATTTCCCTCATAAAGCCATGCTAACTCTGCTTGATTGAATCGTGCTTTTCCAAATGTCCTGCTACTGCTTCCTTAATAATGAACTCCAGCATTTTCCCAACGACAGATGTTAGACTAACTGGTCTATAGTTTCCTGTTTTCAGTCTGCCTCCTTTTTTAAATAGGGGTATTAAATATGCAGTTTTCCAATCTGCTGGGACCTCACCAGAATCCAGGGAATTTTGATAGATTACAATCAATGCATCCACTATTTCCGCAGCCACTTCTTTTAATACCGCAGGATGCAGGCCATCAGGTCCACGGACCTCTCCACCTTTAGATCCATTATTTTACCAAGTACATTTTCTCTAGTGAAAGTGATTGTTTTAAGTTCCTCCCTCCCCATGGCCCCTTGATTATCTATTATTGGGATGTTTCTAGTGTCTTCTACCGTGAAGACCAATACAAAATATTTGTTCAAAGTCTCTGCCATTTCCCTGTTCCCCATTATTAATTCCCCAGTCTCATCCTCCAAGGGACCAACATTTACTTTAGCTGCTCTCTTCCTTTTTATATACCAGTAGAAGCTCTTACTGTCTGTTTTTATATTTCTTGCTAGTTTACTCTCATAATCTATCCTCCCTATCTTTATTAATTTTTTAGTCGTCCTTTGCTGGTTTTTTAAAATTGTCCAATCCTCTGGCCTCCCACTAATCTTGGCAACTTTGTATGCCATTGTTTTCAATTTGATACCATCCTTTACTTCCTTAGTTAGCCATGGATGGTTCTCCCTTCTCTTAAAGTCTTTCCTTCTTACGGGAATATATTTTTGTTGAGAGTTATGAAATATCTCCTTAAATGTCTGCTATTGTTTATCAGCTGTTTTACACTTTAATCTATTTTTCCAGTCCACTTTAGCCAACTCTGCCTTCATACCTTTGTAATCACCTTTATTTAATATCAGGTCACTGGTTTGCGATCCAACTTTCTCACCCCCTAACTGAATTTGAAATTCAACCATGCCAAGATCACTCTTTCCTAGAGGAACCTTTACTATGAGATCATTTATTAAGTCCTCTCTCATTACACCGTACCAGATCCAAGATAAGCTGCTCCCTGGTTGATTCTACAATGTAATGTTCAAGGAAACCATCCCAGATACACTCTGTGAAGTCTTCCTCAAGGCTGCCTTGGCCAATTTGATTTGTCCAATCAATATGAAGATTAAAATTGCCCATGATTATTGCCGTACATTTCTTACAAGGCTATATTATTTTTTGATTTATACTCCTTCCAACAGTGTAGCTATTGTTAGGAGGCCTATAGACTATTCCCATCAGTGACTTCTTCACCTTATTATTTCTTATCTCCACTCAAACTAATTCTACATCTTGATCTTCTGAGTCAATATCATTTTTCACTACTGCACTAATCTCATCCTTTATTAACAGAGCTACCCCACCTTATTTTCCTTTCTGTCTATCCTTCCGAATTGTCAAATACCCCTGAATATTCAGTTCCCAACCTTGCAATCACATCTCTGTGATGGCTATCAAATCATACCCATTTATTTCTATGTGTGCCGTCAACTCATCTATCTAGTTACGAATGCTGCATGCGTTCAGAGAAAGAGCTTTTAATTTTTTCTTTTTACCATTTTTCCCTGCTTTGACGCCACTTTATGATACGCTCTTATTTTTATACATTCTGTCCCATCCTGTTTTCATTTTCCCCAACGTTACCCTGCTCTATTGCCTTCTCCTTGCTCTTTGACTTTTAAATTTCCGCTCACCTGAACCCTTCCCCACCCGCAATTTAGTTTAAACCCTTTTCTACAGCCTTAGTTATTGAAGTGAAGGCCATCCTAGTGGAACATAGAAACATAGAAAATAGTGCAGGAGTAGGCCTTTTGGCCCTTCGAGCCTGCACCGCCATTCAATGAGTTCATGGCTGAAAATGCAACTTCAGTACCCCATTCCTGCTTTCTCGCCATACCTCTTGATCCCCCTAGTAGTAAGGACTACATATAACTCCTTTTTGAATATATTTAGTGAATTGGTCTCAGCAACTTTCTGTGGTAGAGAATTCCACAGGTTCACGACTCTCTGGGTGAAGAAGTTTCTCCTCATCTCGGTCTAAATGGCTTACCCCTTGTGCTTAGACTGTGACCCCTGGTCTGGACTTCCCCAACATTAATAAGAACATAAGAACATAAGAATTAGGAACAGGAGTGGGCCATCTAGCCCTTCGGGCCTGCTCCGCCATTCAACAAGATCATGGCTGATCTGGCCGTGGACTCAGCTCCACTTACCCGCCCGCTCCCCATAACCCTTAATTCCCTTATTGGTTAAAAATCTATCTATCTATGATTTGAATACATTCAATGAGCGAGCCTCAACTGCTTCCTTGGGCAGAGAATTCCACAGATTCACAACCCTCTGGGAGAAGAAATTCCTTCTCAACTCGGTTTTAAATTGGCTCCCCCGTATTTTGAGGCTATGCCCCCTAGTTCTAGTCTCCCCTACCAGTGGAAACAACCTCTCTGCCTCTATCTTGTCGATCCCTTTCATGATTTTAAATGTTTCTATAAGATCACCCCTCATCCTTCTGAACTCCAACGAGTAAAGACCCAGTCTACTCAATCTATCATCATAAGGTAACCCCCTCATCTCCAGAATCAGCCTAGTGAATCGTCTCTGTACCCCCTCCAAGGCGAGTATATCCTTCCTTAAGTATGGTGACCAAAACTGCACGCAGTACTCCAGGTGCGGCCTCACCAATACCCTATACAGTTGCAGCAGGACCTCCCTGCTTTTGTACTCCATCCCTCTCGCAATGAAGGCCGACATTCCATTCGCCTTCCTGATTACCTGCTGCACCTGCAAACTATCTTTTTGGGATTCATGCACAAGGACCCCCAGGTCCCTCTGCACCGCAGCATGTTGTAATTTCTCCCCATTCAAATAATATTCCCTTTTACTGTTTTTTTTTCCAAGGTGGATGACCTCACATTTTCCGACATTGTATTCTATCTGCCAAACCTTAGCCCATTCGCTTAACCTATCTAAATCTCTTTGTAACCTCTCTGTGTCCTCTACACAACCTGCTTTCCCACTAATCTTTGTGTCATCTGCAAATGTTGTTACACTACACTCTGTCCCCTCTTCCAGGTCATCTATGTATATTGTAAACAGTTGTGGTCCCAGCACCGATCCCTGTGGCACACCACTAACCACCGATTTCCAACCCGAAAAGGACCCATTTATCCCGACTCTCTGCTTTCTGTTAGCCAGCCAATTCTCGATCCATGCTAATACATTTCCTCTAACTCCGCGTACCTTTATCTTCTGCAGTAACCTTTTGTGTGGCACCTTATCAAATGCCTTTTGGAAATCTAAATACACCACATCCATCGGTACACCTCTATCCACCATGCTCATTATAGCCTCAAAGAATTTCAGTAAATTAGTTACACATGATTTCCCTTTCATGAATCCATGTTGCGTCTGCTTGATTGCACTATTCCTATCTAGATGTCCCGCTATTTCTTCCTTAATGATAGCTTCAAGCATTTTCCCCACTACAGATGTTAAACTAACCGGCCTATAGTTACCTGCCTTTTGTCTGCCCCCTTTTTTGAACAGAGGCGTTACATTAGCTGCTTTCCAATCCGCTGGTACCTCCCCAGATTCCAGAGAATTTTGCTAGATTGTAACGAATGCATCTGCTATAACTTCCTGGGATGCATTTCATCAGGACCAGAGGACTTGTCTACCTTGAGTCCCATTAGCCTGTCCAGCACTACCCCTCTAGTGATAGTGATTGTCTCAAGGTCCTCCCTTCCCACATTCCCGTGACCAGCAATTTTTGGCATGGTTTTTGTGTCTTCCACTGTGAAGACCGAAGCAAAATAATTGTTTAAGGTCTCAGCCATTTCTACATTTCCCATTATTAAATCCCCCTTCTCATCTTCTAAGGGACCAACATTTACTTTAGTCACTCTTTTCCGTTTTATATATCGGTAAAAGCTTTTACTATCTGTTTTTATGTTTTGCGCAAGTTTACTTTCGTAATCTATCTTTCCTTTCTTTATTGCTTTCTTTGTCATTCTTTGCTGTCGTTTAAAATTTTCCCAATCTTCTAGTTTCCCACTAACCTTGGCCACCTTATACGCATTGATTTTTAATTTGATACTCTCCTTTATTTCCTTGGTTCTCCACGGCTGGTTATCCCTTCTCTTACCGCCCTTCTTTTTCACTGGAATATATTTTTGTTGAGCACTATGAAAGAGCTCCTTAAAAATCCTCCACTGTTCCTCAATTGTGCCACCAGTCTACTTTAGCCAACTCTGCCCTCATCCCACTGTAGTCCCCTTTGTTTAAGCATAGTGTGCTCGTTTGAGACACTACTTCCTCACCCTCAATCTGTATTACAAATTCAACCATACTGTGATCACTCATTCCGAGAGGATCTTTTACTAGGAGATCGTTTATTATTCCTGTCTCATTACACAGGACCAGATCTAAGATAGCTTGCTCCCTTGTAGGTTCTGTAACATACTGTTCTAAGAAACAATCCCGTATGCATTCTATGAATTCCTTCTCCAGGCTACCCCATGCGATTTGATTTGACCAATCGATATGTAGGTTAAAATCCCCCATGATTACTGCCGTTCCTTTTTCACATGCCTCCATTATTCCCTTGATTATTGCCCACCCCACCGTGAAGTTATTATTTGGGGGCCTATAAACTACGCCCACCAGTGACTTTTTCCTCTTACTATCTCTAATCTCTACCCACAATGATTCAACATTTTGTTCATTAGAGCCAATATCGTCTCTCACAACTGCCCTGATATCATCCTTTATTAACAGAGCTACCCCACCTCCCTTCTCCTCTTGTCTATCTTTCCGAATTGTCAGATACCCCTGCATGTTTAATTTCCAGTCTTGGCCACCCTGCAACCACGTTTCAGTAATGGCCACCAAATCATACCCATTTGTAATGATTTGTGCCGTCAACTCATTTACTTTATTTCGAATGCTGCGTGCGTTTCGGTAAAGTGTTTCAATACTAGTTTTTAAACCATGATTTTTAGTTTTGACCCCTCCTGCAGCCCATTTATATTCATACATATTGTCCCTTCCTATCACCTTGTGGTTTACACTTACCCCAGTGCTCCTCTGCTCTGTTGCCTCCTGCCTTTTGCATTCTTTCTTGGGGTCCTGTTCATCTGAGCTCTCACCCACCCTAACTAGCTCAGAGACCCTCTCCTGGGCTCCCATCCCCCTGCCAAGCTAGTTTAAAGCCCTCCCAACTGTACTATCAAAACCACCCGCGAGAACATTGGTCCCGTCTCTGTTGTGGTGTAATCTGTCCGACGTACAAGTCCCATCTTCCTCAGAAGCGGTCCCAATTGTTCAGGAAACTGAAGCCCTCCCTCCTACACCAACGGGAGAGTGGAGAGCACCAGTTCCAACTGTCACAGGATGGGAGAGTGGAGAGTACCAGTTCCAACTGTCGCAGGACGGGAGAGTGGAGAGCACCAGTTCCAACTGTCGCAGGACGGGAGAGTGGAGAGCACCAGTTCCAACTGTCACAGGACGGGAGAGTGGAGAGCACCAGTTCAAACTGTCACAGGATGGGAGAGTGGAGAGCACCAGTTCCAACTGTCGCAGGACGGGAGAG
The DNA here is from genome assembly GCF_044704955.1 of Pristiophorus japonicus. NCBI lineage: Eukaryota > Metazoa > Chordata > Chondrichthyes > Pristiophoridae > Pristiophorus > Pristiophorus japonicus. The sequence continues at coordinate 46,404,376 of NC_091991.1, read as the reverse complement.
TGGAGAGCACCAGTTCCAACTGTCACAGGATGGGAGAGTGGAGAGCACCAGTTCCAACTGTCACAGGATGAGAGAGTGGAGAGCAGACTCATCATGGCTTCCAAAAGGGAATTGGATAAGTACCTAATGGGAAAAAAATCCAGAGCTATAAGGAAAGGGCAGGGGAGTGGGACTAGCTGAAGTGCTCTTGCAGAGAGCTGATATGGGCTTGATGGGCCAAATGTAACCATTCTATGATTCTATGATTCTAAGATAACACTAAGCTGGGTGGTGGTGTGAGCTGTGAGGAGGATGCTAAGAGGCTGCAGGGTGACTTGGACAGGTTAGGTGAATGGGCAAATGCATGGCAGATGCAGTATAATGTGGATAAATGTGACGTTATCCACTTTGGTAGCAAAAATAGGAAGGCAGATTATTATCTGAATGGTGACAGATTAGTAAAAGGGGAGGTGCAATGAGACCTGGATGTCATGGTACATCAGTCACTGAAGGTAGGCATGCAGGTACAGCAGGCAATAAAGAAAGCAAATGGCATGCTGGCCTTCATAGCGAGAGGATTTAAGAATAGGAGCAGGGAGGCCTTATTGCAGTTGTACAGGGCCTTGGTGAGACCACACCTTGAATATTGTGTGCAGTTTTGGTCTCCTATTCTGAGGAAGGGTGTGCTTGCTATTGTGGGAGTGCAGCGAAGGTTCACCAGATTAATTCCCGGGATGGCAGGACTGACATATGAAGAAAGATTAGATCGGCTAGGCTTATATCACTGGAATTTAGAAGAATGAGAGGGGATCTCATAGAAACATATAAAAGTCTGACGGGACTGGACAGGTTAGATGCAGGAAGAATGTTCCCGATGTTGGGGAAGCCCAGAACCAGGGGTCACAGTCTAAGGATAAGAGGTAAGCCATATAGGACTGAGATGAGGAGAAACTTTTTCACCCAGAGAATAGTGAACCTGTGGAATTTTCTACCACAGAAAGTTGTTGAGTTCAGTTCGTTGGATATATTCAAGAGGGAGTTAGATGTGACCCTTACAGCTAAGGGGATCAAGGGGTATGGAGAGAAGGCAGGAGTGGGGTACTGAAGTTGCATGATCAGCTATGATCATATCGAATGGCGTTGCAGGCTCGAAGGGCCGAATGGCCTGCTCCTGCACCTATTTTCTGTGTTTCTATGTAAGGGGATAAAAAATGGTCATTAGAGTGGAGACAGACCAAGGGTCACGAGTGGAGATACTGAAGGTAGTGAATTCATCTGACACGTAAAATGGTCCAGATTAAGAGGGTTTATCAGTATTAGGAGATTCTGAGGAATTGGGAGTTCCTCTGTCTTATGGTAAGGATTGTAATATTGACCAATTATGTAAAACTTGCTTATGTATGGAAAGCACGCTTATACACTCACTTATATTGGGTTAAGAAGAGGGAAGCAGCTATGACTGATGGTTAATGAACCAGCCGTTGTATTAACCTTAGTACAGACAAATGGAAACTTACATATTCAGTACAGAACAAGGCCACAAATGTTTGTAAACATAGATTATAGCAGCACAGGAACAGAATGGTATTGACTGGTGGTTTTGACTAGAGTTCTTGGGAGAGGGATAAGGAGGCACTGCCCTGGAAAACAAAGTTAATCAACACATCATGAGGAACTAAGGCAAAGTTGACACCACTGAATAATACATTCCAGAAGGGTGACATGTAATGGGAGATGGACAGGTGGGGGAGAACCACTCAGAGCCAGTCTGAGCAGTAGGCCAATTGGTGGTTTTGTAGGAGGATCGCCCACCTCAAAAAACTGTATAATTATAATTGTAAAACCTCTGATCGGGGAAGTGTTCAACGGAATCTCCCCGAGCATGTTCGAATAAAAACCGGTTAACTGAGGTTTCGGCTGAGTAATTCCGTGGTCGCTATACAATACAGGCGGGTGTCGATTCCTTATATCAGGGAGTCCATCTTGAGGAAGAGAAGTCTTCTGTTTACCCCAACAGATGGAGAGGAGTAATAGGAGGAGTAGGAGGAAGAGGAAGATGAGGAGGATGATGTGGAGGATGAGGAGGAGATGGAGGAATGGGAGCGAGGAAGGAGGCAGCTACTCAATTGACCTTCCAGAAGGGCGGTTCGTGACCGCCTCATCAGACTGCGGTTCAAATTAATTTAACCCAGATCCCCATTGCTCACCACATCCCCATCATTCCATCCCTGTTGTAGGCCATATCACAGCGCAAAGCTGAAATTAGACACACCACAAAAGAATCCAAACTGAATTAATACATTCATCAAAAATCAGTGAACACATATTTACAACCAAAATATTAACTATTCACCCTTGTGCAATCCCTTAGTGCTTCTTGTTATTGTGCCTTTGCCCATTCTAGTCCTACGAAGTGTTGGCCCGGTGGCTGCAGCAGGACTGGTGGAAGGCTGCTGAGTGTCCATGTGTGAGACTCCAGATGGCCTTGCAGAATGCCGTTGGCCAGTTCTGGGCCTGGAAGGCACGGCTGTCGACTGCACCATCTCCGCATGGGCACTAGCAGTCTGGGCTGGCTGGATGACAGGCAGCGACAAGTGCAATGGCAGAGTGGCAGTAGTGGGATCAGGAATGCTGTCATCATGAAAGGGGACAGCAGGTTCCTGCTCCACTGATGCACTGTCACTCCCCCGGAGCAGCATCTCAGCATCCCTAGAAATCGATTGGAGCAAAGACTGCTGGCCTGCTTCAACACCATGAAAGTCAATGGTGGTAGATCCAGCCACAATGGCAGCAGTCAGAGCTTTCATGGCGTCTAGCTGAGACTGGATGAGAGCAGTCTGAGATTGGATGCCACCAAGCATAGACTCCATTACAGCACTAAGACACTGCGTTGCTTCCGCCTGTGCTGCAATGGAAGCTGCCAGATTGCCCATTACACGCGGCATCAGGTCTGGGCCCCCACGGTCTTTCTGGGAGTCTACCGTCCTTTGCAAACTAGAAATGATGGGCTCCATGGTGTGCGTAGAGCCTTGTGCAATTTTGGAGGTGGACTCCTCAGTGCTCCTTATCATTGCCGGAAGGCTCTTAGGCACACTTGCCATTGCACCCTACCATCTCTGTGTGCATGCCCATCACCCTTCTTCTAAAGGCCTCCCCATCAAGGTCCTCATCTGAGTCCTGTGCAGCAGAACTCACATGTAAACTCGCCCTCTGGGAGCTGGCCCCCGAGCTACCCTTTCCCCTGGGCTTGCTGCAACCCACTCATCCCCGGTGCATCACCCCGTGCAGATCCCGCTACTACACCAGCCTCTAAAGAACATATAGTGCCAGTGTCTAAGCTAGTATCTGTGGGTGAGACATGCAGTGACGCAAGAGTCGGGTTAAGGTGAGGTGAGGGGGGCAGGGAGGGAGAAATGCATGCATACAGCATGATTAGCTGGAACGCTTGTGAGGTGACGGGGAAGTGGGATGTGAGAAGAAGAAGTGGGGATGAACATGCCGTTGTTGTCCCCAAGGGTGACCACAGCGCCCACCTCCTGGCACCCAATAATCTATTTTCCAGCGCAGAAAGTGGTTGGGTGTCAGCTTGTCCCCCGCCTGTGCACTCCTGCTCCCTCCTGTTGTGAGCCACCTTGGCCTGCAAGAGAAAGGAAAGTGTGTGAGTGAGTGTGGAGCAACGTGTTTGGGTGATTTACCTGCCATAGTTGAATAGCTGTCATTGTATGCAAGGTGTGAGATGTGGGTGTGAGTGTTAGTATGTAAAGACTGTTGGTGGTTGAGTGCTGGGGGTGTGGTCCTTTGGGCAATGTGTGAAGACTATGGTTCAGACTGTGATACGTAGCATTTGTTGAAGCATTCACTCAACCTGACCACCCGAGTGAGGTCATTAAATTTCTTTCTGCATTGTGTGTGGGTCCTGGGGACCACAGTGCGTTACCTCCCTCCACATGGGACAGAAGAACTGTGGTGAGGATCTCCTGCCACTTGCTGTACACCCTTCACAGCAGTGTGCAGAGTATTTGCTATGAACGTATTGTTTAATTTAAATCTTTTTAAAAGTGGTCTTCTGTTTAATCTACATGCAGCTGAGGCAGAAGCTTGGATTTCAACAATATATTTGTACTCCCTCTAGATTGAGACAGTATGGCCTTTAATTCACGATTGAAGTGGTTTGGGACATAGTAACATAGAAACATAGAAAATCGGTGCAGGAGTAGGCCATTCGGCCCTTCGAGCCTGCACCACCATTCAATAAGATCATGGCTGATCATTCACCTCAGTACCCCTTTCCTGCTTTCTCTCGATAACCCTTGATCCCTTTAGCCATAAGGGCCATATCTAACTCCCTCTTGAATATATCCAATGAACTGGCATCAACAACTCTCTGCGGTAGGGAATTCCACAAATTAACAACTCTCTGAGTTTCTTCTCATCTCAGTCCTAAATGGCTTACCCCTTATCCTTAAGACTTCCCCTGGTTCTGGACTTCCCCAACATCAGGAACATTCTTCCTGCAGCTAACCTGAACAGTCCCATCAGAATTTTATATGTTTCGATGAGATCCCCTCTCATCCTTCTAAACTCCAGTGAATGCAGGCCCAGTCGATCCAGTCTCTCCTCATGTCAGTCCTGCCATCCCGGGAATCAGTCTGGCGAACCTTCACTGCACTCCCTCAATAGCAAGAACATCCTTTCTTAGATTATGAGACCAATACTGAACACAATATTCCAGGTGAGGCCTCATTAAGGCCCTGTGCAACTGCAGTAAGACCTCCCTGCTCCTATACTCAAATCCCCTAGCTATGAAGGCCAACATACCATTTGCCTTCTTCACAGTCTGCTGTACCTGCATGCCAACCTTCAATGACTGATGTACCATGACACCCAGATCTCGTTGCACCTCCTCTTTTCCTAATCTGCCGCCATTCAGATAATATTCTGCCTTCGTGTTTTTGCCAACAAAGTGGATAACCTCACATTTATCCACATTATACTGCATCTGCCATGCGTTTGCCCACTCACCTGATCTGTCCAAGTCACCCTGCAGCCTCTTAGCATCCTCCTCACAGCTCACACTGCCACCCAGCTTAGTGTCATCTGAAAACTTGGAGATATTACAATTAATTCCTTCATTTAAATCATTAATGTATATTGTAAATATCTGGGGTCCCAGCACTGAGCCCTGCGGCACCCCACCAGTCACTGCCTGCCATTCTGAAAAGGACCCATTTATCCCGACTCTCTGCTTCCTGTCTGTCAACCAGTTCTCTATCCACATCAGTACATTACCCCAATACCATGTGCTTTAATTTTGCACACTAATCTCTTTTGTGGGACCTTGTTAAAAGCCTTTTGAAAGTCCAAAAACACCACATCCACTGGTTCTCCCTTGTCCAATCTACCAGTTACATCCTCAAAAAATTCTAGAAGATTTGTCAAGCATGATTTCCCTTTCATAAATCCATGCTGACTTGGACCGATCCTGTCACTGCTTTCCAAATGCGCTGCTATTTCATCTTTAATAATTGATTCCAACATTTTCCCCACTACTGATGTCAGACTAACTGGTCTATAATTATCTGTTTTCTCTCTCCCTCCCTTCTTAAAAAGTGGTGTTACATTAGCTACCCTCCAGTCCATAGGAACTGATCCAGAGTCGATAGACTGTTGGAAAATGATCACCAATGCATCCATTATTTCTCGGGCTACTTCCTTAAGTACTCTGGGATGCAGATTATCAGGCCCCGTGGATATCGGCCTTCAATCCCATCAATTTCCCGAACACCATTTCCCGCCTAATAAGAATTTCCTTCAGTCCCTCCTTCTCACTAGACCCTCGGTCCCCTAGTATTTCCGGAAGGATATTTGTGTCTTCCTTCCTGAAGACAGAACCAAAGTATTTGTTTAACTGGTCCGCCATTTCTTTGTTCTCCATTATAAATTCACCTGAATCTGACTGCAAGGGACCTACGTTTGTCTTCACGAATCTTTTTCTCTTCACATAGCTATAGAAGCTTTTGCAGTCAGTTTTTATGTTCCCAGCAAACTTCCTCTCATACCCTATTTTCCCCCTCCTAATTAAACCCTTTGTCCTCCTCGGCCGTATTATAAAATTCTTCCAGTCCTCAGGTTTGCTGCTTTTTCTGGACAATTTATATGCCTCTTCCTTGGATTTAACACTATCCTTAATTTCCCTTGTTAGCCACGGTTGAGCCACCTTCCCCGTTTTATTTTTACTCTAGACAAGGATGTACAATTGTTGAAGTTCATCCATGTGATCTTTAAATGTTTGCCATTGCCTATCCACCGTCAACCCTTTAAGTATCACTCGTCAGTCTATTCTAGCCAATTCAAATCTCATATCATCGAAGTTACCTTTCTTCAATTTCAGGACCCTAGTCTCTAAATTAACTGTGTCACTTTCCATCTTAATAAAGAATTCTACCATATTATGGTTACTCTTCCCCAAGGGGCCTCACACAACAAGATTGCTAATTAGACCTTCCTCATTACACATTACCCAGTCTAGGATGGCCAGCCCTCTAGTTGGTTCCTCGACATTGGTCTAGAAAACCATCCCTACTACACTCTAGGAAATCCTCCTCCATCGCGTTGCTTCCAGTTTGGTTCGCCCAATTTATATGTAGATTAAAGTCGCCCATGATAACTGCTGTACCTTTATTGCACGCATCCCTAATTTCTTGTTTGATGCTGTCCCCAACCTCACTACTACTGTTTGGTGGTCTGTACACAACTTCCACTAGCATTTTCTGCCCTTTGGTATTCCGGAGCTCCACCCAAAATGAGATCCTTCCTTACTATTGCGTTAATTTTCTCTTTAACCAGCAACGCCACCCCACCTCCTGTTCCTTTCTGTCTATCCTTCCTAAATGTTGAATACCCCTGGATGTTGAGTTCCCAGCCTTGGTCACCGTGGAGCCATGTCTCTGTGATGCCAATTATATCATATCCGTTAACTGCTATCTGCGCAGTTAATTCGTCCACCTTATTGTGATGATTTCCATACCATTGATTTGTTCTCATTTACATTCATGAATGCATATATGTTTCTAAATTTGTAAATGGACACAAAAGCTCGAAACACTGATATCAAAGAAAAATATCTGACGCAATTTTACTCACAGGTACCAAAATGCCAAAACATTCACTGTTACGACATTGAAAAAAACTAATGAATTAATTTGGGTTAGAAATTCATTATAGCCAAGAAATGGGCGGTGTTGGTAGGAAAGTTGGAGATTTGGTGGAGTGATTATGTGCACATTTTTGTGTCCTTCTGCGTCTGCGCACCGTGGACTCCGCCCCCTTTCTGCACATGCTCAGTATGATATATGTGGAGGCCGGAGATGGGACTGAACCACGAGCCATGTGAAGCTCACTGCTGCTCGAGCCTGGAGCTGGAGCTGCTTCCAGGGCTTTTGAGTTATCTCCAAGACTTTTGCCTAGAATATCGTTATGATTATCTACATGAACATTTTCGCGGCCTTCTGAAAGAGGAAATCGGAGGTGGGAAAGAGAGAGAGTGGGGCAGAGAGAGAGCGAGGGACTGGGGAGAGAGAGAGTGGGGTAGAGGGAGAGACTGGCGGGGGGTGAGAGTGAGAGAGACTAGGGGAGAGAAAGTGGGGCAGAGAGAGAGAGAGACTGGGGAGAGAGAGAGAGTGGGACAGAGAAAGAGGGAGAGAGACTGGGGGCAAGAGAGAGAAATTGGTGAGAGAGAGAGACTGGAGAGAGTGAGAGATTGGGGTGAGAGAGAGAGACTAGGGAGAGAGAGAGAAAGACTGGGGAGAGAGAACGAGAGAGGGAGGGGCAGAGGGAGAGAGAGTGGTGCTAGATTATGGCATGTGGGGATGGGGTAAGGTCAGGAACTTGTCGAGGGGAGAAGGTCATGAATCTGTGGGGTGGGAGGGAGAAGATCAGGAACTTTGGCCAGATTGGGTGGGGCGGGGGGGGTGCGATGGCAAGAGGTCAGGCACTTGGGTGGAGGGAGAAGGTCAGAAACTTGAGGGGGGAAGGTCAGGTACTTAGGAGGTGGGAACAGGAACTTTTTGGGGAGGTGGAAGAGTGCTGGGGGCATGGTGTTTTGGGCAGTGTGTGAAAATGGTGGTTCAGATGTTGGTATGTAGAATTTGTTGAAGCATTCACTCACCCTGACCACCTGAGTGAGGTTGTTAAATTTCGTCCTGCACTGTGCGTGGGTCCTGGGGATCATAGTGCTTCCCAAGACGTGAGGGTGAGCCCTGTCTGTTCCAAGTGAGATCTGTGCTGTCAGAATGACTTGAGTTACACTTTGAAAAGTCACTGATTACGTAGGCTCGGCGGTTCCAATTACACATTCTGGAGAAACTGCTGGGTGTGTCTTATCCTCCAAGGGGGCCAATCAGCAATCAGGAGTTGTGATCAAGGGGACCCAATCAAAGCTTTACGTGTTACAAATAAACGCGTACGAAAATTAGTGCCAAGCACAAATGTTTTAGACAGTACGCAAAATTCGTGCTGACTGCTCAAAGAAATGATTGGAGTTTTAAATCAAGTTTTAAAAGCCAAGCTCATTGGCATTAGACTTAAAGGGTGGACCAAATCTTTGAGTGCAGTCTAATCGCAACTTATCATTGCCACAGGCTTTTTTCACTTCTTAAAGGGGAGGTATATTGATGCCGCAGCACCTAATTCTCAGCATTGCGGGCTGTGCTGTTGCCTCAGCAAGCAGCAGCAGGTCAAGGACAAGGAGCCGGACAAGTGAACGAGGTGTACACATGGCAGATCCATGGCCCAGGGAGGGCCTGCAGATTCTGTGATCAAGCATTGGAGGCGTTGGTGTTCACTGTGGAGAGACGGAGGGCAGTGCTCTATCCGGCTAGTGGCAGGAGGCCCTCACCACATATCTCCCGCACCATGTGGAGTGAGGTAATGCAACACGTCTCGGGAAGCACTATGGTCCCCAGGACCCACGCACAGTGCAGGACGAAATTTAACGACCGCACTCAGGTGGTCAGGGTGAGTGAATGCTTCAACAAATTCTATATACCAACATCTGAACCACCATTTTCACAAACTGCCCAACGTACCACACCTCCAGCACTCACCCAACCAACAATCTCTATCTACCAACACTCATACCCACATCTCACACTTTGCACACAATGACAGCTATTCAACTATGGCAGGCACATCACTCAAACACATTGCTCCACACTCACTCACAAACTTTTCTTTCTCTTGCAGGCCAAGGTGGCTCACAACAGGAAGGAGCAGGCGTGCACGGGGGCGGGGGTTGGAATAACCTGACACCCAAACACTATGTGTGCTGGAGAATAGAGTTTTGCAGAGGTGGGCATCATGGCCACAGTGACATTGACCCCTTTGGGGACACCAAGGGCATGTTCAACCCTGCTCCTTCTTCTCACATCCCACTTCCCCCTCAACCCAAAAGCGTTTTGTACTTTCCAGCTAATCATACTGCATTCATGCATTTTTCCCTCCCTGCCCCCTTCCCCACACCTTAACCCGACACTTGTGCCTTTTTGTTCTCAGATATAGAAACATAGAAACATAGAAAATAGGTGCAGGAGTAGGCCATTCAGCCCTTCGAGCCTGCACCGCCATTCAATGAGTTCATGGCTGAACATGCAACTTCAGTACCCCGTTCCTGCTTTCTCGCCATACCCCTTGATCCCCCCCAAGTAGTAAGGACTACATCTAACTCCTTTTTGAATATATTTAGTGAATTGGCCTCAACAACTTTCTGTGGTAGAGAATTGCACAGGTTCACCACTCTCTGGGTGAAGAAGTTTCTCCTCATCTCGGTCGTAAATGGCTTACCCCTTATCCTTAGACTGTGACCCCTGGTTCTGGACTTCCCCAACATTGGAAACATTCTTCCTGCATCTAACCTGTCTAAACCCGTCAGAATTTTAAACATTTCTATGAGATCCCCTCTCAGATAATGAACAAGCACCTGAGTAGTCTGTTCCTGAGGGCACTGTAGAGAGCGAGGCGGGAGAAGAGGAGGAGGAAAAACACACCGTGTCACTGTATGTCTCACCCACAGGCACCAGCTCAGTTACTGATACTGCACATTCCTTAAAGGCTAGTATAGTAGCGGAATCTTTCTGGTGCTGCACGACATCTCTCCCAGTCAGTGTTTACTCCAGGTGGTCAGGTAAGCAGTGAGCATCAATTTTGCAAATCGGGTGGCCAGTGAGCATTGCACGCTCACTGACGTCATGATCTCCCTGGCGTTGACATTTCCGGAATTGCATTTACCTGCGGCATGGCGGGTGGCCAGATTTGGTGTGCAGCTCATCTTGTCCGTGAAACCTACTTTCTGCTTCCTTGACCCTATTCCCACTAAACTGCTGACCACCCAACTTTCTTTTCTGGCTCCCATGTTAGCTGACATTGTTAATGGTTCTCTCTCCTCAGGCACTGTCCCCCTGTTCTTCAAATCTGCCGTCTTCAGCCCTCTCCTCAAATAAACAACCTTTGACCTCACTGTGCTTGCTAGCTACTGCTGCATCTCCAACATTCCTTTCCTCTCCAAAGTCCTTGAATGTGTTGTTACCTTCCAAATCTGTGCCCATCTTTCCCAGAACTCCATGTTTCAATCTCTTCAATTGGGTTTCCGCCCCTGCCACAGTACCGAAATGGCTCTCATCAAAGTCACAATTACATCCTTTGTGACTGTGACAACGGTAAACTATTTCTTCTTGTCCTCCTGGACCTGTCTGGTGCCTTTGACACGTTTGACCACTCCATCCTCCTCCAACGCCTCTCCACCATCGTCCAGCTGGGTGGGACTGCACTTGCCTGGTTCCATACTTATCTATCTAATCGTAGCCAGAACATCACCTACTATGGCTTCTCTTCCCACTCCCGCATCGTTAACTCTGGTGTCCCGCAAGGATCTATCATTGGCACCCTCCCATTTCTCATCTATATGCTGCCCCTAGGCGATATCATCCGAAAACACGGAGTCAGTTTCCACATATATGCTAATGACACCCAACTCTACCTTTCCACCACTTCTTTCGACCTCTCGATGGTCTTTAAATTATCAGACTGCTAGTCCGACATCTAGTACTAGATGAGCAGAAATTTTCTACAATTAAATATTGTGAAAACCGAAGTCATTATCTTTGGTCCCCGCCACAAACTGCGTTTCCTAGCCATTGACTCCATCCCTCTCCCTAGTATCTATATGAGGCTGAACCAGACTGTTCGCAACCTCGGTGTTATATTTTGACCCTGAAATGAGCTTCCGGCCACATATCCGTGGCATAACTAAATCTGCCTATTTCCACCACCTCCGCCCGCCTCCGCCCCTGCCTCAGCACCTCTGCTGCTGAAACCCTCATTCATGCCTTTGTTACCTCTCGACTTGACTACTCCAAGTCACTCCTGGCCACTCCAAGTCACTCCTGGCCAGCCTTCCACATTCCATATGACGTAAACTTGAAGTCATCGAAACCTCAGCAGCCCGTGTACTAACCCGCACCAAGTCAAAATCACCCATCACCCCTGTGCTTTCTGACCTACATTGGCTCCTAGTTAAACAATGCCTAGATTCCAAAATTCTCATCCTTGTTTACAACTCACTCCATGGCCTTGCCTCTCCCTATCCCTGTAATCTTTTTCAGCCTCACAATCCCAAAGGTGTCTGCGCTCCTCAAATTCTGCCCTCTTGAACATCCCACATTATTACTGTTCAACCATCGGTGGCCATGCCTTCAGCTGCCTGGGCCCTAAGCTCTGGATCTCCCTCCCTAAACCTCTACGCCTCTCTACCTCTTTTTCCTCCTTTAAAAAGCTACTTAACATCTACCTCTTTAAACAAGTTTTTGGTCATCTGCCTTAATTTCTCCTGTGGCTCGGTGTCAAATGTATCTGTTTGTCTGTAACACTGTTGTGAAGTGCCTTGGGACATTTTACTGCGTTAAAGGCGCTATATAAATAAAAGTTCTAATTATTATATACAGAAGTTCATTAAGAACATGTATTGGAATGTGCAACGTTAGCGACTGGGTGGCAAATAAATGCAATAATTGCTAAATAATGGTTTCATGTGAATTTACACCCAGCAATCAGAATTTGTACCTTATTCTAGCCAAAGGACAACCAGAGCATATGACATAAAGGTAAGTCAAATGCAAAATACTGTGGATGCTGGAAATCTGAACTAAAAACAGAAAATGCTGGAAATGCTCAGCAGGTCAGGCAGCATCTGCAGAAAGAAAAAGAGAGTTAACGATTCAGGTCAATGGCCAGTCTGTTTTGACGAAAGATCATCGACCTGAATCGTTAACTCTGTTTCTCTCTCCATAGATACTGCCTGACCTGCTGAGTATTTCCTGCATTTTCTGTTTTATTATGTGGTGTACTCATATGTGGCCAATTTATTTGGAGTTTAGGGTTAAGTCCAGGTGATGGTCAAGAGCATGGAATTTCAGAACCTAAAAAACTGATTTTCACATTGTCTTGAGGGAGAAGTTAGCAATTTCATTTTAGACTTTGGAATAAACCTATCAATGTCCTTGTTATTCCCTATAAACTTGCAACTAATTCAAGTCATTTTGAATTGCTTTTGAAATACAGATTAAGCAAGTTGCAAGGTTGAAATGAGAGACAAATGAAAGTTGTTATTTGAAAAAAGAGAACATCTCTCTGGTTATATTTCTCTAAGAAGTAAGTATGCAGAATGCTAACAAGCTCTGCAGTTCAAACCATTAGTCACAGGTTTGGTTGGAACTGATTTTGGTACAATTATAGAAGTCTTGTTCAAGCTGGAGTTGTGTATTAAATGTGGAGATTTTCCTTATAAGTCCAATTATTTTCCAATTTCAACAGCTGAATGATCTACAACTCAAATTCTGCCCTCTTGAGCATCCCTGATTATAGCTACTCAACCATCGGTGGCCGTGCCTTCAGTTGCCTGAGCCCCAAGCTCTGGAACTCGCTCCATAAACCTCTCCGCCTCTCTACCCCTCTTTCCTCCTTTAAGATGCTCCTTAAAACCTACCTCTTTGGCCAAGCTTTTGGTCATCTGTCCTAATTTCTTCTTATGAGGCTTGGTGTCAAATTTATTTGTGTTGTCTTATAACACTGCTGTGAAGTGCCATGGGATGTTTTACTACGTTAATGGCGCTATATAAGTAAAAGTTGTTGTTGTTGTTGTGGCGCTGGAATCGCTCGTCCTGATGATACTGGTCGAGCGCCCCATTAGTGCTATCTACTGGTGCTAACGGGAGCTGCTAAAGGGACAAATGTTTCCCCCATGGTGCCATAAACTATTGCTGTGGGTTATTTTTTATTCATTTTATGAGTGAATTTGAAGGTTAGATTAACATTCATTCAAACAATTTACTTATATTTTCTTCAAATGTATATCAAATCTCATTAAGTTCCAAGTACTACTTGCAAAAGAAATGTAAAGCGAAACATAAGCCATCTGCGTAGCTCCAGCTTGCACTAACATCTGATTCAAATGCAAGGCACTTAACCTTTAATGACAACGCAAGTAAGTACTCCAAATTACCATGAAAGCAGGATCTGATCTTTCCTGGAGGCATTTCTCTGCACCAATTACTATGACACTGTGAAATTACATCCACTCCGACAATACACCCAACAGACAAGACGGGATACTGAAGCCCAATAGACCTGCAGAGAAAATAATAAGCTGCATTCATCTTAGAAACATGCATTCATTGGGCCAAATTGCAATGTTCAGTGATAAAGAAACTTGTGTTTATCTACCTTCAGCTTTACTATAGTACAGGCAACTCTCGATTATCCGTACACGGATCCAATGGGAAACCGTTATAACGGGATTTAAAATTCTGTTGCTAACAAGTGAAAAGACAGCTCCAAATAATTTGGAAAAATTGCCTTCCAAACACTGTGCTCATATGTATTTGCTCATTCACTCTCTCACACACTCGCTCTCTCACACGCGCATGTTCTCTCTCTCACTCACCGTAAAAATCACCCTCCTCTGCCCTTGTTTTGCTGGTGTGTGTGTGTGCACTGCTGCAGCCACTACCTCTCGCGGCCACCGCTGATGTTGGGAATGGGGGCAGTGCCAGCACCGGATTCCAGGCACAGAACCTGTACATGCATGCTGGTAATGTCTATCTTTTGTTACTGTTTGCAGCTGATTGTATTGATTTATTAAAGTTCTAACTTATAAATGTAAACTCGCCCGAAAGATTGTATTTATTCATTAAAGTTTTAACTTTAAAATGTAGACTCACCCGAACGGAAAAATAGTTTACCTGGAATAGCCCAATCCCCGAGGGACCCGGATAATCGAGAGTTGCCTGTATTGACAAACTAATATTTGGAGAAAAGCGAAATTTCTGATTTTACAATATGTTAGCGATATAAACATTAGACATGTTTTGAAATGGTATCACCCCCCAGGTCAACATTTAGTTCGTCAATATTTAATTTTAGCAGAATGCATCTTTATAGCTTTTCAATTATATTTTTCTTCAATTGTACCAAGAATGTCTGCTCAATATAACAACATAGGAACAGGAGTTGACCATACAGACTCCATGGCTGATCTATCTTCTTTCAAGATGGAAAAGAATCACAGGGAAGCTAACCTCTGCACGGAGCTCCATCCCAATGCATTGGTTGTGATCCACCAAAATTCCCTGGATTCTGGGGCGGTCCCAGCGGATTGGAAAACCGCAAATGTAATGCCCCTATTTAAAAAAGGAGGCAGAAAAAAGTAGGAAACTTGATTCCGGAGGTAAGGGGGTTGACTTATGAAGAAAGGTTGAGTAGATTGGGCCTATACACATTGGAGTTCAGAAGAAAGAGAGGTGATAAGATAATGAGGGGGGCTCGACAAGGTAGATGCTGAGAGGATATTTCGACTCAGGGGAAACTAAAACTAGGCAACATAGTCTCAGAGTAAGGGGCCTTCCATTTAAAACTGAGATGAGGAGGAATTTCTTCTCTGAGAGGGTTGCAAATCTATGGAATTCTCTGCCCCAGAGAGCTGTGGAGGCTGGGTCATTGAATATATTTAAGGCAGAAATAGACAGATTTTTGAGTGATAAGGGAATAAAGGGTTATGGGGAGAGGGCAGGGAAGTGGAGCTGAGTCCATGATCAGATCAGCCATGATCTTATTAAATGGCGGAGCAGGCTTGAGGGGCCAGGTGGCCTACTCCTGCTCCTATTTCTTATATTCTTATGTTCTTATATATCATCCTGGTGAATCTACACTGCACCCCCTCCAAAGCCAATATGACCGTCCTGAGCTGTGTTACTAAGAACTGAATGCAGATTTCCAGTTATGGTCTACCATGAGCTTTGTACCACTGTAACATAACTTCGATCTCTTTGTATACCAGCCCCCTTGAGATAAAGGCTAGCATTATATTAGTCTTTTAAATTATTGGTTGTACTTGTCCACTAGCTTTTAGTGATTTCTGTACATGGACCCCTAAATCTCTCTGCTGGTCCACAGTGCCTAGCTTCTCACCATTTAGAAAAAACTTTGATCTATCTTTCTTAGGTTCTGCTTCCCCACATTGAACTCAATCTGCCACAGTTTATCAACTCACTTAATCTATCAATGTCCCTTTACAATATAACTAAGTGACCCAAATAAACTGACCAAATATTTTCATTGATAAAAATGATAAAAAGAAGTCCTTAATTAATCAAACCTTCCTTGAGTACAGCACACTCCAGAATTGATATATGGAGAGGGATTTGTTTGAATAGATTACAAATGGAAAACAAAGCAGGAAAACAAATGTCCAAGTTCTGATATGACTGTATTACAGGATTTGACACGCGACATACTATTTTTGATGCCGCTGGTCAATTCAACACCCTCTCCAAAATACGTACAGCTGAACACGCGTTCAACTGCACAAGGGAGCTGTCACCAGCACTACTTAAAGGGATACATCCAACTTGCAGGTAAGTTGCATATCGCTTTTGCAGCGTTTGTAGGTGTACTGGGCTGCTGTCAGAGATTTCAAAAGTTGTTAAAGTGTGCAGGGAGTGCTGCTGGATGTTGCGGAGATGTTGGCTGCTACTGAGAGTACACCACTTGCTCCCAGTCATGGGGGCTCTTGTTGCAGTCCCCCTCGCATTGCAGTATGACAGGGAGGTGGAGCAGAGAGAGCAAAGAAGACAAGCTGCACGCAGAGGAAGGAGGAGGAGGATGAAGAGGAAGAGGCAGCCTGCACATTCATGTGCCGGATGGGCTGCCTGTTAGTGCATCATCAGACTCCGCATCCCCTGAATGAATCTCCAGATTCCCGTTGCTCAACATTTCTCCATCTTACCATCCTTCTGTCACGGAACATCACAGCATCCTCTTGGCCACAATGCTGAAATGAAAGCAAGCACAAAACGAACATTCCAAATCACATTTATAAAAAATTCATTCATTAAATCCATTACTACATAACAAAGTCAACTAATCATCCGTGTGCATTCCTTAGTGCCTGTCTTCCTTGTCATAACTCACAACAAAACTATATTCCAATGAGAAGCAAAGACTGTAAGAGAAGGGATAACCATCCATGGCTAACTAAGGAAATAAGGAATGGTATCAAATTGAAAACAAGGGCATACAATGTGGCCAAGACTTGTGGGAGGCCAGAGGATTGGGAAACTTTTAAAAGCCAGCAAAGAATGACTAAAAACATGATAAAGAGAGGGAATATAGATTCTGAAAGTAAACTAGCACGAAATATAAAAACAGATAGGAAGAGTTTCTACAGGTACATAAAAAGGAAAAGAGTGGCTAAAGTAAATGTTGGTTCCCCTAGAGGATCAGACTGGGGAATTAATAATGAAGAACAGGGAAATGGCAGAGATGTTGAACAAATATTTGTATCGGTCTTCACGGTGGAAGAGACTAAAAACATCCCAATAGTGGATAATCAAGGGGCTATAGGGAGGGAGGAACTTAATACAATCACTATCACTAATGGAGTAGTACTCAGTAAAATAATGGGACTAAAGGCAGACAGGTCCCCTGGACCTGATGGCTTATATCCTAGGGTCTTAAAATAAGTAGCTGCAGAGATAGTGGATGCATTAGTTGTAATCTACCAAAATTCTCTGAATTCTGGGGCGGTCCCTGCGGATTGGAAAACCGCAAATGTTACGCCCCTATATAAAAAAGGAGGCAGACAGAAAGCAGGAAACTATAAAAAACCAGTTAGCCTAACATCTGTTGTTGGGAAATTGCTGGAATCCATTATTAAGGAAGCAATAGCGGGACATTTGAAAAAGCATAATTCAATCAAGCAGATTCAGCATGGTTTTATGACAAATTTGCTGGAGTTCTTTGAGGATGTAATGAGTAGGGTGGATAAGGAGGAACCAGTGGATGTGGTGTATTTGGATTTCCAGAAGGCATTTGATAAGGTGCCACATAAAAGGTTACTGCACAAGATAAAAGCTCATGGGGTTGGGGATAATATATTAGCACGGATAGAGGATTGGCTAGCTAACAGAAAACAGAGAGTTGGGATAAATGGGTCATTTTCCAGTTGGCAAACAGTAACTAGTGGGGTGCCGCAGGGATCGGTGCTGGGTCCTCAACTATTCATAATCTATATTAAGGACTTGGATGAAGGGACCGAGTGTAATGTAGCCAACTTTGCTGATGATACAATGATGGATGGGAAAGCAAATTGTGAGGACACAAAAAATCTGCAAAGAGATATAGACAGACTAAGTGAGTGGGCAAAAATTTGGCAGATGTAGTATAATGTGGGAAAATGTGAGGTTATCCACTTTGGCAGAAAAAATAGAAAAGCAAATTATAATTTAAGTGGAGAAAAATTGCAAAATGCTGCAGTACAGAAAGACCTGGGGGTCCTTGTGCATGAAACACAAAAAGTTAGTATGCAGGTACAGCAAGTAATCAGGAAGGCATGGAATGTTGGCCTTTATTGCAAGGGGGATAGAGTATAAAAGCAGAGAATTCCTGCTACAACTGCACAGGGTATTGGTGAGGCCACACCTAGAGGCCGAAATTGGTGGACCACCCAATTCTCGACGGTCTCGCGGTGTTCGGTCAATCTTCATCACCCGGTACCTCTGTAGCGAAGAGTTGGCAACATTGGTCTAGGCAATCCTGAGCGGTGCATCAGCAGAGTGCGATGGACGGTCTGCTCCAGCAGTGCAGGTTAGGTTGTGTGGGACCCGGGACTCTTCAGGTCTCGAGTTCTGCGCACGCACACTCTTCCATCGACCTCTGTCTCCCCCACCCTGCCGAGAAGAGTAGTCCGGAGGCCAGAGACTACCGACGTCGGATCGCAGATATGTGTCTTTGGTAAATATAGATTTTTAATTGTTTTGTGCAGTGTTTTTGATTTATTTATACTTCTATTGTTATTTATTTATTTATTTATGCGCTTTTCGGGGGGGTGGGGCAGTGGAATAGATCTCTGGGGGTAGGTTTAGATCTCTGGGAGAAGATTTGATCTCCAGGGGGTGGGATTAGATCACTGGAGGAGGGGATTAGATCTCTGGAGGGGGGGGACTAGATCTCTGAGGGTGGGATTAGATCTCTGGGGTGGATTAGATCTCTCTGGCAGTGGGATTAGATCTCCAGGGGTTAGATCTCCAGGGGGGGATTGAATCTCTGGGGGGAGGACTAGATTGCTGGGAGAATTAAATCTCTGAGGGGAGGAATAGATCGCTGGGGAGGATTCGATCTCTGGGTGGAGGATTAGATCACTGGGGGGGATTAGATCTCTGCGGGGGAGGGCTATATCTCTAGGGCGGGGTTGAAATAGATCGCTGGGTTTGGGTGGGCGGAATATTGTAGTTTACATACCGCCGATGTACCATTGGCATAAAACCACTTTTTTCAGACGGTGTGCAACTCCGGTGGTATGTCGGCAGTATGCTACCAATGTTGGACTTTTGGACGGTCTCTAGGGTGCTCCGTGTGGGCGGACGGTATGCATACCACCCGGCGGTATGTCGCTGATGAATTTCCCACCGGGTTTTATGTGGGCAGTATGTAGGTATTTTTTGATCAATTTTGCGATTTGGGGCGATATGTCGGCAGTCCACAGGTAGTATGCGACAGTATGTCCACCAATTTCGGCCCCATAGAGTACTGCGTACAGTTTTGGTCTCTGTATTTACGGAAGGATACACTTGCATTGGAGGCTGTTCAGAGAAGGTTCACTAGATTGATTGCAGAGATGAGGGGGTTGACTTATGAAGATAGGTTGAGTAGGTTGGGCCTATACACATTGGAATTCAGAAGAATGAGAGGTTATCTTATCAAAACATATAAGATAATGAGGGGGCTCAACAAGGTGGATGCAGAGAGGATATTTCCATTCATGGAGGAAACTAAAACTCGAGGACATAGTCTCAGAATAAGGGACCGGCCATTTAAAACTGAGATGAGGAGGAATTTCTTCTCTCAGAGGGTTGTAAATCTGTGGAATTCCTTGCCCCAGAGAGCTGTGGAGGCTGGGCCATTGAATATATTTAAGGTGGAGATAGACAGATTTTTAAGCAATAAGGGAATAAGGGGAGCAGGCAGGGAAGTGGAGCTGAGTCCATGATCAGATCAGCCATGATCTTATTAAATGGCGGAGCAGGTTCGAGGGGCTAGGTGTCCTAACTCCTGCTCCTATTTCTTATGTTCTTACGTCTGTCCTCGTGCTCCTACGAAGCGTTACCCAAGTGGCTGCAGCATGGCTGGTGGAAGGCTGCTAACACTCAATGGACAAGACCGCAGATGGCCTTGCAAGATGACCACAAGTAGCTCTGGGCCTGAAATGTTCCACTGTCGACTGCACCATCTTAGCATGGGCAGCAGCAGTCAGGGCTAGCTTGCTGCCAGGCAACTGCAAGGGCAATGGTGAAGTGGCAGTGGTGGAAGTACGAATGCTGTCATCCTGAGAGAGGATAATGCATTCGTACTCCACTGAGCCACTGCCACTTCCCTGGGGCAGGGCCTCAGCAATCCTAGTAATCTGTTGGAGGACACCCTGCAAGCCCCTTTCCACACTGGTAAACACAACCACAATGCCAGCAGTCTGAGCCTGCGTGGCAGAAAGCTGAGCTTGCACTGGAGCACTCAGATGTTGGGTCACTGCCGCTTGTGCTGCAATGGAAGCTGCAAGATTGGCCATCAGACACGGCATCATGTTTGGGCCTACAAGTGCGTGAATGGAGTTGCCCATCACTTCCATCCTGGAAATCATGGGCTCCAAACTCTGCGCAAAGCCCTGTGCAAGGTTGGTGCTGGATTCCGCCATGCTTCTTGACAGTGACAGCAGGCTCTCCGGCAGGCCTGCCAATGCACCAAGCATTTCTGTGTGCATGCCCATCTTCTCCAGGCCACTCCTACGAAGTCCTCTGCAGCAGAACTCGTGTGTGGCCTCACCCTCCGGGGAGCTGGCACCCGCACTAGCCTTTCTCCCAGCCCTGGCTGTATGCCACTCGTGCCCGGTGTCTCACAACGTGCAGATCCCGCCTCTATACTACACTATTGCATTGTGCCAATGACTGAGCTGGTGCCCGTAAGTGTCAGATTGAATGATGGTATCTCTTTTTCTCCATCAATCTCCTCTTGATTTTCCTGCACCGGCTGGGAAGTGTGGAGTTCTTGGGTATCTGAAAGGAGAAAGGCACAAGGGTAGGGTTGTGGTAAGGAGAGGGAGGAAAGTAAGATGTGCATGCTTACACCATCAGGCCTCTCGTGCTGCATTGGAGAATCTTAGTGCCCTTTCTCAGTCCTGTTGTGCCATTACAGCGAGTGACAGTTGCCATGACAAGCACTTCCAGTTGCTGCTGAATGCAGAATGCACACCTTTAAGAGGTGCAGACTGCTTTTAAAAGTGAAGGGTAGCTTTAAGTAAAGCTAGCCTCGCACGAACTTTGTCCCCGTGCTGAGCGCTGAGGCACTGAGCAGCACGTATCAATCATGGTAATTAGCAGGCAGCACGAATGTTGCCTGATGTCTGCATTACTTTGAATGGGCTCGGGCCGATCGCGCATCACGATTCCTTCGTCCATTTTCAGGCCTAATCAAAATTGTAGCCCTCAGACACACCGGCCTCGAAATTCAGGAGCGCCTATTTGTTGTTTCTCCTGATTAGAATATAAACTGGGACATAGGAAATCAATTGAACAAAGCTCTCAATTTTATGTGATACTTTCCTGAATCTCAAACAGACCCAAATTCAGATTCATTTGCACAGCTGTTCCAAGCACTTTTAACACAAATTGACTTTTTTCAGGACAAAGAAAAAGCCAGCCTATTTGTTTTGCTATGGAAACACACTTGAATAACAAGAATATTTGTGAAATGATTCTTTCATAATGGCAATTTCCCAGAGATGCTTGCTGCAGTGAAACAAAATTTAAAGTGACTGCCATGCAAACAGATCTTAAAAGAATAGAGATCTCTTTTGACTTGGAATATGACAGATATCCTTACCGATCAGACTCAGTATAACTGGTTATGACTTGTAGTCCAGTGCCCTCCAGATGTTCCCCAGTACCAAAAGCTTTCATAGTATACTCAGTGATCATTACCAATTCTTTCTTTTTCATTATCTGCCAATGGAGAGGAAGGCAGGATTGGTGCTCCTAATATAAATTGGAAAACATAGTTCTTAATAATCTAAGTAAATTAAACCAACTGGATTATTCACATCCAAGAGTTTATTAACCCCAAATGGAATTGCAATAGTTTGGTAAAGCATGACTTCTAAAGGTATGCTTACTGTTAGCTATGATAACTCTAATTTTTAAATGCTTATCTATAGCTTCCCACAGAATAGCTTTAAGCATTTTCGCCATTTTAGATATTAGGCTAATTGACTTGTAATTGTAATACTCATGCGTTACTCCTTTTTCGATATTGGCACTATATTTGGCTTCCTCCAGTTTTTAATTATTTTTGCAGCAGTTATGGAGTTCTAAAAGATATCAACTAAAGTATTATTTTTTTCTTTGAGGGAGAAATTGATTATCGCCCCATTCGGGGGAAGTGGAGCACTAAATTAAGCACTCCATTTCCTTCTTGGAGCACTAAAGGACGCCGGAAAACTCAGCAGCGCTGCACACTGGGCTGCCTCGTTCAAAGGGTTCTTCCCTTCCTTAAAGGCAAGGGCCATCGCTGCAGGATCTGCAATTTAAAATGGACCTACCTGGACCACCTAGGGAGCGATGAACCCGCGCGATCAGCCCGGCATTCAAGCAGAATGCCAGGCTGAACGATCGCGGGCAGGAACCCGCGAAGAAAACAGCATCAACAAAGGTACTTTTTTTTTACTGACCTTGGAGTGCAGAGAATTGGGCTGAAGTGACTAAAGGCTGTGCCATTGGTGGAGCAGCTGCAGGTGGGGAGGTGCCACAAGACCAAATAGCATAGTGTGCAGGCTAGAGAAGATTGTAACGGTAGGGTGGGCCAAGGCCATGAAGACGTTTGTAAACAAGGACTAGCTTTTCAAATTCAGTGCGTTGGAGTACAGGGAGGCAATGATGATCAGAGAGAATAGGGATGATGCACGACTCGGATTTGGTGCAGGCAGCTGAAGTTTGAATGAGATGCAGTTTGTGTAGGGCAGATCTCGGCGGATCAAAGAAATTGACAGCATGGATAAAGATCTTAGTATCAGTGAGAGGTAGGAATGGAGGTGGGTAATGATGTAGAGATGGTGATAGATAGGAAATGAGATTTGAAGCTCAGCTCCTGATAAAAAAGACCCCAAGCGAGCAGCTGGGAGCAGATGGAATTGGAGGCAAGGGCACTAGAAGAGAGAGAAGGGAATGAAAATAAGTTCAATTCTGTTTTCCCTGTGTTTCACTGGAGAATGTTTTGGCTCATCCATGGCTTGGTCAGATAGACAGTTTGACAGACAGAAATGGCACACTTATCATCAGCTTCTCCCAGTATCTTGGCCAACATTTGCCGCATATGAACAGCACCGTAAAGATATCAACTGGTCATTTATCTCATTGTTGCTTGTGGGACTTTGCTGAGCATAAATGATCTGCTAAAGTTGCCTAAAAAACAAGTCACTACACTTCAAAAGTATTTCATTGGATGTGAAACGCTTTGGGCTGTCCCGTGGGCAGGAAGGAGGCTATATAAATGCAAGTCCTTTCTTTCTTCTTCCTTTTATACTATCATAGCTGTTAAGTATTTGCAGCACCTACTTCAACCAAGCTAGAGTACTATTTAGCTCAACAACATTGACGAAGTATAATGAATGGGATGAGCAATGATTAAGAAGGTTTGAATTTTTCATGTGGGTATATTTTCCTCCAATCATTAACATTACCTAAAGTCAGCCTGAGTATCAGGTGATGAAAATCTGCTTTATACTCATTCAGACTTTTCACTAGCACTACCAAAAGGAAAGAAGTATATTTCCTTGGTATGTAAAGCCCAGGCACATCGCCAATTAAAGCAGCAGAGGAGTGTAGACGAGAATGCCCAGGAGCAGCACCAGGTGTACCTAAAAATGAGGTGCCAACCTGGTGAAGCTGCAACACACAACTACATGCATGCTAAACAGCACATGCAGCATGCTGTAGACAGAGCTAAGCAATCCCACAACCAAAGGATCAGATCAAAGCTCTGCAGTCCTACCACATCCAGTTGTGAATGGTGGTTGACAATTAAACAACTAACGGGAGGAGGAGGCTTCATGAACATCCCCATCCTCAATGATGGTGGAGTCTAGCACATGAGTGCAAAAGATAAGGCTGAAGCATTCGCAACTTTCTTCAGCCAGAAGTGCCGAGTTGATGATCCATCGCGGCCTCCTCGAGGTCACGACCATCACAGAAACAATCTTCAGCCAATTCGATTCACTCCACGAGATATCAAGGAGCGGCTGAGCGCACTGGATACAGAAAAGGCTATGGGCCCCGACAACATCCCGGCTGTTGTGCTGAAGATTTGTGCTCTAGAACTAGCCACGCCTCCAGCCAAGCTGTTCCAGTATAGCTACAACACTGACATCTACCTGACAAAGTGGAAAATTGACCAGGTATGTCCTGTCCAAAAAACAGGACAAATCCAATCTGGCCAAGAATCTACTCTCAATCATCAGCAAAGTGATGGAAGGTGTCGTCGACAGTTACTCACCAACAACCTGCTCACCAATGCTCAGTTTGGATTCCGTCAGGACCACTCGGCTCCAGACCTCATTACAGCCTTGGTCCAAACATGGAAAAAAAAAGGTTAAATTCCAGAGGTGAGGTGAGAGTCAAGGCAGCATTTGATCGAGTGTGGCATCAAGGAGCCCTAATAAAATTGAAGTCAATGAGCATTAAATGAAAAACTCTCCACTGGCTGGAATCATACCTAGCACAAAGGAAGATGGTTATGGTTGTTGGAGGTCAATCATCTCAGCCCTATGATATCACTGCAGGAGTTCCTCAGGACAGTATCCTAGGCCCAACCATCTTCAACTGCTTCATCAATGACCTTCCCTCCACCATAAGTGCTTGTGGATGGTTGCACATTCTTCAATTCCATTTGCAATTCTTCAAATAATGAAACAATCCATGCCTGCATGCAGCAAGACTTGAGCTTGAGCTGATAAGTGGCAAGTAACAGTCATGCCACACAAGTGCCAGGCAATGACCATTTCCAACAAGAGAAAGTCTAACCAACTCCCCTTGAAATTCAATAGCATTCCCATTGTCGAATGCCCGCACCACCAACATCGCAAGGGGTCACCATTGACCAAAAGCTTAAATGGACCAGCCAAATAAATACTATGGCTACAGGAGTAGGTCAGAGGCTGGGTATTCTGTAATGAGTGATTCACCTGCTTACTCCCCAAAGTGTTTTCACCATCTACAAGGCATAAGTCATGGAATAATCTCCAACAACACTCAAGAAGCTTGAAACCACCCAGGACAAAGCAGCCCGCTTGATTGGCATTCTATCCACCACCTTAAACATTCACTTCCTCCACCACCGGCATACCTTGGCTGCAGTGTGTACAATCTACAAGATGCAGTGAAGCAACTTGCCAAGGCTTCTTTGACAGCACCTCCCAAACCCATGATCTCTACCATCTATTAGGACAAGGGCAGCAGGTGCATGGAAACACCATCACCTGCAAGTTCCCCTCCAAATCACACACCATTCTGAATTGGAAATGTATTGCTGTTCCTTCATCATACCTAACAGCACTGTGGGAGTACCTTCACTACACGGATTGCAGCGGTTCAAGAAGGCGGCTCACCACCACCTTCTCAAGGGCAATTAGGGATGGGCAATAAATGCTGGTCTTGCTAGCGACGTCCATGTCCCATGAATGAATAAAAAAAACATGAAAGGTAAACTTCCCATTTCCGATTGTCTTTTCATCAGGATAAGAACATAAGAACATAAGAAATAGGAACAGGAGTAGGCCATAAGGCCCCTCGAGCCTGCTCCGCCATTCAATAAGATCATGGCTGATCTCATCATGGACTCAGCTCCACTTCCCTGCCTGCTCCCCATAACCCCTTATCCCCTTATTGCTCAAGAAACTCTCTATTTCTGACTTAAATTTATTCAATGTCCCAGCTTCCACAGCTCTTCGAGGCAGCAAATTCCACAGATTTACGACCCTCTGAGAGAAGAAATTCCTCCTCATCTCTGTTTTAAATGGGCGGCCCCTTATTCTAAGATTATGCCCTCTAGTTCTGGTCTCCCCCATCAGTGGAAACATCCTCTTTGTATCCACCTTGTCAAGCCCCCTCATAATCTTATACGTTTCGATAAGATCACTTCTCATTCTTCTGAACTCCAATGAGTAGAGGCCCAACCTACTCAACCTTTCCTCATAACTCAACCCCCTCATCCCCTTAATCAACCTAGTGAACCTTCTCTGAATTGCCTCCAAAGCAAGTATATCCTTTCGCAATTATGGAAACCAAAACTGCACGCAGTATTCCAGGTGTGGCCTTACCAATACCCTGTATGTGTCAGTGTACATATTGTTTTATGTTCTGTGTTTCGATTCTTTAAATTGCAGTTAAATATTTTCAGAAGTCTCTCTCTGAGGTTGTTATTAAGTGCAGGACAACGAGCAGAAGTGGGGACTAACCAATATACTTTTCCCAATTTAGATTGCAGTCCTTTAAAATAGACATGGAAATTAGTCTCACCTCCCCACCGCCCCTGCCCCCCCCCCCCCCACAAAGTGTTCCTGTTTAACTTTTGTGCCTTGTTTTCTGCTATTATGGGAATTAACAGTAAATTCCCACAAAGGCCCCCACTCAGCAGACTTTGTCACCTTTTTCTGAAGTGGTAACCAATGTTACCATGGCATTTGTCTTGAGATATTTAAGAGCTATTTTAGTAGCCTGATCTTTTACCGAGCTGTCTAAGGGCTAGATAAAAATCGAAGAAGCATCTGCTAATGAAATCACAGGAACACACGGATTTTGAAACGTGTGACTTCGTTTGTGGGCTGTTGAGAATGGACAAAAATGACATGCTCCTGTTTTTCTTCAAGAGACAAATTTTGGATCATTCTAGATTTCCAAAAATCAAGGAAGTGCTTGAAATTGCTGAATCAAATATTCTGATGTACACATCAATTTTAAGAGTTCCTGAGATATTCATAAATACTTCATAGAAAATGATAAAACATGATGAATTACAAATAGCTTACAGTATAAAAGTAATAATTCAAACAAATGTTGCCTGACAGATCTGATGAGCCTTTCAGTTTTAAATTAGCAGCATTGCGATGAACTCATCAATTTAAAGGTGTCTTGGTCTCAACTGATTAGCTCTTTACTTTCTGTGGCCTTGATTATCTTTCGCTTGTGTATCGTAACACATATATATATATACACAAGCAGCCATAACCTCCAAGCATTTCAATCAGGGTTAGATCAATCATATACCATCTAACTAGTTATTTCAATCACAATGTTAAAACTAAAGAACAGATGAATACAATTCAAGCCTTTGTCATTTGATGGACCTCTTTTGTCATGGGGAGGTGGGATCTGCAAGATTAATTGTGTGCAATCACTTGAGACTTTAAATAATGACTACCATTTTACTATTAGGATGCAAAGCCCGAACATTTATGGAAGGTTACACAGGCAGAAGATGGGTGGAAGCCCCAGACACTGGTTGCTGTTTCCAGGAGTCTCCTGGATGCCTTGTAAGGGGTGGACCTCTATTCACCCTGTCATGTAAGTAATCTACATGTAACTGTAACCTTCATGTAACAACACTGTACACTGTATACACCTAAGAAATGCACACCTTGACCACAGGGGGTGAACTTGTGGGACTCCTCACATGGTCATCCAGGTATCTAAAGGGAGGTCCCATGCAGGGTCATCACTCTTTGGTCCTGTGAATAAAGGTACAGGTCACAGGGTGACCTTGTCTCCAATATGTGCCTCATGTTGATTTACAGTAGAGTGTAAGGACACAACATTTGGCGACGAGAAACGGGAATCAACGACTCACGAGAATGGCCACCGGTAGCACAGAGGAACGGTACTGTGTTGGTGAGGACTGGGAGGATTTCGTTGAGAGGCTCCAGCAGAGCTTTGTCACAAAGGACTGGCTGAGAGCGGCAGCGGCTGACAAGCGAAGGGTGCATCTACTGACCAGCTGTGGACCGAAAAGGCAGGGCTATGCTTGGGACACAGCAATGGACGCTGAAGTTCAGCGGATTCAGGTGGCAAACATCCACAGCTCATACACAAAGGCGCCACCTATGATGATGAGAGTACTGCTAAACAGCATCCCGGTATGCATGGAGCTGGACACAGGACCCAGCCAGTCACTTATGAGTGTCCAACAACTCGGGAAACTATGGCCACTCAGAGCTAGCAGACCCAAACTAGAACGCATTGACACGCAATTACGGACGTACACCAAAGAGATCATCCCAGTGCTAGGCAGTGCAATGCTGGTGGTCACACATAATGGGTCAGAGAACCGGCTGCCACTCTGGATTGTCCCGGGAAATGGTCCCGCGGTTTTGGGAAGGAGCTGACTAGCCGAGATGAACTGGAAATGGGGGGATGTGCACGCCATTTCATCTGTGAAGCGAAGTTCATGCTCACAGGTCCAACAAAAGTTTGAGTCACTATTTCAACCTGGTGTCAGTACTTTCAAAGGTACCAAAGTAGTAATACGCATCACCCCGGACGCCAGACCAGTGCACCATAAAGCCAGATCTGTGCCGTATGTGATGCGGGAGAAAATTGAGAGTAATTTGGACAGGTTGCTAAGAGAGGGCATAATTTCGGCCGTTGAATTCAGCGACTGGGCAAGCCCCATCGTCCCTGTCCTAAAAACGGATGGCTCGGTCACGATCTGTGGCGACTACAAGGCCACCATCAACCGAGTGTCACTATAAGACCAATACCCGCTTCCGAGAGCGGAGGATCTTTTTGCCACGCTGACAGGCGGCAAGCTGTTCACCAAGTTGGACCTCACTTCAGCCTACATGACCCAGGAACTGGCTGAAGAATCCAAGCTACTGACCACCATCACCACGCACAAGGGGCTGTTTACAGCAGGTATCCGTTTGGCATTCGTTCAACAGCCGCTATCTTTCAAAGGAACATAGAAAGCCTGCTCAAATCCATCCCCGGAACAATCGCATTTCATTACGACATCCTTATCACGGGTTGAGACACCGAGGAGCACCTCCACAACCTGGAGGAGGTGCTACGCCGACTGGACCGGGTAGGCCTGCGACTAAAGAAGTCCAAGTGTGTGTTTTTGGCCCCAGAGGTCGAGTTTTTGGGCAGGAGGGTTGTCGCAGACGGGATCCGGCCTACCAAATCCAAAACGGAGGCGATCCATCGCGCGCCCAGGCCCGGCAACACATAAGAACATAAGAACATAAGAATTAGGAACAGGAGTAGGCCATCTAGCCCATCGAGCCTGCTACGCCATTCAGCAAGATCATGGCTAATCTGGCCGTGGACTCAGCTCCACTTACCCGCCCGCTCCCCGTAACCCTTAATTCCCTTATTGGTTAAAAATCTATCTATCTGTGATTTGAATATACTCAATGAGCTAGCCTCAACTGCTTCCTTGGGCAGAGAATTCCACAGATTCACAACCCTCTGGGAGAAGAAATTCCTTCTCAACTCAGTTTTAAAGTGGCTCCCCAGTATTTTGAGACTGTGCCCCCTAGTTCTAGTCTCCCCGACCAGTGGAAACAACCTCTCTGCCTCTATCTTGTCTATCCCTTTCATTATTTTACATGTTTCTATAAGATCACCCCTCATCCTTCTGAACTCCAACTAGTAAAGACCAAGTCTACTCAATCTATCATCATAAGGTAACCCCCTCATCTCCGGAATCAGCCTAGTGAATCGTCTCTGTACCCCCTCCAAAGCTAGTATATCCTTCCTTAAGTAGAGTGACCTAAACTGCACGCAGTACTCCAGGTGCGGCCTCACCAATACCCTGTACAGTTGCAGCAGGACCTCCCTGCTTTTGTACTCCATCCCTCTCGCAATGAAGGCCAACATTCCATGCGCCTTCCTGATTACCTGCTGCACCTGCAAACTAACTTTTTGGGATTCATGCACAAGGACCCCCAGGTCCCTCTGCACCGCAGCATGTTGTAATTTCTCCCCATTCAAATAATATTCTCTTTTACTGTTTTTTTTTCCAAGGTAGATGACCTCACATTTTCCGACATTGTATTCCATCTGCCAAACCTTAGCCCATTCGCTGAACCTATCTAAATCTCTTTGCAACCTCTCTGTGTCCTCAAACAACCCGCTTTCCCACTAATCTTTGTGTCATCAGCAAATTTTGTTACACTACAATCTGTCCCCTCTTCCAGGTCATCTATGTATATTGTAAACAGTTGTGGTCCCAGCACTGATCCCTGCAGCACACCACTAACCACCGATTTCCAACCCGAAAAGGACCCATTTATCCCGACTTTCTGCTTTCTGTTAGACAGCCAATTCTCGATCCATGCTAATACATTTCCTCTGACTCCGCATACCTTTATCTTCTGCAGTAATCTTTTGTGTCCCACCTTATCGAATGTCTTTTGGAAATCTAAATACACCACATCCATCGGTACACCTCTATCCACCATGCTCGTTATATCCTCAAAGAATTCCAGTAAATTAGTTAAACATGATTTCCCCTTCATGAATCCATGTTGCGTCTGCTTGATTGCACTATTCCTATCTAGATGTCCCGCTATTTTTTCCTTAATGATAGCTTCAAGCATTTTCCCCACTACAGATGTTAAACTAACCGGCCTATAGTCACCTGCCTTTTGTCTGCCCCCTTTTTTAAACAGGGGCGTTACATTAGCTGCTTTCCAATCCGCTGGTACCTCCCCAGAATCCAGAGAATTTTGGTAGATTATAACGAATGCATCTGCTATAACTTCCGCCATCTCTTTTAATACCCTGGGATGCATTTCATCAGGACCAGTGGACTTGTCTACCTTGAGTCCCATTAGCCTGTCCATCACTACCCCGCTAGTGATAGTGATTATCAAAGGTCATCCCTTCCCACATTTCCGTGACCAGCAATTTTTGGCATGGTTTTTGTGTCTTCCACTCTGAAGACCGAAGCAAAATAATTGTTTAAGGTCTCAGCCATTTCCACATTTCCCATTATTAAATCCCCCTTCTCATCTTCTAAGGGACCAACATTTACTTTCGTCATTCTTTTCCGTTTTATATATCAATGAAAGCTTTTACTATCTGTTTTTATGTTTTGCGCAAGTTTACTTTTGTAATCTATCTTTCCTTTCTTTATTGCTTTCTTAGTCATTCTTTGCTGTAGTTTAAAATTTTCACAATCTTCTATTTTCCCATTTACCTTGGCCATCTTATACGCATTGGTTTTTAATTTGATACTCTTCTTTATTTCCTTGGTTATCCACGGCTGGTTATCCCTTCTCTTACCACCCTTCTTTTTCACTGGAATATATTTTTGTTGAGCACTATGAAAGAACTCCTTAAAAGTCCTCCACTGTTCCTCAATTGTGCCACCGTTTAGTCTGTGTTCCCAGTCTACTTTAGCCAACTCTGCCCTCATACCACTGTAGTCCCCTTTGTTTAAGCATGATACGCTCGTTTGAGACACTACTTCCTCACCCTCCATCTGTATTACAAATTTAACCGTACTGTGATCACTCATTCCGAGAGGATCTTTTACTCAGAGATCGTTTATTATTCCTGTCTCATTACACAGGACCAGATCTAAGATAGCTTGCTCCCTTGTAGTTCTGTAACATACTGTTCTAAGAAACAATCCCGTATGCATTCTATGAATTCCTCCTCAAGGCTACCCCATGCGATTTGATTTGACCAATCGATATGTCGGTTAAAATCCCCCATGATTACTGCCGTTCCTTTTTCACATGCCTCCATTATTCCCCTGATTATTGTCCGCCCCACCGTGAAGTTATTATTTGGGGGCTTATAAACTCTGCCCACCAGTGACTTTTTCCCCTTACTATCTCTAATCTCCACTCACAATGATTCAACATTTTGTTCATTAGAGCCAATATCGTCTCTCACAACTGCCCTGATATCATCCTTTATTAACAGAGCTACCCCACCTCCTTTCCCTTCTTGTCTATCTTTCCGAATTGTCAGGTACCCCTGTATGTTTAATTCCCAGTCTTGGCCACCCTGCAACCACGTTGCTGTAATGGCCACCAAATCATGCCCATTTGTAATGATTTGTACCGTCAACTCATTTACTTCATTTCGAATGCTGCATGCGTTTAGGTAGAATGTTTTAATACTAGTTTTTAAACCATGATTTTTAGTTTTGACCCTTCCTGCAGCCCCTTTATATTCATACATATTGTCCCTTCCTATCACCTTGTGGTTTACACTTACCCCAGTGCTACTCTGCTCTGTTGCCTCCTGCCTTTTGCATTCTTTCTTGGGGTCCTGTTCATCTGAGCTCTCACCCACTCTAACTAGCTCAGAGCCCTCTCCTGGGTTCCGAATACTCCTCGCATTGAGGCACCAAGCTTTCATGCTTGCCTTTTTATACACTTTGACTCTTTAGAATTTTGCTGTACAGTGGCCCTTTTTGTTTTTTGCCTTGGGTTTCACTGCCCTCCACTTTTATTCATCTCCTTTCTGTCTTTTGCTTCTGTCTCCATTTTGTTTCTCTCTGCCTCCCTGCATTGGTTCCCATCCCCCTGCCATATTAGTTTAACTCCTCCCCAACAGCACTCGCAAACATTCCCCCTCGGACATTGGTTCCGGTCCTGCCCAGGTGCAGACCGTCCGGTTTGTACTGGTCCCACCTCCCCCAGAACCGGTTGCAATGCCCCAGGAATTTGAATCCCTCCCTGCTGCACCACTGCTCAAGCCACATATTCATCTGAGCTATCCTGTGATTCCTACTCTGACTAGCACGTGGCACTGGTAGCAATCCCGAGATTACTACTTTTGCGGTCCTACTTTTTAATTTAGCTCCGAGCTCCTTAAATTCATCTCTTTGGACTTCATCCCTTTTTTTTACCTATATCGTTGGTACCAATGTGCACCATGACAACTGGCTGTTCACCCTCCCTTTTCAGAATGTCCTGCACCCGCTCAGAGACATCCTTGACCCTTGCACCAGGGAGGCAACATACTATCCTGGAGTCTCGGCTGCTGCCGCAGAAATGCCTATCTATTCCCCTTACAATTGAATCCCCTATCACTATCGCTCTCCCACTCTTTTTCCTGCCTTCCTGTGCAGCAGAACCAGCCACGGTGCCATGAACTTGGCTGCTGCTGTCTCCCCCCCGATGAGTCATCCCCCTCAACAGTACTCAAAGCAGTGTATCTGTTTTGCAGGGGGCTGACCGCAGGGGACCCCTGCACTACCTTCCTTGCACTGCTCTTCCTGCTGGTCTTCCATTCCCGAGCTGGCTGTGGACCCTTCACCTGCGGTGAGACCAACTCGCTACACGTGCTACTCACGTCATTCTCAGCATCGTGGATGCTCCAGAGTAAATCCACTCTCGGCTCCAATTTCGCAACGCGGACCGTCAGGAGCTGGAGGCGGATACACTTCTCGCACACGTAGTCGTCAGGGACACCAGAAGTGTCCCTGAGTTCCCACATGGTACAGAAGGAGCATATCACGTGACCGAACTCTCCTGCCATGACTTAACCCTTAGATACACTTAAATTGGCAACAACAATGCTAAAGTTTACTCACTGTTATAGAAGAGAAAAAAGAAAAAGTACTCACCAATCACCAGCCAATCACTTATCCCCTTGGCTGTGACGTCACCTTTCTGTTTCTTTCTACTTCTTTTTTGCCTTCTCCCTGTAGCTGCACAGGCCGACCCCGGACTCACGCCTCAGCGACACACCTCCCGACTGCTGATCTCGTGGCCTTTATAGGCCTCTCGCCGACCCCGGACTCACGCCTCAGCGACGCACCTCCCGTCTGCTGATCTCGCGGCCTTTATAGGCCTCTCGCCGACCCCGGACTCACGCCTCAGCGACGCACCTCCCGTCTGCTGATCTCGCGGCCTTTATAGGCCTCTCGCCGACCCCGGACTCACGCCTCAGCGACGCACCTCTCCATTGCTGATCTCGCGGCCTTTATAGACCTCTTGCCGATCCCGGACTCACGCCTCAGCGACACATCGGAGTTGCCTTCATTTCTGGGACTATTGAACTATTTCGGGAACTTTCTGCTGAACTTAAGCACATTGTTGGAGCCGCTACACATGCTCCTGCATAAGGGTTGCGAAAGGTTTTTGGGTGACTGTCAGGAACGGGCTTTCAATCGGGCGCGGAACCTGCTTTGTTCTTATAAGCTGTTGACCCTGTACAACCCCTGTAAGAAATTGGTTTTGACATGTGATGCATCATCCTATGGGGTTGGGTGCGTGTTGCAGCAGCGTAATGATGATGGCCAACTCCAACCTGTGGCTTATGCTTCCAGGTCGCTCTTCCAAGCAGAAAGGGGATATGGGATGGTTGAAAAGGAAGCACTTGTATGTGTCTACGGGGTGAAAAAGATGCACCAGTACCTCTTTGGCAGAAGGTTCGAGTTAGAAACGGACCACAAGCCGTTAACATTCCTGTTGTCAGACAGCAAAGCTGTCAATGCCAATGCATCAGCTCGCATACAGCGATGGGCTCTCATGCTAGCTGCGTATGACTACACCATACGTCACCGGCCATGCACCGAAAATTGCATTGACACGCTCAGCAGGCTTCCACTGGCCACCACTGAGGGGGCAGCGGAGCAAAGCGCTGAGATGGTCATGGCTGTCGATGCTTTTGACAGTGCATGCTCCCCCATCACAGCTCGCCAGATCAAAACCTGGACAAATAGAGATCCCCATCTATCCTTGATTAAGAAATGTGTCCTTACGGGGGATTGGGTGCCCGCACACAGAGCATGCCCTGAAGAGGTCAGACCGTTTCACAGACGGAAGGATGAACTCTCCATCCAAGCCAACTGCCTACTATGGGGCAGCCGGGTAGTCATGCCTCAGAAGGGAAGGGGAGCATTCATTAGGGAACTCCACAGCGAGCACCCAGGCATTGTGCTAATGAAGGCCATTGCCCGGTCACATGTGTGGTGGCCGGGAATAGATGCAGACCTGGAACACTGTGTTCGCAGGTGCACGACATGTGCCCAGCTGGGCAATGCCCCCAGGGAGGCCCCACTCAGCCCGTGGCCCTGGCCCACCAAGCCATGGTCACGTATTCACATAGACCAAGCAGGCCCGTTCATGGGGAAAATTATCCTCATTGTTGTTGATGTGTACTCGAAATGGATCGAGTGCATCATATTGAATTCGTGCACGACATCCACTACTGTGGAGAATCTGTGTGCGGTCTTTGCGACCCACGGCTTGCTGGACATCCTGATTAGCGGCAATGGCCCATGCTTTACTAGCTATGAATTCCGGGAGTTCATGTCGGGTAATGGCATCAAACATGTCAGGACAGCACCGTTCAAGCCGGCTTCCAATGGCCAGGCAGAACGTGCGGTCCAAATCATAAAACAAGGCATGCTCCAGATTCAAGGACCCTCCATTCAATGCCGCCTATTGCACCTCCTGCTGGCCTATAGGTCCTGACCGCATTCGCTCACGGGAATCCCGCCCGCAGAACTACTCATGAAACGTACACTTAAAACTCGGCTGTCCCTCATTCATCCAGTCCTGTCAGACATTGTTGAGGGCAAGCGCCAGTCCCAAAATGAGTGCCATGACCGTAACTCAAAGGTGAGATGTATAGAAATCGATGACCCTGTTTTTGTTCTTAATCATGCTTTGGGGCCCAAGTGGCTTGAGGGTACTGTAATTGGCAAAAATGGGAATAGGTTCATAGTGGTCAGACTTAACAATGGACAGATATGCCGCAAACATCTGGACCAAGTAAAAAAAAAGGTACAGCATGGACACTGAGGAACCTGAGGAAAATCATGAGATGCTGCCCACACCACTGCCAGTGAACGAGCAACAAGAACCATCAGCAGCATGTACAGTCCCTGTGGTCAGCCCGGACGAGCCGGAATCATCACAGGTGACAAAGACGCATGCCAAGGCTCAACAACCAGAGCCCCAACTGCGGCGCTCCACGAGAGAGCGTTGACCGCCTGAAAGACTCAATCTTTGAACCAAAGATGTCGGGGGGGGAGATGATGTCATGTATGTAATCTTCATGTCACTGTAACCTTCATATAACAACACTGTACACTGAATACACCTAAGAAATGCACACCTTGACCACAGGGGGTGAACTTGTGGGAGACACTCCTCACCTGGTCATCCAGGTATATAAAGGGAGGTCCCACGCAGGGTCATCACTTCTTGGTCCTGTGAATAAAGGTACAGGTCACAGAGTGACCTTGTCTCCAGTATGTGTCTCGTGTTGATTTACAGTAGGGTGTAAGGACACAACACACCCCATAGCATGCAAGTGACAGCCCGCAGTGGAGCCACGAGTTCCTGCTCTTGAGCCTCAGTCGGAGCCCAGAGGTGCCTAGGACACTGAAAGGGTGGAGGCATGTTGACTTCCACAAGTGTGTATGTTGACCCCAAAAGCAGCCTAGACCCCTAAAGAATACAAATCATTAAAAAAACATTGTGTAGATTGGCCCTTTGTTCACAGGTTGGGAGAAATATTGTTGGATTAAGGCGGGGCTGAGGGGACTGGGGGGGGGGAGTTCACCCCCAGGGCGTACTAAAGCTCATGTTTCAATGGGCATGGTCCACACAAATTTGTCCAAGTGAAAGTGGTGAAAGTAAAGATTTTTATGGTAGACATCACATTAAAGGAAATTTGACATTAACATTAAATAAAATACCCAAATGGCTACCCTTGTGCGTCATATTTCTCTTCCGCTTGCTTCTACGAGGTGCTAGCCCTGTGGCTTCATCAGAGGTAGAGGCAGCCTGCTCACTTCCCTGCTGCAACTGCTTAGACACTCTTGGAGGATGTCCTCTGGATTTTGGTCCCTGTGATGGCTCCACCAAAGTGTGTTCCTCCTACAGGGGCAGGGGCAGACTCGGCCATCATGATCCCAGGAGGGATCTGGGCTTTGACCAAGGGGCTGCCAATGGAAGAGAAGTGTAAGCACTTTGAGAGGAGCCCATACTTCCATGTAACCTCGCCCCATCATCCCTCGCATGGGCCACCCGCTCTTCCCTGCTATCAAGGAGCTGGAGAGCACCTTGCTGCTCATCAGTGGGGCCATGAGGACTCATGTCTACACTGACATCCCTCCTAGACAGGTGGTCTATGAGCCTCTGCCATCTATGCTCCATAGATAGCCATCGATCCCCCATAAATAGCCATCTATTCTCCATAGAGACTATGTGCTCCTGTGAGTGGCACATTAGTTGCTCCATGCAGGTGCCCATCCCATCCATGGAGGAACCTACAGTCGCCACTGTCTGCTCATGTTGGAGATGGACTCCACCATTCTCTGAACATTTGCAGACATCACGGTCGCAAAACCTCTCAGAGCCCCCTGCACTTCTTCCCGCACCTCCAGGATCGTCCGCTTTCTGGATGGCCCCCCCGAGGTTCAGCATCTGAATGCAGCTGAGCAGAGCTGACAGTGTCCTGCGCTCTCCGGCAAGGAGTATCCACTACTGCCTCTGCCACCACCATCTGCTCCTCACGTGTCTTGTGACAGACCAAGTGACAACACTACTCTATGTCATGGGACTCACCGAGGTGTGCATCTCCACGCTGGTGCTGGATGCACTATTGTCTGGTGACACTGCACCCTCAGAGGCTGGAGGCTCCTCTGAGTCATTGTCTACTTTCTCCTCAGACAGAGGGGGGGGTCGCAGGGGGTGGGGGGCTCTTTATGGACCTGTGGAAGATATGCCATATAAAGACTGGGGACACATACCATTATGGACACGATGACCATTCAGTGTCTGATGACATCAGTTCCCATGTGAGTGATGTAAGCCATGTGACTGCATGATATGTAATTATGTCACCAGGTTGCTGAGATGTCCCCCTCTCTTCGTCTCCCACCTCCAGGTGCTTGGTTACTTCCGTTACCTCCAACGCAGCCTCCTCTGCTGTGAGGATGGCAATTGATGGAGGCACACCTCCAGTTTGCTCCCTCTCCCTCTTTTCCTGCACAGAGTGAGATTGATGGATTGATGGAATGAGTGCAAGGAATGGATGGGTTACATCTTTAGAGGAAGACTATGATGGATTGGGCTGACAATGCCAAGTAGCCTCCTTGCGTGCTGTTAGTTGGTATAATTGGATTGCGATGAGGGTGAGTGGGAGGAGTCGTTAGTAAGATGGGGATGTGATAATGTAGATAGAGAGAGAGGGATGAGTGGACATGCAAGATTTGTTGTAGGAGTAGGGTAGGGAAGGCAGAGTGATGGGAATGTGATGAGATGCACAGCAGGATGAAGTTGAGTGTGGCTTTGTATTCACCATTCCTGATCTAATGAGGTCATTGAAACATTTCCAGCACTGCATCCAGATGATCCTGAACACATCCCTGCTGTTCACCTCCTCTGCAATTTGGAGCCAGGCTCTTTTTGTCTCCTGGGAAGGGTCTTCCACCCATTCGAAGGGAAGAGGACCTCCCTGCATGCTGTGTCTCTCTCCACAGGCACATGGAGGGAGTCACTGGAGAAACTGGGTGGAGCTCACTGCCTCTGTACAGTCATGTATCCTAGTGTTTGGAGCAATCAAAGCCTCCAGTGCAGTGCCTGCACAAGCCTAGATGAACTTTCAAATGCAATGTGGTCATGGCTCCTTTAAATATCCCGGCTGAAAACACATCATCGATGAGGTCATCAGGCACACACGATTTAATTGGGCCGGGTAACGTGCAGCGCAGGCTTAATAGGCCCCATTTGCGCAAAGTTGATTTTTGACCTGACATTCCGACCGCCCGCACCCGACCCACCCAGGTAAATAAAATTCCAGCCTATATTTTAAAAGTACTTCATTGGCTGCAAAGTATTTTGAGACAACCCAACATAATGAAAGGTGCTATATAAATGTTATTTTATTCATTCCTGGAATGTGGCTGTCGCTGGCAAGGCCAGCATTTATGACCCATTCCTAATTGACCTTGAGAAGATGGCGGTGAACTGCCTTCTTGAACTGCTGCAGTCCATGTGGTGAAGATACTCCCACAGTGCTATTAGGGAGGGAGTTCCAGGATTTTGACCGAGCGACGATGAAGGAATGGCGATATATTTCCAAGTCAGGATGGTGTGTGACTTGCAGTGGTGGTGTTCCTATGCACCTGCTGCCCCCTCCCCTTCTACGTGGTAGAAGTTGTGGGTTTGGGAGGTGCTGTCGAAGAAGCCTTGGCGAGTTGCTGCAGTGCATCTTGTAGATGGTACACACTGCAGCCACGGAGCGCCGGTGGTGGTGGAAGTGAATATTTAAGGTGGTGGATGGGGTGCTGATCAAGCGGGCTGCTTTGTCCTGGATGGTGTTGAACTTCTTGAGTGTTGGAGCTGCACTCACCCAGGCAAATGGTGTGTACTCCATCACACTCCTGACTTGTGCCTTGTAAATGGAGGAAAGGCTTTGGGGAGTCAGAAGGTAAGACACTCACTGCAGAATACCCAGCCTCTGACCTGCTCTTGAAGCCACATTATTTGTGTGGCTGGTCCATTTAGGTTCCTGGTCATGGTGACCCCCAGTAGGTTGATGTTGAAGCATTTGGCAATGGTAATACTGTTAAATGTCAAGGGGCAGTGGTTAGACTCTCACTTGTTGGAGATAGTCATTGCCTGGCACTTGTGTGATGTGAATGTTACTTGCCACTTTTCAGCCCAAGCCTAAATGTTGTCCAGGTCTTGCTGCATGCGAGCATGGATGGCTTCATTAACTGAGGAGTTGCGAATGGAACTGAACACTGCAATCATCTGCGAACATCCCCACTTCTGTCCCGATGATGGAGGGAAGGTCATTGATGAAGCAGCTGATGATGGTTGGGCCCAGGATACTGTCCTAAGGAACTCTTGCAATAATGCAAGCTGTTTCTGTGTTTATATGTACAATTGAATCTTCATCAGACCACACACCAAACATGAGAGATTCTATTAAACCAGTGAAGGTTCTACATAGAAGTACATACATATAAGTTACAACATGGAAACAGACCATTCAACCCATCTAGTCTGTTCCAGCATTTACAAATAGTTTTAATCATCTTTATCCACCATCGTCCCATATCCCTTCAATCCCTTTTCCTTCAACCACCTATCCAATCTAATCATGAATGTTGACATAGTTTCTGCCTCAACTACTAATCCTGAAAGTGAATTCCCCCGGCTCATAACTCTCTGTGGGAAGAAGTTTCTTCCACATTCTGTTCTCAACCTCTTACATTTAACCTTGTTTCTCTGGCCCCTCGTTCTTGACCCCTCAAGTACCAGAATCATCTATCTATCTAGCTTGTCTCATCCTTTTTAATTTTAAATTCTTCTATTATATCAACCCATAAGCTATGTTATTTTAATGCAAAAAGACCCAATTTTTCAAGTCTTTCTTCATATTTGTATTCCCTGATACCAGGTTGCATCCGAGTGAATCTGTGTTGTACCCTCTCTTAAACCGCAATATCCTTTTTATAATGTGGAACCCAATACTGCACACACTACTCTAAATGATGTTCTAGTATCTCAGTTGTGTATGCCTTCAGTATTATACAACTACAGGCCAGTCAGTTTAACCTCGGTAGTGGGGAAGTTTTAGAAACAATAATCAGGGACCAAATTAAGTCACTTGGACAAGTGCGAATTAAATAAGGAAAGCCAGCACGGATTTGTTAAAGGCAAATCGTGTTTAACTAAGTTGATCGAGTTTTTTGATGAGGTAACAGAGAGGGTTGATGAGGGCAATGCGGTTGATGTAGTGTACATGGATTTCTAAAAGGCATTCGACAATGTGCCATATAATAGGCTTGCCAGCAAAAGTTGAATCCCATGAAATAAAAAGGACAGTGGCAGCAGGAATATGAAATTGGCTAAGTGACAGAAAACAGAGAGTAGTGGTGAATGGTTGGAACGACTGGAGGAAGGTATACCCCAGGGGTCGGTACTAGAACCACTGCTTTTCTTGATATATGATAATGACTTGGATGTGGATGTACAGGGCACAATTTCAAAACTTTCAGATGACACAAAACTTGGAATTTTGGTGAGCAGTGAGGAGGAGAGTGATAGACTTCAAGAGGACATAGACAGGCTGGTGAAATGGGAGGACAAGTGGCAGATGAAATTTAACGCAGAAAAGTGCGAAGTGATACATTTTGGTGGAAGGAATGAGGAGAGGAAATATAAACTAAAGGGTACAATCCGAAAGGGGTGCATCAACAGAGAGACCTAGGGATATATCTGCACAGCTTGTTGAAGGTCGCAGGGCAGGTTAAGAAAGCAGTTACAAAAGTTTATGGGATCCTGGGCTTCATGAATGGAGGTATAGGGAAGGATTTTCGAGGGGTTTGTGACCAGTTTAGCGCCTGGGCGAAGCGCAAAACCGACTTTTTTTGGCACGAAACGAGTCTCACAACATTTTGCGCCCGGGCGTAACTTTCGGCAGTGGTTATACGCTGGCGCTAAAACTTAGCACCCGCCTGAAGTTTTCACCATTTGAATGACATCAATCAGCATGCAACGCTGCGCTAGCACCCCAGGCAGAACTTTCAAACGTATCGCCCGATTTAGTGTCCACTTGGGAATCCGCCAGAAAAAGCAGTCGCACTCAGGGCCCACCCGGCACTAATGGCGCCATCTTGAAAACGGAGCATAAGTTGAGTGCATAAAGGATTAGGAGAAGAAGGCTACGTTTTTCATGGTGAAGTTTTATGTGAGTTTATAGTTCATTTTAAAGGACATTTAAGGACATTTTAAAAGATGGGGCTATACTATGTCAACCATTATTCCTGGCTGCTATATTTATACGTCGTCGAGCTGCAAGAAGGCTTATTGATGATCGAAGAAGTCACAGACGTAAGGGGAGGAGGCCTTACCCCCAATGAGTTTTCAGGGAACAGCATTCATACCTGCAGCTCTCCGAAAAGAAGTGCTGACAGAGATATGCCAGCTCATAAAGGCAGACCAACAGCCTACCAGCGGCAACAGGACTGCATTGCCCTTCGAGGTGAAGATGACTGCGGCACTTGCCTTCTATGCTTCCGGCTCCTTTCAGGCATCAGTAGGGCAGTATTTTGCTTTTGTATCAGCAGGGGTCATATGCTGCATCTCGCAGCATGCTACACATTGCTGCATTCGCCAGGTGACTACTGCACTGTACACATGCAGGATGGAATTCATAAACTTCCCAATGACCAAGGAGACCCGGAATGA
Organism: Pristiophorus japonicus; assembly: GCF_044704955.1. Lineage (NCBI taxonomy): Eukaryota > Metazoa > Chordata > Chondrichthyes > Pristiophoridae > Pristiophorus > Pristiophorus japonicus. Next base: position 46,362,570 of record NC_091991.1, on the reverse strand, counting down.
GAGGGCTGTAGGTTTTGGACAATTTGCTGGCTTCCCCAAGGTTCAGGCTGCCATTGACTGTACGCACATCGCTCTGCGAGCGCCTTTACAGAATCCAGAGGTTTACCGAAATCTAAAGGCATTCCAATCCCTGAACATGCAGATTGTCTGCGACCATGCTCAGCACATCATGGCAGTCAATGCCCAATATCCAGGAAACATCCATGATGCTTTCATCTTATGTGAGAGCATCATCTCAGGCCTGTTCCAGTGGCAACCACAAGGCCAGAGCTGGATGCTGGGGGGGACAAAGGTTATGACCTGACCACCTGGCTCATGACCCCCCCCTCCAGGACCCTCAGACAGAAGCTGAGCATCACTATAATGAGAGCCATGCAGCCACATGCAACATCGTTGAACAGACAATTGGAGTGCTCAAGTAGCGCTTCTGATGCCTGGACCACTACTCCAGCAATACTCCCCTCAGCAGGTCTCTGAGTTCATTACAGTGTGCTGCATGCTACACAACTTAGTCATCATGAGGGGACAGGATTTGCCACTGAGGACTGCAGGACCACCTCAGGAGAGAGGGGAGGAGGAGGAAGACGAGGAAGAGGAGCCTGGCGAGGAACCCATGACATCACCACCACCATCACCACAACCACTGGGGAGGCCTCGTGGAGCTTTCACCGCTGCAAAAGCCTTCCTCCTCTTATTCTGCAAATGAGACACTACACAGGAATAGTTAAGGTGAACAACAGATTTTATGAAAAACGTAAACTTAACGTTGAAACATTGGAAACTTTAATAAACATTCAGAACTTTTATAACTTAATATTAACATTATTTGAAAACTTTGACAACTTTAATAAAATAACAACAACAAAACAACAACATGTGCCCCAACTCTCTTTTACAACTGGCTCTTCCCTCCCTTACCCCTAGCCCCCTCTCTCGCCTCATGCCCCTATTCAAAGTGGCACCAAAATTTCGTGCAGCAAGGCGGCCAGAGTCCTGCTGAATTGGGGGGCGAGACATTGGAGACACCATCTGGGGATCAACTGGAGAAGCTCGGGTTATGGAAGGCCCAGCTTCTGACTGGCGAGCCTCTTGATCGGCGTCGCCAGTCACAGGTGGTGTGGGTCTGGGTGTCACACTGGGGACTCCAGTAACGCATGGGTGAGCAGTGATGGCCTCGCTGGTTTCGCGGCTCCCAACGACAATATGCGACTCCTACCTCTGTGATGGTCGCAGTGAGTGTCTTGATGCTTGCAAGAATCCTACTCAGGACATCAAGGGGCTATCCAGTGAGCTGGACGCTCTCCCTGGACAGTCCCACCATGTCCAGTTTTGCGTCTGCCCATCTGTCAGCAGATCAACTTTGCCAGCTCACCCTCCGGAGAGATGGCATACTGGATTCGACCCCAGAACTGTGTTGCTGCACGCCACTAGTCCCAGGAGCCTCAGAGATCTTAAAGCCCTGGAATGTTTGATCATCCTCGGACTAGATGTTTGCCAGTTGCAAAAAAGGTGTCAAGTGCATCTGCCCCCTGCACCCCCCGCACCCGCCCCCCCAGAATAGGTTGCTCTGTCAGCTCCTCTTCCTCAAATTCTCCTTCTCCTTCGCCACATGACGGCCTGAGGTGGAGGCTTGCAGTGAAAGATTTGGCACCTGTGACTTCTCATCCAAAGGTGGAAAACAACAGACGAGTGGTTAGCAGCAGGGGAGGGGGCAGGGTGACATGAGTAAGGTCATTTCGCACATCCTCATTTGAAGGACCATTGCTACTCCATTATATGTAGTCCAGAGACACTGCATCACATTGCTCCAACCCTAGTCCAGAGACACTACATCACATTGCCCCAACCCTAGTCCACAGATACTGCATGACATTGCCCCAACCCTAGTCCACAGGCACTGCATCACATTGGCCCAAGCCTAATCCACAGACACTGCATCACATTGCCCCAACCCTAGGCCAGAGACATTGCATCACATTGCCCCAACCCACCCCAAGGAGTGTGCAGGACTCACCGTCAGTATCTAAGAGTGGGGTCAGCACCCCCAAGGGCAGTTGCCCTCCCTGAGACACCGATGAGACCTGCCATTTGCTCCTCCAGGTCGATGAGTGGCAGGGTCCGAGGCGGACCACTGCCTGTCCGCCGCTGCTCCCGGTGGTTGTGGAACATCTTTGCCTGCAAAGATGACAATGGGAATGGTTACCAGAAGGTCCAGCTACTCTTGTCGCCCACACAGATAACCATCAAAGCACTTATACCATACTGTATGAATGTAAAAAAAGTCCTTGTTTAATGGTCTTGGAAGTTGCACATGGTTCATCAGGAGGACATCAAAGTGCTGAAACATCTTTTGCGATCGCAGAAAGCAATAATGTGTAAAAATCATTCATGGTAAATAGGGTGTCACATTAAGCCTACCTATGTGTCATGCATTTTAGGAGGCAACCCACAGAATGCTCAGAGACAGCAACAGCATGAGAACAAATAGTGTGTCAGATTTATAATTTAAGTAATGAAGGAGTGCATCAATTAAAATTGTACTCACTCTAACGACCCTCGTTGAATTTCTTCCGGCACTGTGTTGCAGTCCTTTCCGCTGTGTCGGAGGCAGAGACCTCCTCCATAATTTGCCTCCAGATCTTCTTAAATACTTCTGGGAGGGGTCTAGATCCACCTCTCTTGTTTCATTCAGGCCATCTATGCTCCACTGCCCCTACTGGAGCCTCGTTTGCCTCTGCGCTGAATCACCTCGCACATTGCCTGCAACATGAAAATCAAAAAACAAAATGGCTGATTCAGCCCTGGGTGTACTGCGTATGTGCGCGGCCATGCCCTGCATTAGCGTTTGCGATCAGACAGCAGACCAGAAACGTGGGGAAAAAAAATTTGCGCATGTGCAGAACAGCCGATTTTTTTTTATGGTTGGAACTTACGACTCCGGCGCCAAAATTCTATCGTTAGTGCTAACGCAAGTCATGGACTATCATTTACCGAAATTTGCGCACTCTGGTGCTAACGCTAACCCAGTGCTAAAAAAAATCTTCTCGCCGCGATTAGCACCCGGAAACGGGCAAAGTCACTAAAACCCAAAAATCCAGCCCATGGAGTAGAAAAGCAAGGAAATTATGATGAACCTGTATAAAACGCTGGTTTGGCCTCAACAGGAGTATTGTGTCCAATTCTGGGTACCGCAGTTTAGGAAGGATGTGAAAGTTTTAAAGAGGGTGCAGGAAAGATTTACGAGAATGATTCCAGGGATGAGAGACTTCAGTTATGTGGATAGACTGGAGAAGGGTTGTTTGCCTTAGAGCAGAGAAGATTGAGAGGAGATTTGATAGAGGTGTTCAAAATCATGAGGGGTCTGACAGAGTAGAGAGAAAATGTTCCCATTGGCAGAAGGGTCGAGAACCAGAGGACACAGATTTAAGGTGATTGGACCAAAGGCGACAGAAGAAAAAACTTTTTTTATGCAGTGAGTGGTTAGGATCTGGAATGCACTGCCTGAAAGGGTGGTGGAGGCAGACTCAATCACGGTTTTCAAAAGGGAGTTGGATAAGTATCTGAAAGAAAACATTTTGCAGGACTACGGGGAAAGGGCAGGGGGAGTGGGACTAGCTGAAGTTCTTTTGCAGAGAGCCGGCTGGGTTCGACAAGCCGAATGGCTTTCTTCCATGGTGTAACCATTCTATGTTACTATGATAAAAATGTTATTTTTGTCCACATCAGGGCAATGAAATCCAAATAACATCCTTTGATCTGAATTTCAGGTCTTTTTCAGGCAGCATTGAACCTTATAGGCCAGATCACCCAAGCTCAACCCTAGTCCAGTCCGATTATCTTTTAATATCTTTGATGTACAGGTGGCTACTATCCTATACATTGGCAGCGTGGACTCTCATGAAAATTGGGGCAATGTGATGTTGGTGCTCCTCCAATCAGTGAGACGAGATGTTGTAAATCATTAGCTGCCTCATGACTGATTGTGTTCAGTGGTCTGATTGTCTGATTTCCTATCAGCACAACTGTCAGTAATTTCAAACAAAGACAAATCAAGTCACCAGTTCAAATGGTATTTTACAATTCAGAAATAGAGTTAACGGTTTTGAACCAGATATAATGATTGTCACATTGTTGGGACAACAGTTAAATTTGGCACAAGCAGACTTGTAGTGAGTCATGAGCGTTCTTAGAATCATGCTTCTCACAGTTTAATCAGATTTCCTATTGATTTTGGATGTTTTGTCAGTATGATTAAAAGTATCTTGGATTTCTTCATCAAATAGATGTTAACAAATATGATGTGATTGGGATTACGGAGACGTGGCTCCAGGATGATCAGGGCTGGGAACTCAACATCCAGGGGTATTCAACATTCAGGAAGGATAGAATAAAAGGAAAAGGAGGTAGGGTAGCATTGCTGGTTAAGGAGGAGATTAAGGCAATAGTTAGGAAGGACATTAGCTTGGATGATGTGGAATCTATATGGGTAGAGCTGCAGAACACCAAAGGGCAAAAAACGTTAGTGGGAGTTGTGTACAGACCTCCAAACAGTAGTAGTGATGTTGGGGAGGGCATCAAACAGGAAATTAGGGGTGCGTGCAATAAAGGTGCAGCAGTTATAATGGGTGACTTTAATATGCACATAGATTGGGCTAACCAAACTGGAAGCAATACGGTGGAGGAGGATTTTCTGGAGTGCATAAGGGATGGTTTTTTAGACCAATATGTCGAGGAACCAACTAGGGGGGAGGCCATCTTAGACTGGGTGTTGTGTAATGAGAGAGGATTAATTAGCAATCTCGTTGTGCGAGGCCCCTTGGGGAAGAGTGACCATAATATGGTGGAATTCTGCATTGGGATGGAGAATGAAACAGTTAATTCAGAGACCATGGTCCAGAACTTAAAGAAGGCTAACTTTGAAGGTATGAGGCGTGAATTGGCTGGGATGGATTGGCGAATGATACTTAAGGGGTTGACTGTGGATGGGCAATGGCAGACATTTAGAGACCGCATGGATGAACTACAACAATTGTACATTCCTGTCTGGCATAAAAATAAAAAAGGGAAGGTGGCTCAACCGTGACTATCAAGGGAAATCAGGGATAGTATTAAAGCCAAGGAAGTGGCATACAAATTGGCCAGAAATAGCAGCGATCCTGGGGACTGGGAGAAATTTAGAACTCAGCAGAGGAGGACAAAGGGTTTGATTAGGGCAGGGAAAATGGAGTATGAGAAGAAGCTTGCAGGGAACATTAAGACGGATTGCAAAAGTTTCTATAGATATGAAAAGAGAAAAAGGTTAGTAAAGACAAACGTAGGTCCCCTGCAGTCAGAATCAGGGGAAGTCATAACGGGGAACAAAGAAATGGCGGACCAATTGAACAAGTACTTTGGTTCGGTATTCACGAAGGAGGACACGAACAACCTTCTGGTTATAAAAGGGGTCGGGGGGTCTAGTAAGGAGGAGGAACTGAGGGAAATCCTTATTAGCCGGGAAATTGTGTTGGGGAAATTGATGGGATTGAAGGCCGATAAATCCCCAGGGCCTGATGGACTGCATCCCAGAGTACTTAAGGAGGTGGCCTTGGAAATAGTGGATGCGTTGACAGTCATTTTCCAACATTCCATTGACTCTGGATCAGTTCCTATGGAGTGGAGGGTAGCCAATGTAACCCCACTTTTTAAAAAAGGAGGGAGAGAGAAAACAGGGAATTATAGACCGGTCAGCCTGACATCGGTAGTGGGTAAAATGATGGAATCAATTATTAAGGATGTCATAGCAGTGCATTTGGAAAGAGGTGACATGATAGGTCCAAGTCAGCATGGATTTGTGAAAGGGAAATCATGCTTGACAAATCTTCTGGAATTTTTTGAGGATGTTTCCAGTAGAGTGGATAAGGGAGAACCAGTTGATGTGATATATTTGGACTTTCAGAAGGCGTTCGACAAGGCCCCACACAAGAGATTGATGTGCAAAGTTAGAGCACATGGGATTGGGGGTAGTGTACTGACATGGATTGAGAACTGGTTGTCAGACAGGAAGCAAAGAGTAGGAGTAAATGGGTACTTTTCAGAATGGCAGGCAGTGACTAGTGGGGTACCGCAAGGTTCTGTGCTGGGGCCCCAGCTGTTTACACTGTACATTAATGATTTAGATGAGGGGATTAAATGTAGTATCTCCAAATTTGCAGATGACACTAAGTTGGGTGGCAGTGTGAGCTGCGAGGAGGATGCTGTGAGGCTGCAGAGCGACTTGGATAGGTTAGGTGAGTGGGCAAATGCATGGCAGATGAAGTATAATGTGGATAAATGTGAGGTTATCCACTTTGGTGGTAAAAACAGAGAGACAGACTATTATCTGAATGGTGACAGATTAGGAAAAGGGGAGGTGCAAAGAGACCTGGGTGTCATGGTACATCAGTCATTGAAGGTTGGCATGCAGGTGCAGCAGGCGGTTAAGAAAGCAAATGGCATGTTGGCCTTCATAGCAAGGGGATTTGAGTACAGGGGCAGGGAGGTGTTGCTACAGTTGTACAGGGCATTGGTGAGGCCACACCTGGAGTATTGTGTACAGTTTTGGTCTCCTAACCTGAGGAAGGACATTCTTGCTATTGAGGGAGTGCAGCGAAGGTTCACCAGACTGATTCCCGGGATGGTGGGACTGACCTATCAAGAAAGACTGGATCAACTGGGCTTGTATTCACTGGAGTTCAGAAGAATGAGAGGGGACCTCATAGAAACATTTAAAATTCTGACGGGGTTAGACAGGTTAGATGCAGGAAGAATGTTCCCAATGTTGGGGAAGTCCAGAACCAGAGGTCACAGTCTAAGGATAAGGGGTAAGCCATCTAGGACCGAGATGCGGAGGAACTTCTTCACCCAGAGAGTGGTGAACCTGTGGAATTCTCTACCACAGAAAGTTGTTGAGGCCAATTCACTAAATATATTCAAAAAGGAGTTAGATGAGGTCCTTACTACTAGGGGGATCAAGGGATATGGCGATAAAGCAGGAATGGGGTACTGAAGTTGAATGTTCAGCCATGAACTCATTGAATGGTGGTGCAGGCTCGAAGGGCCGAATGGCCTACTCCTGTACCTATTTTCTATGTTTCTATGTTTCTATGTTTCTATCTTCTTCATCCTTGTCAAAACATTTTTAATTGCACCTACTGACTTAGCTTGAGGTATCAAAAGCAGCTTTATAAACAGTTTATTTGAGCTTCTGCCATTGGATGAAGATGCGTGTGGCTGATAGAATGTGACAAACTTTCTTACAAATAAACTTCATATGGGTGAATATATGTTCTGTAACCATTAGTGAATTAAAATTACCATTAGTGAATTCTGACCCAAAGTAATAGAAATTTCATGTTAATATTCCAGAACAAAGCACTGTATTGGAATTTATTTTACCACAGGAGAAATTAAAAACATATAAGCTGGTTGCCATTTTTTTTAAATCATTATAAAATACATCATCCTAAAATTAATTAAGGTGAAATATATTTCCATTAGTTGTGGACCATTCAGATGTTGAAATTGGAAAATAATTGGATTTAAAATCAAAATCTCCACATTTAATACACAACTCCAGCTTGAACAAGACTTCTATAATTGTACCAAAATCAGTTCCAACCAAACCTGTGACTAATGGTTTGAACTGCAGAGCTTGTTAGCATTCTGCATACTTACTTCTTAGAGAAATAGAACCAGAGAAATGTTCTCTTTTTTCAAATAACAACTTTCATTTGTCTCTCATTTCAACCTTGCAACTTGCTTAATCTGTATTTCAAAAGCAATTCAAATTGCAAGTTTATTGGGAATAACAAGGACATTGATAGGTTTATTCCAAAGTCTAAAATGAAATTGCTAACTTCTCCCTCAAGACAATGTGAAAATCAGTTTTTTAGGTTCTGAAATTCCATGCTCTTGACCATCACCTGGACTTAACCCTAAACTCCAAATAAATGTCATGAAATTGGCCACATATGAGTTCACCACATAATTTTATGTAATAAAACAGAAAATGCAGGAAATACTCAGCAGGTCAGGCAGTATCTATGGAGAGAGAAACAGAGTTAACGATTCAGGTCGATGATCTTTCATCAAAACAGACTGGCCATTGACCTGAATCGTTAACTCTCTTTTTCTTTCCGCAGATGCTGCCTGACCTGCTGAGCATTTCCAGCATTTTCTGTTTTTAGTTCAGATTTCCAGCATCCACAGTATTTTGCTTTTGACTTAATTTTATGTCATATGCTCTGGTTGTCCTTTAGCTAGAATAAGGTACAAATTCTGATCGCTGGGTGTAAATTCACATGAAACCATCACTTACCAATTATTGCATTTAATTGCCACCCAGTCACTAAAGTTGCACATTCCAATACATGTTCTTAATGAACTTCTGTATATAATAATAGTAATAATAATAACTTTTATTTATATAGCGCCTTTAACGTTGTAAAACATTTCAAGACGCTTCATTCACAACAGTGTTACAGACAAACAGATAAATTTGACACCGAGCCACAGAAGAAATTAAGGCAGACGATCAAAAGCTTGTTTAAAGAGGTAGTTTTTAAGGAGTGTCTTAAAGTAGGAAAGAGAGGTAGAGAGGCGTAGAAGTTTAGGGAGGGAGTTCCAGAGCTTAGGGCCCAGGCAGCTGAAGGCACGTCCACTGATGGTTGAGCAGTTGTAATGAGGGATGTCCAAGAGGGCAGAATTTGAGGAGCGCAGACATCTCGTGGGGTTGTGAGGCTGAAAAAGATTACAGAGATAGGGAGGGGCAAGTCCATAGATTGATTTGTAAACAAGGATCAGAATTTTGAAATCAAGGCGTTATATAACTGGGAGCCAATGTAGGTCTGAAAGCACAGGGGTGATGGGTGGTCTTGACTTGGTGCGGGTTAGTACACAGGCTGCGGAGTTTTGGATGACTCCACGAATGTGGAAAGCCGGCCAGGAGTGAGTTGTAGTAGTCAAGTCTCGAGGTGACAAAGGCATGAATGAGGGTTTCAGCTGCAGAAGAGCTGAGGCAGGGGCGGAGGCGGGCGATGTTATGGAGGTGGAAAAAGGCGGTTTTACTTATGCTGCAGTTATGTGGCTGGAAACTCATTTCAGGATCAAATATGACACCTAGGTTGCGACAGTCTGGTTCACCCTCAGATTGACGCTAGGAAGAGAGATGGAGTCAGTGGTTAGGGAACGCAGTTTGTGGCGGGGACCAAAGACCAAGGACATAGAGAGGCTGCAAAGAGATTTAGATAGGTTAAGCGAATGGGCTAAGGTTTGGCAGATGGAGTACAATGTCGGAAAATGTGAGGTCATCCACCTTGGAAAAAAAATACAGCAAAAGGGAATATTATTTGAATGGGGAGAAATTACAACATGCTGTGGTGCAGAAGGACCTGGGGGTCCTTGTACATGAATCCCAAAAAGTTAGTTTGCAGGTGCAGCAGGTAATCAGGAAGGCGAATGGAATGTTGGCCTTCATTGCGAGAGGGATGGAGTACAAAAGCAGGGAGGTCCTGCTGCAACTGTACAGGGTATTTGTGAGGCCGCACCTGGAGTACTACGTGCAGTTTTGGTCACCTTACTTAAGGAAGGATGTACTAGCTTTGGAGGGGGTACAGAGATGATTCACTAGGCTGATTCCGGAGATGAGGGGGTTACCTTATGATGATAGATTGAGTAGACTGGGTCTTTACTCGTTGGAGTTCAGAAGGATGAGGGGTGATCTTATAGAAACATTTAAAATAATGAAAGGGATAGACAGGATAGAGGCAGAGAGGTTGTTTCCACTGGTCGGGGAGACTAGAACTAGGGGGCACAGCCTCAAAATACGGGGGAGCCAATTTAAAACCGAGTTGAGAAGGAATTTCTCCTCCCAGAGGGTTGTGAATCTGTGGAATTCTCTGCCCAAGGAAGCAGTTGAAGCTAGCTCATTGAATATATTCAAATCACAGATAGATAGATTTTTAACCAATAAGGGAATTAAGGGTTATGGGGAGCGGACGGGTAAGTGGAGCTGAGTCCACGGCCAGATCAACCATGATCTTGTTGAATGGCGGAGCAGGCTCGAGGGGCTAGGTGGCCTACTCCTGTTCCTAATTCTTATGTTCTTATGTTCTTATTAATGTTGGGGAAGTTCAGAACCAGGGGACACAGTCTAAGGATAAGGGGTAAGCCATTTAGGACCGAGATGAGGAGAAACTTCTTCACCCAGAGAGTGGTGAACCTGTGGAATTCTCTACCACAGAAAGTTGTTGAGGCCAATTCACTAAATATATTCAAAAAGGAGTTAGATGTAGTCCTTACTACTAGGGAGATCAAGGGGTATGGTGAGAAAGCAGGAATGGGGTACTGAAGTTGCATGTTCAGCCATGGCGGTGCAGGCTAGAAGGGCCGAATGGCCTACTCCTGCATCTATTTTCTATGTTTTCTATGTTTTCTATAATGGCTTTGGTCTTCCCAATATTTACTTGGAGAAAATTTCTGCTCATCCAGTACTGGATGTCGTCAAGCAATCTGACAATTTAGATATCATCATCATCATAGGCAGTCCCTCGAAATTGAGGAAGACTTGCTTCTACTCTAAACGTGAGTTCTCAGGTGACTGTACAGTCCAATATGGGAATTACAGTCTCTGTCACAGGTGGAACAAACAGTGGTTGAAGGAAAGTGTGGGTGGGGAGTCTGATTTGCCGCACGCTGCTTCCGCTGCCTGCGCTTGTTTTCTGCGTGCTCTCGACGACGAGACTTGAGGTGCTCAGCGCACTCCCGGATGCTCTTGCTCCATTTAGGGCAGTCTTTGGCCAGGGATTCCCAAGTGTCGGAGAGGATATTGCACTTTATCAAGGAGGCTTTGAGGGTGTCCTTGAAACGTTTCATCTGCCCACCTGGGGATCGCTTGCCGTGTAGGAGTTCCAAGTAGAGCGCTTGCTTTGGGAGTCTTATGTCGGGCATGCAGAAAATGTGGCCCGCCCAACAGAGCTGGTCGAATGTGGTCAGTGCTTCAATGCTGGGGATGTTGGCCTGATTGAGAACACTGATTTTGGTGCGTCTATCCTCCCAGGGGATTTGCAGGATCTTGCGGAGACTGCATTGGTGGTATTTCTCCAGCAATTTGAGGTGTCTACGGTACATGGTCCAAGCAGGGGTCAACAGAAGTGGTGGAGAGGTAGAGCTGGGTGTCGTCTGTGGACATGTGGAAACTGACTCCGTGTTTTTGGATGATATCGCCAAGGGGCAGTATATAGATGAGAAATAAGAAGGGACCAAGGACAGATCCTTGGGGGACACCAGATACCAGAAGTAACGATGCGGGAGTGGGAAGAGAAGCCATTGCTGGAGATTTTCTGGCTATGATTAGATAGATAAGAACGGAACCAGGTACGTGCAGTCCCACCCAGCTGGACATTGGTGTAGAGGCGTTGGAGGAGGATGGAGTGGTCAACTCTGTCAAAGGCTGCAGACAGGTCCAGAAGAATGAGGAGGGATAGTTTACCTTTGTCACAGTCACAAAGGGTGTCATTTGTGACTTTGATGAGAGCAGTTTCGGTACTGTGGCAGGGGCGAAAACCAGATTGAAGGGATTCAAACAATTAATTCATGGAAAGATGATCATGGATTTGGTAGGCAACAGCACGTTCAAGTACTTTGGACAGGAAAGGGAGGTTGGAGATGGGGCAATAGCTAGCAAGCAAAGTGGGGGTCAAGGGTTGTTTTTTTGTGGAGAGGGATGATGACAGCAGATTTGAAGGAGAGGGAAACAGTACCTGAGGAGAGAGAACCGTTAACAATGTTGGCTAACATGGGAGCCAAAAAAGGAAGTTGAATGGTCAGCAGTATAGTGGGAATAGGGTCAAGGGAGCAGGAAGTGGGTCTCACGGACAAGGTGAGTTTGGAAAAATTACGAGGGGAGATCAAAGAGAAATTAGAGAAAGATGCGAGTTTAGGGCTAGGATAGGTGGGAGCCTCAGATGAAGTTTGGCCCCGTGGGAGAGGGGAAGGAAGGGAACTCACACAGGCAGCTGGTCACATGGTCTCAATCTTTGAGACAAAGAAGTCCATGAGCTCTTCACACTTCTTGTTGGGGGTGAGTGTGATGGAAACAGGGGAGAGGGGTTTAAGAAGACAGTTAGCTGTAGAGAATAGTAGCCTGGGGTTATTTTTGCAATCCAGAATGATCCTGGAATAGTGAGCAGTTTTTGAAGACAAGAGTAAGAACCAATAGCGTTTTACGTGCTCGAGCCAGATCTGGCGGTGAATGGCTAAACCAGTTGTCCACCTCATCCGTTCAAGTCTGCGCACCTTTGACTTGAGGGAGCAAAGATAAGGGGGAACAGCTAGCGTGGGAGAGAGTAATCTTTTTAATAGGGACTAGGGCATCAAAGGTGGTAATGACGGTGTGGTGGAGCAGGTCGTTTGCTGAAGAAATGTCATTGTTAAAAGAGGGCCAAAGGTTGGGCAGTTTCGAGTTGATAAGTGCAGTTGTAATAGAGTTTGGAGAGAGTTTTTTCCAGGGGCCGATGCAGAAGAAAGTAGGTTTGGATTGGGGAAGGGAAATGTGGGTCGATAGTGATACAAGGAAATGGTCAGAGATGGCTTTATTTTCAATTGATACAATTGGAATAGAAAGGGCACGAGGGATTGCAAGGTCAAGGAGGTGGCCGTGAATATGGGTTGATAAATTTACATGGAGGGAGAGATTAAGGGAGGACAGGAGGGTAGTGAATTCAGAGGAGAGAAAACAAGATGAGGTGAGATGGAGGTTGAAATCACTGAGGATGAGAAGTCGCTCAGTTCAAAGGCTGAAGGAGGAAAGCAGTGAGGATATATCCGTGATAAAGTTTTTATCATATTTGGGTGGGAGGTAGAGAATGAGAATTTTGAATGAGAGGTTAGAGGGATGGAATAAGGCGAGATGTTCAAAAGATGAGGAAGTGCTGGAGAAGTAAAGGGACAGACCAAGGTATGATTTAGTGATGAGAGCTATACCCCCATCACGGCGGTCTGGGCGGGGCAAGTGGTAGAAGGGGGAAGTGAGTCGAGAGCATGTTAGAAATCAGGGATGCATAAAAATGTATAAAACTGTTACATAATGCTGTGTTTTAAATCGTTGTTCTGAACTGGAGACGAGGAGTCTGCTGAGAATGATAGAGACATGCTAATTATTTGTGGTTTTCAAGTAAAAGTTTTAGTTGTTTATATATCTTAAGACAATTTGGATGGAAAAGCTGAGGATCGAAGGATGTTTGCAGCAATTAGTGTAAACACAAGCATTTTGCTACATCGTAAAGACTGGTTGAGGTGACAAAGTTCTGGTTTGGGCCTCATAGTTCAAAGGACTATAGTATTAGGCAGTCCCTCGTATCGAGGATGACCCGCTTCCACACCAAAAAGGGATGAGTTCACAGGTGTTTCAATGAGGGACCTGACATTCCAGGTCCCGAACTACATACTAAAGGGTGGAAGATGCCTGTGCGTGGATTCTTTTAATGTGGGGGGGCCGTTGCACACCAGTCACCACACGGGCTTGACAGAGCTAGGTCTTGATCCAGTGGCAAGGGTTAACCAAGACGACTGGAGACCAAGCTCTGCTGCACGGACCTAGTGCGCACACATGCTCTTACTATCTATAGACCGCAGTGTGGGCTCACCCATGCTGCCCCTGGGCCCTCGCCTAAAGGACTAGGCTTTGTATTGAGGGAACAGGGACAAGATAGATTAAATGTTTTCCATAGGAAGAAACCCTGGGTTAGTATAAACAGAGAGATGAAAGGAATTTTACAGAAAAGCGACTTCGATAAGGTAGAAACAATGACATATGGCCAGAATCGTAAGACATGTTTAAGGCGAGTTCTGTTTCGAGCTTCGAGACAAAGAACTAGGAGTCTTATTGGCTCTTAAGGTTTATGGGGAACCTCTATAGGTCAAAAAGTCTTATAAATATCCAGGCTCAGGCCCACCCCTAAAAATAGGTTAAAAGACCTCCCAGAAGCTTGTAGTCACAGATGGTGGAGGGGAGAGCGGAACAAAGAAGGCTCTAGACAAAGAGAGATACTGCAAGCTAAAGAGAACTGCTCATGTGCACCAGCCGTTTGTCCGATCGGGATAGGTATTAACTATCTGTTATGGTTTTATGTTTTTGCTATATAACTAATGTGTTATATTCTGTCTTAATCTCTGAGTAAACTTTGATTAAACTCTGATTATCCACTAGATTGGTTTTACAGTCGATCCTGAATAGAGATAGGCTTAACCTGGCATATTTCTAACAAATGATACGAGGAAATGGTCAGAAATGGCCTTATCTGTAATTGACACTGTTGGAATAGCAAGGCTACGAGAGACTGCAACGTCAAGGGGGTGTCCGTGAATATGGGTTGAGGAATTTACATGGAGGGAGCGATTAAGGGAGGGCATGAGGGTAATGAACTTCGAGTAAGTGTGAGGTCATATGGTTAGTGTGGGGTCACTACAGTCCATTACCGAAGGCTGATGACCTGTTTGCAACGCTAGCCGGGGGGACTTCGGCCTCCATGACACAGGAGCTGGTTGAGACGTCGAAGAAACTTACGTGCATCAACACTCATAAAGGACTGTTTATCTACAACAGGTGTCCTTTCGGAATTCGCTCAGCTGCAGCCATATTTCAGAGGAACATGGAGAGTCTACTGAAGTCCGTCCCTAGAACCATTGTGTTCCAAGATGACATCCTGGTCACAGGTTGTGACACCGCTGAACATCTGAACAACCTGGAAGAGGTTCTACATCATCTGGACAAAGTGGGACTCAGACTGAAACGTTCGAAGTGCGTCTTCATGGCATTGGAAGTCGAATACCTGGGAGGAAAATTGCTGCTGACAGCATCAGGCCTACAGACTCGAAAACCAAGGCCATCAAAAATGCACCCAAGCCTCAGAATGTGACAGAGCTGCGTTCGTTCCTTGGTCTAATCAACTATTTCGGTAATTTCCTACCTAGATTAAGCACTTCATTAGAGCCACTGCACATGCCGCTAAGAAAAGGCGACAACTGGGTATGGGGTGCGTCTTAAAATAGAGCTTTTGAGAAAGCTACTAATCTGCTTTGCTCTAACAAGTTGCTGGTACATTATGATCCGTGTAAGCGTCTAGTGTTGGCCTGTGATGCTTCGTCATATAGAATTGGTTGCGTGCTCCAACAAGCTAATGAGTCGGGTAAACTACAACCTGTTGCGTATGCTTCGAAAAGTTTGTCAAAGGAGGAAAGAGCCTGCAGCATAGTAGAAAAAAAAGTATTAGCCTGTGTGTTTGGCGTTAAAAAGATGCATCAGCACCTGTTTGGTCTTCGGTTTGAACTGGAAACATCATAAGCCACTCATTTCATTGTTTTCGGAAAACAAAGTATCAATACCAATGCATCGTCCCACATCCAGAGGTGGGCACTGACATTATCTGCCCATGATTATGTCATTCGCCATAGACCTGGCACCAAGAATTGTGCCGATGCACTGAGCCGTCTGCCGTTGCCCACACCGAGGTGAAGATGCCACAACCTGCAGACCTACTGTTAGTTATGGATGTTTTGAAAGTGAAGGAACACCTGTCACGGCTCAACAAGTTAAGACCTGGACCAGCCAGGACCCGATATTATCGGTTGTGAAACGTTGTGTCCTTATTGGTGATTGGTCTGCCATACCCAAGCAAATGGGTGATGAGACCAAACCTTACAACCGTCGCAAAGACGAACTATCCATTCAGTTAGATTGTTTACTGTGGGGTAATCGTGTTGTTATGCCTAAGAAAGGCAGAGAGAAATTTGTACATGATCTACATAGCTCATGTACAAACTTTTGTTTGTAACATTTCCGTTTTGTAAATTTCAGATGTTTTTCTCTACAAACTTTTTATTTGTTCCTTGTAAATTTCATATTTTTTAACTCCATCCTTAGCTCTAAGGAAAAGTGAAGTTGACCATATCCGCATATTCCAAGTGGATAGAGTGTATAATCATGTCATCCAAAACATCCACAGCGACCATTGAGAGCCTTTGTCATGTTTGCCACTCATGGTCTGCCCAACATCATTGTAAGCGACAATGGACCTTGTTTTACTAGTCTCAAGTTTCAAGAGTTCATGAAACTCAATGGTATCAACATGTGAGGTCAGCACCATTCAAACCCGCATCTAATGGTCAAGCAGAGCATGCTGTCCAAACCATCAAGGGAGTATAAAACGTGTAATTCAAGGTTCACTGCAGACTCGCTTGTCATGCATATTGTTTAGTTACAGGATAAGACCCCACATGGTTAACAGGGTCCCTCCTGCTGAACTATTAATGAAAAGAGGTCTAAAGACCAAGCTCTCTCTTGTCCACCCTGACTTGAACGATCATGTTGAACACAGACGTCAAAGTCAGCAGTGGTATCATGATCGCGTTGCTGTATCATGCGACATTTCTGTTAACGATCCTGTGTATGTACTAAATTGTGGTCAAGGTCCCAATTGGATCGCTGGTACTGTTACGGCCAAGGAGGGCAACAGAGTGTTTATCGTCAAGCTCAAGAATGGGAAAACATGCAGGAAACATGTTGATCAGATAAAGCTGAGGCACACGGATGAACCAGAACAGTCTGAGGAAGACACAATCAGTGACCAACCAACCTAACCTCAGTCATCAGAGGACTCCGTTGTCATCAATGAATCTGTACTTTCAATCCCTGGCGTGGTCATTGCCACTCCCATTAGATCAGCTACCCAGCCCTCAGTCATAACAGACTCCGAACACTCGCCCAAGGCTGGAGTTGAACTGAGACGATCAACTCAGGAGCGGAAAGCTCCGGACCATCTCAATTTGTAAAAAGACTGTTACTAATATCTTAAAGGGGGATATTGTCATGTATGTAGGCTTGGGGTTACTAACCACCAGGTGGCGCCACTGTCGGAGGTCACTGGGCAGTATGCAAGTGTGTGCGGCCCAGATATAAAAGGCAAGCCATCATGTAATGTAATCGCTTTGGGTCCTAATAAAGCAGAGCCAGGTTTGTACCTGTGTTAGTTTACAGTATTCAGTCTATCGAGTTATTACATACATAACTCTTTCACGGGGAATTATACAAGCTGGAATAAACAAACCTTTCACAGCAACATCCTGCCGAGTGTCAGCTGGTTAGCGATGATTCCATTGTTCACGTTTCCATCATCAGGTCTTCTAACCAATCACATTCACTCCTAGATAGATCAGCCAGTTAGTCACAGTCAGTGCAGCTGCTTTTCTTTCACTTAAACTGATTGTGCCTCAAGTTACCCCTGTTTACAAACCGATTGTGATGTCTGATCTCACTCTGATGCACAGGGTAGGATCAGGCTTTCCCGGTGATGTCACGGTTTGACCTGTCCAGTTAAAGGGGCCTCGCCTTGATTTAACTGTGTTTCGCAAATCCTATGGGCTTTTGGTTACAATGCTTGGATGTGCTAGAATGCAACAACAGGTTTCCACATGGTTATGAACCAGAGAATCGGAGCCCCCAAAAGAGTAGGAGTAAATGGGTACTTTTCAGAATGGCAGGCAGTGACTAGTGGGGTGCCGCAAGGTTCTGTGCTGGGGCCCCAGCTGTTTACATTGTACATTAATGATTTAGACGAGGGGATTAAATGCAGTATCTCCAAATTTGCGGATGACACTAAGTTGGGTGGCAGTGTGAGCTGCGAGGAGGATGCTATGAAGCTGCAGAGTGACTTGGATAGGTTAGGTGAGTGGGCAAATGCATGGCAGATGAAGTATAATGTGGATAAATGTGAGGTTATCCACTTTGGTGGTAAAAACAGAGAGACAGACTATTATCTGAATGGTGACAGATTAGGAAAAGGGAAGGTGCAACGAGACCTGGGTGTCATGGTACATCAGTCATTGAAGGTTAGCATGCAGGTACAGCAGGCGGTTAAGAAAGCAAATGGCATGTTGGCCTTCATAGCGAGGGGATTTGAATACAGGGGCAGGGAGGTGTTGCTGCAGTTGTACAGGGCCTTGGTGAGGCCACACCTGGAGTATTGTGTACAGTTTTGGTCTCCTAACTTGAGGAAGGACATTCTTGCTATTGAGGGAGTGCAGCGAAGATTCACCAGACTGATTCCCGGGATGGCGGGACTGACCTATCAAGAAAGACTGGATCAACTGGGCTTGTATTCACTGGAGTTCAGAAGAATGAGAGGGGACCTCATGGAAACGTTTAAAATTCTGATGGGTTTAGACAGGTTAGATGCAGGAAGAATGTTCCCAATGTTGGGGAAGTCCAGAACCAGGGGTCACAGTCTGAGGATAAAAGGTAAGCCATTTAGGACCGAGATGAGGAGAAACTTCTTCACCCAGAGAGTGGTGAACCTGTGGAATTCTCTACCACAGAAAGTAGTTGAGGCCAATTCACTAAATATGTTCAAAAGGGAGTTAGATGAAGTCCTTACTACTCGGGGGATCAAGGGTTATGGCGAGAAAGCAGGAATGGGGTACTGAAGTTTCATGTTCAGCCATGAACTCATTGAATGGCGGTGCAGGCTAGAAGGGCTGAATGGCCTGCTCCTGCACCTATTTTCTATGTTTCTATGTTTCTATGGAGGATGATTCCAGCAACTCTCATGTCCTTCTGAAACAGCGCTTGTGTTTCTTGGGTTTGGAGTGCTGTAGAGCTGGACGCTCAGATCAACAGTGGTGCAGCAAACCATTGATCATGACACACTGATGCTGTGTCAGTGCCAGAGAGACAGAGGAGCAGGTCAGCGCTAAGACCAATTCTTGCTGGGCTCTATGTGTTGTTGGAGCCATGGCTTTTCAATTAGACTTGCCCAAGAGAAAGGTCACGGGGGATGAATTCCTTTAATCTGTTCTGTAGCTGCAGGTAGCTGGGGGTAAATGTCTGTCTGGGACTTTAGAGTGGGTCCCAGTAAGAATTTGAGACTATTGTCCATCTGCCAGACTATGCCGAGCAATGTCATGGGAGATCTACCAATGATAAGTGTTGTCTACATTTTCAGAGCAGAGAGAGAGCACCAAACTCTCGGGCTCAGAGGAGCCATGCAGTGATGGATCTGAGAGTGGGGCTCAGACTACCTGTGCCCCACACTACCTATGATCAACGTCATGGAAGATCTACCAATAACAAAATGAACTGTTCCACCCTACTGTGCATCAATATTACTGTATCTGTTAAACTGTTCATATTCCACATTATGACTTTCACAAAAGATGATACAAGATCAATAGTTTAATACCGAACTTTTAAAGCTCACAACTTTCTCTCTAATCACCTGGTTGATGATGTTTTCATTGTTTGTGTTCTCTTCATAAAGCAAAGATGTTGAGATATCGTAGCCAGTCCAATTCACTCCTAGGTAGATCAGCCAGTTAGTCACAGTCAGTACAGCTCGCTTTCCTTCACTTAAACTGGTTGTGCCTCAAGTTACCCTAGTTTACAAACGTATTGTGATGTCTGATCTCACTGTGATGCACAGGGTAGGGTCAGGTTTTCCCTGTGATGTCACGGTTTGACCCGTCCAATTAAATTAGTCTCCTCTTGATGTAAACTGTGTTTGGTCAAAAACCCTTGGGCTTTAGATTGCAATGACCAGATGTGCTAGATTGCAATAACAGGTTTGAACTTGGTTACAACCCAGAGAAGAGGGTGCATGGGCCATGGGCAGAGATGGCATTGTTTGCCTTCTCTGTTCCCCCATCTCTGGATGGAGGATGATTCCAACGCTCCCATGTCCTTCTGAAACAGCGCTTGTGTTTCTTGGGTTTGGAATGCTGTAGAGCTGGAAGCTCAGATCAACAGTGGTGCAACAGACCATTGATCATGACACACTGATGCTGTGTTGATGCCATGGAGATGGAGGAGCTGGGCTGAGACCAATTCTTGCTGGGCTCTACGTGTTGTTGGAGCCAAGGTTTTTCAATTAGACTTGCCCGAAAGAAAGGTCACGGGAGATGAATCAGTTCCTTTAATCTCTGTTCTGTAGCTGCAGGTAGCTGCGGGTAAATGTCTGTCTGGGACTTTAGAGTGGGTCCCAGTAAGAATTTGAGACTATTGTCCTTCTGCCAGACTATGCCGAACAATGCCATGGGAGTTCTACCAATGATAAGTGTTGTCTACATTTTCAGAGCAGAGAGAGAGCATCAAACTCTCAGGCTGGGAGGAGCCATGCAGTGATGGATCTGAGAGTGGGGCTCAGTAACCAGGCTGCTGGCCCCACACTACCTATGAGCAACGCCATGGAAGATCTACCAATAACAAAATTAACTGTTCCACCCTACTGTGCATCAATATTACTGTATCTGTTAAACTGTTCATATTGCGCATTATGACTTTCACAAAAGATGATACAAGATCAATAGTTTAATACCGACCTTTTAAAGCTCACAACTTTCTCTCTAATCACCTGGTTGATGATGTTTTCATTGTTTGTGTTCTCTTCATAAAGCAAAGATGTTGAGATATCGTAGCTGGTCCAATTCACTCCTAGGTAGATCAGCCAGTTAGTCACAGTCAGTACAGCTCGCTTTCCTTCACTGAAACTGGTTGCCAAGCATCCTGCCTCAAGTTGCTCCTGTTAACAAACCTATTGTGAGGTCTGATCTCACTGTGATGCACAGGATAGGGTCAGGCTTGCCTTGTGATGTCACGGTTTGACACGACCCTCACCTTGATGCAACTGTGTTTGGCAAAAACCCTTGGGCTTTAGGTTACAATGATTGGATGGGCTAGATTGCAATGACAGGATTCCACATGGTTATGAACCAGAGAATTGGGTATATGGGCAATTGGCAGAGATGGCATTGTTTGGCTTCTCTATGCCCCCTTCTCTTAGTGGGGTGCAGTTACATTTACATTGCTCACCTTGCAGACTATCCTGAGCAATGTGATGGGAGATCTACCAATAATAAGTAGTTGTCCACATTTACAGAACAGGAAGTGAGCACTGAACTCAAGGACTGGGGGGCGTTGATCAGTGAGGGACCTGAGAGTGGGGCTCAGTAACCATCTGTAACCAGGTTGCAGGCCCCACACTATCTATTAATAATGCCAAAGAAGATCTATCAACAACAAAATGAACTGTTCCAACCTACTGTGCATCAGTATTACTGTATCTGTTAAACTGTTTATATTGCTCGTTATGACTTTCACAAATGATGATACAAGATCAATGGATGAATACCAACATTTCAAAGCTGACAACCTTCTCTCTAATCACCTTGTTGATGATGTTTTATTTGTTTATGCTCTCTTCATAAAGCAAAGATGCTGAGATATTGTAGCCGGCCACTTTCACTTCGAGATAAATCAGCCAGTTAGTCACAGTCAGAGCAGCTCGCTTTCCTTCACTTAAACTGATTCTGGAGCATCCGACACCTCAAGTTACCCATGTTTACAAACCTGTTGTGATGTCTGATCTCACTGTGATGCACAGGGTAGGGTTAGGCTTGCTTAGTGATGTCATAATTATAATAATAATCATTATCATCATAGGCAGTCCCTCGAAATAGAGGAAGATCTGCTTCCACAAAAGTGAGTTCTCAGGTGATTGTACAGTCCAATACAGGAATTACAGTCTCGGTCACAGGTGGGACAGACAGTGGTTGAAGGAAAGGGTAGGTGGGTAGTCTGATTTTCCACATGCTTCTTCCACTGTCTGCATTTGGTTTCTGCATGCTCTTGACAAAAGACTCGAGGTGCTCAGCACCCTCCCGGATGCTCTTCCTCCAGTTAGGGCGGTCTTGACCCAGGGATTCCCAGACGCCGGAGGCTTTGAGAGTGTTCTTGAAACGTTTCCTTTGCCCACTTTGGCCCTGGGGATCGCTTGCCATGTAGGAATTCCGAGTAGAGCACTTGCTTTGGGA
The DNA here is from genome assembly GCF_044704955.1 of Pristiophorus japonicus. Lineage (NCBI taxonomy): Eukaryota > Metazoa > Chordata > Chondrichthyes > Pristiophoridae > Pristiophorus > Pristiophorus japonicus. The sequence goes on along the minus strand of NC_091991.1, from coordinate 46,340,694 downwards.
GTCTTGTGTCGGGCATGCAGACGATGTGGTCGAGTGTGGTCAGTGCTCCGATGCTGGGGATGTTCGCCTGATCGAGAACACTGATGTTGGTGCTACTATCCTCCCAGAGGATTTGCAGTATCTTGCGGAGGCAGCGCTGGTGGTACTTCTCCAGCGCTTTGAGGTATCCCCTGTATATGGTCCACGTCTTTGAGCCATACAGGAGGGCGGGTATCAAACTGCCTTGTAGACCATAAGCTATGTACCAGATTTGAGATCCTGGTCGTCAAACACTCTCTTCCTCAGGCGATCGAAGGCTGCACTGGCACACTGGAGGCATTGTTGGACCTCATCGTCAATGTCTGCCCTTGCTGAAACATCCTCAACATTTTCACCAAAGCATGAGCCTTACACTAAACATCCGTAAAACAAAGGTCTTCCGCCAACCCGACATCGCCTCACAACACTGCTCTCTGGTCATCAAAATCCATGGCCAGGCCTTGGACGACGTGGCCCATTTTCCAATAATAATAATAACTTTTATTTATATAGCGCCCTTAATGTAATAAAACATCCGAAGGAGCTTCACAACAATTTTACAACACGTTAGATATTGACCATTGAGGGAAAGAGAGAAAAAGCGTGAGAAGGAAGTGTAAAAAGAGGTTAAAAGCTCAGGTCCGAAGCAACAGCAACAATGCACACGCAGATAGACACAGGCGAAAAAACAAATAAAAAGAAATTCAAATTACATTATAAATAATACAATAAGGCGTATACAACAATAAAATCAATATAATAAAGATTAATTATAATTAAACAACATTAAATAATATATACCATAATTATAAATTAAGTTAAAATTAGAAAATCAGCAATTGAATCAAATTAAATCAATTATTAGCTGTCTTTAAGATGAATTCCTTGTCCAGTGATTCAATTAATCTGGAAGAACCAATTACTGTCCTCCATCCTTGTGATTTCATAATTTTATTAATTTTTATTTCTCATTTTGTTCACTTGACAGGACCGGTATTAGCTCCAAGTTCGAGCTGCCTCCAGCTGCTACAGGCTCGAGCTGTCTCCGTTGTCAGGGAGACACTGATGTTTAAATCTCCCTCCAGCTTCTCCAAGCTCCTGTTGCCTCTATTGTCAGGGAGATGCTGATATTTAAATCATCTTCCAGGTACTCCAGGCTCATGCTGCCTCTGTTGTCAGGGAGATGCTTATGTTTAAATCATCTTCCTCCTGCTCCAGCCTCGAGCTGCCTCCGTTGTCAGGGAGACGCTTGTGTTTAAATCTCCCTCCATCTGCTCCAGGCTCATGCTACCTCTGTTGTCAGGGAGACACTGATGTTTAAATCTCCCTCCAGCTGCTCCAGGCTCATGCTACCTCTGTTGTCAGGGAGACACTGATGTTTAAATCTCCCTCCAGCTGCTCCAGGCTCGAGCTGCCTCCAGGTGCTCCAGGCTCGTGCTGCCTCTGTTGTCAGGGAGACACTGATGTTTAAATCTCCCTCCAGCTGCTCGAGGCTCGAGCTGCCTCCGTTGCCAGGGAGACGCTGATGTTTAAATCTCCCTCCAGCTGCTCCAGGCCCGGGCTGCCTCCGTTGTCAAGGAGACGCTTATGTTTAAATCTCCCTCCAGCTCATCCAGGCTCGAGCTGCCTCCAGGTGCTCCAGGCTCGTGCTGCCTCTGTTGTCAGGGAGACGCTGATGTTTAAATCTCCCTCCAGCTGCTCCAGGCCCGAGCTGCCTCCGTTGTCAAGGAGACGCTTATGTTTAAATCTCCCTCCAGCTGCTCCAGGCTCGAGCTGCCTCTATTGTCAGGGAGATGCTTCTGTTTAAATCTTCCTCCTGCTACTCCAGGCTTGAACTGCCTCTGTCGTCAGGGAAACGCTTATGTTTAAATCTCCCTCCAGCTGCTCCAGGCTCGCGCTGCCTCATACTTGTCGGGGGTGAAATACTGTTGTGCCCTGTTTGGGGGCGGTAACATCCTGGAGGCTGGACATTCTGCGCCAGGCACGGAAGTCCCATGCCGCACGAAAAATTTGGCTTACCAGCCCTGAAAGGAAGTGGAGAGCGAGAGAACACACTTCACTTCCTTTCTGGTGTGGTGGTGCGCCGGATGGGCCAGGAGCGGAACGCAGCACTATGCACTGGGCCATGTAGCGCTGCCGCGTAGGTGGGGCTGTTTCCTTCATTAAAGAGAATGGCTGAAGCTGCAAACTCTGCAGATATATAACGGGCCTCCATGGATCACAGGGGTGATCAAAGCCACGGTACTGCGGAATAAGTGGTTGCTCAAAGGGGGGAGTCAAGTGCAGGAATGCAGCAGTAGTGGGAGATTAGATAGTGGGAGGAGTAAACAGTCACTCTGTAACCATAAATGTGAGTCTTGAATGGTGTTTTGTCCGCCAAGTACCAGAGTAAGGGATGTAATGAAATGGGGAGAGAGAAGGAATCAGCCAGAAATCACGATTGGTGTCAAAATCACTTTTCAAAGGTTAGTCAATAGAAGAAGAAGCAAGATAAAGAGTTCAATTTTCCCCGGTCATTTGCACCGATATTTAGGCACGTGCCACTTTTTTTGGCATAAGTTTTTAAATTAAAGTTTCCCCAAGAAATCTGCGCCAACGTAACTGAATTAGTTACGATTTTCTTAGGGTAGTTTTTTTTTTACATCATGTTACCTTGTTACCTCATGTCTGTGCCAGTTTTTATCATTTTTTAAAGTTTGCCCCCAAAATTTTTCTTCTAGGTCGGCGTATCGGGCCACTCCTGAAAAACCTTCCGGTGAGTTAAGAGAAAGCAGCGCACATTGAGAAATCGGCACAGAAAGATGCCATTGTTTTTCATCGAAGTTTTGGAGGGAGATAAGAGCACTTTAAATGTGTATAATAAAGATTCTGTTTTTTTACCTTTCAATTGAGTAGATGGAAATTTGATGGAATTCTGAACTTTACATTCTTTTTTGAACTCACACGCCACCACTGAATATCTTCAAACAGGGCTGAAGGGTCGCAGCATCGGCCGGCAAAATCGGCCCCACGCCCGGACACAGGGGCTCGGCTGCGAAACAAGTCCAAGGGGGGAGGTGGCGATCGGAAGACTGCACTGGGCATCAAGTGAGCCCAGGGTGTTTGGGGGGGGCTGGTGGAAGGTGCTGTTGAACGCGATCGGAAGAAGTCACAAGACTGCAATGAGCCCAGGGGGGTTGGGGGGAGGGGGGGGTTCCCCAATCACTGGGCTTGCTCAGACCTGGGTGTGGTCCATACAGACCATGAGGAGAGAGAACAAAGAACCTGTCCTGCCTGCTTTCCTGCCATTTTGAGCTTCTTGCAAAGATAAAGTTTAAGCATGGGGGCAATCATCATCATCATCATAGGCAGTCTCTCGGAATCGAGGAAGACTTGCTTCCACTCTTGAAGTAAGTTCTTTGGTGGCTGAACAGTCCAATATGAGAGCTACAGACTCTGTCACAGGTGGGACAGACAGTCATTGAGAGAAGGGGTGGGCGGGACTGGTTTGCTGCACGCTCCTTCCGCTGCCTGCACTTGATTTCTGCACGCTCTCGGCGTTGAGACTCGAAGTGCTCAATGCCCTCCCGATGCATTTTCTTCACAGGGCGGTCTATGGCCAGGGACTCCCAGGTGTCAGTGGTGATGTTGCACTTTATCAGGGAGGCTTTGAGGGTGTCCTTGTAACGTTTCCGCTGCCCACCTTTGCCGTGAAGGAGCTCCGCATAGAGCACTTGCTTTGCGAGTCTCGTGCCTGGCGTGCGAACTATGTGGCTTGCCCAGCAAAGCTGATCGAGTGCGGTTAGCACTTCAATGCTGGGGATGTTGGCCTGGACGAGGACACTGACATTGGTGCGCCTGTCCTCCAAGGGGATTTGCAGGATTTTGCGGAGACATCGTTGGTAATATATCTCCAGCAACTTGAGGTGTCTTCTGTACATCGTTCACGCCTCTGAGCCATACAGGAGGGCAGGTATTACTACAGCCCTGTAGACCATGAGCTTGATGTTAGAAGGCAAGAAACAAAAAGGGCCACTGAATATAAAAGGGCTGCAGGAGGGGTAAAAACTAAAAATCATGGTTTAAAAACGAGGATGAAAACACTATACCTAAATGCACGCAGCATTCGAAATAAAGTAAATGAGTTGACGGCACAAATCATTACAAATGGGTATGATTTGGTGGCCATTACAGAAACATGGTTGCAAGGTGGCCAAGACTGGGAATTAAACATACAGGGGTATCTGACGATTCAGAAAGATAGGCAAGAAGGGAAAGGAGGTGGGGTAGCTCTGTTAATAAAGGATGATATCAGGGCAGTTGTGAGAGACGATATTGGCTCCAATGAACAAAATGTTGAATCATTGTGGGTGGAGATTAGAGATAGTAAGAGGAAAAAGTCACTGGTCGGCGTAGTTTATAGGCCCCCAAATAATAACTTCACGGTGGGGCGGGCAATAATCAAGGGAATAATGGAGGCATGTGAAAAAGGAACGGCAGTAGTTATGGGGGATTTTAACCTACATATCGATTGGTCAAATCAAATCGCAGGGGGTAGCCTGGAGGAGGAATTCATAGAATGCATACGGGATTGTTTCTTAGAACAGTATGTAACAGAGCCTACAAGGGAGCAAGCCATTTTGGATCTGGTCCTGTGTAACGAGACAGGAAAAATAAACGATCTCCTCGTAAAAGATCGTCTCGGAATGAGTGATCACAATATGGTTGAATTTGTAATATAGATTGAGGATGAGGAAGTTGTGTCAGAAACGAGCATACTATGCTTAAACAAAGGGGACTACAGTGGGATGAGGGCAGAGTTGGCTAAAGTAGACTGGAAACAAGGACTAAACGGTGGCACAATTGAGGAACAGTGGAGGACTTTTAAGGAGCTCTTTCAAAATGCGCAACAAAAATACATTCCATTGGAAAACGAAGGGCGGCAAGAGAAGAGATAACCAGCCGTGGATAACCAAGGAAATAAAGGAAAGTATCAAATCAAAGACCAATGCGTATAAGGTGGCCAAAGTTAGTGGGAAACTAGAGGATTGGGAAAATTTTAAGCAACAGCAAAGAATGACTAAAAAAGCAATAAAGAAAGGGAAGATAGATTACGAAGATAAACTTGCGCAAAACATAAAAACAGATAGTAAAAGCTTTTACAGATATATAAAACGGAAAAGAGTGACTAAAGTAAATGTTGGTCCCTTAGAAGATGAAAAGGGGGATTTAATAATGGGAAATGTGGAAATGGCTGAGACCTTAAACAATTATTTTGCTTCAGTCTTCACAGTGGAAGACACAAAAACCATGCCAAAAATTGTTGGTCATAGGAATGTGGGAAGGGAGGACCTTGAGATGATCACTATCACTAGGGAGGTAGTGCTGGACAGACCAATGGGACTGAAGGTAGACAAGTCCCCTGGTCCTGATGAAATGCATCCCAGGGTATTAAAAGAGATGGCGGAAATTATAGCAGATGCATTTGTTATAATCTACCAAAATTCTCTGGACTCTGGAGAGGTACCAGCGGATTGGAGAGCAGCGAATGTAACGTCTCTGTTTAAAAAAGGGGGCAGACAAAAGGCAGGTAACTATAGGCCGGTTAGTTTAACATCTGTAGTGGGGAAAATGCTTGAAACTATCATTAAGGAAGAAATAGCGGGACATCTAGATAGGAATAGTGCAATCAAGCAGACGCAGCATGGATTCATGAAAGGGAAATCATGTTTAACTAACTTACTGGAATTCTTTGAGGATATAACGAGCATGGTGGATAGAGGTTTACCAATGGATGTGGTGTATTTAGATTTCCAAAAGGCATTCCAAAAGGTTACTGCAGAAGATAAAGGTACGCGGAGTCAGAGGAAATGTATTAGCATGAATAGAGAATTGGCTGGCGAACAGAAAGCAGAGAGTTGGGATAAATCGGTCCTTTTCCGGTTGGAAATCAGTGGTTAGTGGTGTGCCACAGGGATCAGTACTGGGACCACAACTGTTTACAATATATATAGATGACCTAGAAGAGGGGATGGAGTGTAGTGCAACAAAATTTGCAGATGACACTAAGATTAGTGGGAAAGCGAGATGTGTAGAGAACTCAGAGAGGCTGCAAGGAGATTTGGATAGGTTAAGCGAATGGGCTAAGGTTTGGCAGATGGAATACAATGTCGGAAAGTGTGAGGTCATCCACCTTGGGAAAAAAAACAGTAAAAAGGAATATTATTTGAATGGGGAGAAATTACAACATGCTGTGGTGCAGAGGGACCTGGGGGTCCTTGTGCATGAAACTCTTTTGGAGTTTACCTGTAAAACAGAAACATTAATCGGTGCCACCCGACCTGGATGACACACCAGACATTTACAAGTCCCCTTTTTTTTTCTTTTTTGTGTTTTTTTTTTGTGTTTTTCTTTTTTTTTTTGGGCATAAAATCACATTTTTTTCCTCCAGTGGCCCCTATAAAAGGGGAGGGGGACACTAAAAGCACCGGCAATTAAAACAAATTAAACTTTAAAACGTAAAATCAAATTAAAATTTGGTTGCCGGGCGTGATGATGCACTCCAGTCCCTCCGGTGCCCAACTCTCGCGGAAGGCCGCGAGCGTACCGGTGGACACCGCATGCTCCATCTCCAAGGACACCCTGGACCGGATGTAAGAGCGGAAGAGAGACAGGCAGTCAGGTTGAACGACCCCCTCGACTGCCCGCTGCCTGGACCGGCTGATGGCACCCTTGGCCGTGCCCAGGAGCAGTCCTACGAGGAGGCCCTCGGACCTACCCGCTCCCCTCCGCACAGGGTGCCCAAAGATCAGGAGATAGGACTGAAGTGCAGCCAGAATTTCAGGAGCAGCCCCTTTAAATAATAAAACAGGGGCTGCAACCTCGTGCATTCCATAAAAACATGGAACACGGACTCTTCCAGACCGCAGAAATTGCAGGTGGCCTGGGAGTCCGTGAACCGGCTTAAAAATTTGTTGCACGGCACTGCTCCGTGCACCACCCTCCAGGCCAAGTCCCCGATGAATAGTGGGAGGACTCCCGCATAGAGTGCCCTCCATCGGGGACCCCCGCCTCCTCCGGACGGCAAGATGGTACGCCATGGCGTGTCCGGATGGCCGGCGAGGATGGCAAAGTTGAGAGTGTGCAGGAGCAGCCCGTACAGGAAACCCCTCCGCGCGGAAATGAAAGGCACGGAGGGGATTTCCTCGAGGCGGCTCAAGTTGTGAGGCGCCGGCTCCCGAGGGAGGTTCCGGGGTTTGGCGCCGATGAGGAATTCTGTCCGGACGGGGGTCAGTTCGGACGGGATCTCCCCACGTGCTTGAGCCTCCTCGATGCACCTAACGGAGTCAGGGCCCAGAGCTGTTTTTAGCGACTCGATGGCTTCGGCCGCGCGGCGGATGTTGGCTGAATTTAGGCGCCGCACCAGCGTGCCTGGCGCCATCCAGCCCGCTCCTCCACCATCGAGCAGGTCCCTGACCCTGGTCACCTCACCAGCCACAGCCCTCTCTTCCGACCGCCACATAAAACCTCGGTCATGGAGGTACGGATTCCCGAGCAGAGGCTCCTGCAGGACAGCCGCCACTCCAGCCGGCGGAGAGCTGCGCTTGGTGGAGACTTTGTTCCAGACCCTGATGAGTTCCTTGTAAAAGACAGGCAGCTCCTGGAGGGCGGTCCTGACACCCCCCAAGTTCACAAACAGGGAGCTGCGTGTCGTAATTGAGGTCGCGCTGCTGGCGGAAGAAATACGTCGCCAGAGCACACCACCTAGGAGGGGGCTCGACATAAAGGTATTTCTGCAGGGTCTGAAGACGGAAAGTCGCGAGCTGGGCGCTGACGCACACCAACGACTGACCGCCTTCCTCAAGTGGGAGACTCAAGACCGCGGCAGAGACCCAGTGCTTCCTGTTGTTCCAGAAGAAGTCCATCAGTTTCTTCTGTATCTTGGCGACAAACGCAGGGGGAGGGGTCAAAGTGACCAGCCGGCACCACAACATTGCGGCCACCAGCTGGTTTATGACTAGCGCTCGACCCCTGTAGGACAGCACTCGGAGCAGTCCTGTCCAGCGCCCTAGGCGAGCGGCGACCTTGGCCTCCAGTTCCTGCCAGTTCGCCGGCCAGGCTTCCTCGTCGGGGCTAAGGTAGACTCCCAGATAGAGGAGATGGGTCGTGCTCCAGGCAAAAGGCCTGAGCTCCTCCGGCAGGGAGTCCACCCGCCACTGACCCACCAGGAGTCCGGAACATTTCTCCCTGTTGATTCTGGCGGAGGACGCGGCCGAGTAAATCTCCTGGCCCTCACGCATCCTCCGCAGGTCAGCGGGATCCTCTACCGCGAGGAGCACGTCATCGGCGTAAGCCAAGAGGACGACCTCCACGCCCGGCCCTTGCAGAGCCAGTCCCGTCAACCTTGTCCGCAGGAGGCGCAGGAAAGGCTCCACGCAAACGGCGTATAACTGGCCGGACATGGGGCATCCCTGGCGCACCCCTCTCCTAAAGCGAAGGGGCGCCGTCAAGGACCCGTTAACCTTAATCAGACACTCCGCGGCGGCGTACAAAAGTCAGATCCGGGCGACGAAATGCGTCCCGAACCCGAAAGCGCGCAGAGTTCCGAGCAGATAGTCGTGATCCACCCTGTCGAACGCCTTCTCTTGGTCGAGAGATAGGAAGGCGACCGACAGACCAGCCTCCTGGGAATGATGGCTGAGGTCCCGGACCAGATGAATGTTGTCGTGGATTGTCCGGCCCGGGACCATGTAGGACTGGTCGGGGTGGATCATGTGGTCCAGCACGGCACCAAGGCGAGCAGACATCGCCCTGGCGAAGATTTTGTACTCCGTGCTGAGGAGGGAGACCGGGCGCCAGTTCTTAAGGAGGCGGAGATCTCCCTTCTTAGGCAGCAGGACGATGACTGCCCTGCGCCAAGAGAGGGGCATCTCCCCGGTCGCCAGACTTTCCCCCAGGACCCGCGCGTAGTCGCTCCCCAGGACGTCCCAGAATGCCCTGTGGAACTCCACGGTCAGCCCGTCCAGCCCCGGGGTTTTTCCCCTCGAGAGCCGGTCGAGGGCACCGGTCAGCTCCGCCAGGCTTAGCGGAGCTTCCAAATTTTCACCGCCCTCCGGGCTGACTTTCGACAGGTCCTCCCACAAAACTCTACGCGCTTCCTCGCTGGACGGATCCGGAGAGAACAGAGCCCCGTAATATTCACGGGCCCTGTTGTTGACGCCCTCCGGATCCGAGACGAGAGAGCCGTCGTCGGCCAGCAGCGTCAAGAGCTGCTTACGGACACTCTGCCTTTTTTCCAGCGAGTAGAAGAAGGGGGAGCCGCGGTCCAGATCCCGCAGGAACCGGATCCGCGACCTCACGAACGTGCCTCGGGACCCGACGAGCTGCAGGTCCTTCAGCGCGGCCTTCTTCGCTTCGTACACCGTCCGCAGGGCCGGGTCCTCGACGACTTGACCGAGACGGGATTCCAAGTCGAGCACCTCTTTTTCTAGGCGCCCGACTCTGGCCGCCCGCCTCTTGGTCGACCCCCTCGCGTACTCTTGACAGAAGACGCGGACGTGAGCCTTGCCCACGTCCCACCATAGCCTCAAGGAGGGGAAGCCCCCCTGCTTCCTTCTCCAGTCGGCCCAGAGTCCTGGAACCGCACGTCCTCCAGCAGCCGGTTGTTAAAGTGCCAGTACCCGGATCCCGTCCTCGCGCGGAGCGAAGCGAGCTCCGCCCACACCAGGTGGTGGTCCGAACACGGCACCGGCCGCATGCAGGCCGCCGGGACGCAGGAAACGTATGCCCGAGACACGTAAAGGCGGTCGACTCTAGACCATCCTACTCCAGGCCTCACCCAAGTAAAGGCGCTGGAGTCGGGGTGGAGATTTCGCCAGACGTCCACCAAGTAGAAGGACCCGACCAGGTCCCTCAACTTCTCCATCGCCGTCATGCTCTGCGGGGCACCGGAGCGATCCCTCGCCTCGAGGGTGCAGTTAAAATCCCCCCGAGGACAATGCAGTCGCCGACGTCGACGGAGCCAAAAAGAGCAGACACTTCTTCGAAGAAGCGCGCCTGCTGCGGGCCCGGCTGAGGGGCGTACTCGTTCACGAGATGGAGTGGCACGTCCCCCAGGCGAACCGTTACGTGCAGCAAGCGGCCTGGCACGGGCTCCTCGACCCCCAAGATCTCCGGCTGAAAATGCGGGCCCAGCAAGATGGCCACCCCACTAGAAGTGGCGGTGAGGTGGCTCATGCGGTCCTCTCCTTGCCATTCCAGGAGCCACGTGGCTTCGTCTCCCGGAATGGTGTGGGTTTCTTGCAGGAAGCACACCGCATATTTTCCCTCCCGCAGGAGCGAAAAATTGTCAAATCTACGGCGTGCCCCTCTGCCGCCGTTGATGTTGAGGCTGGAAATGGTTATCTTCATGGCAAAAGCATAGTGCAACCTCTACCTTAACCTATTGCGGGGGAGGGAGCGGAGTCTTTTGTTGACCTCCACTCCTTCAGCAGCCCAGCGAGGAACTTTTTGAGCCGGCGCAGCTCAAGACCTTGCACCCTTGATAAGGGCCCGCCCGCGGCCATGGTTTTAGCGGCGACGCGGACGGAAGCGATGAGCAGCCCCGGCTCGGACCATCTTTCCCGGGCCAGATGGGCTCGGTTGCGGCGACCCTGGCTCTCGACCAAAAAGTCCCGGAGATCCTCTACGGGAATGAGGGGGGACTCAGCGGCGGGCACGAGGAGATCCACCGCCTCACTGGCGATGGACTCTAAATCTTCACCCGCGTCCTCCACCGAGTCCCCGTCCTCCTCCGGGAGGTCGCCGCTAGCAGCCGGCCCGTCGACCGCACGAGGTACGGCAAATGGCCCGGCCTCTCCATCCGGCCCTGGCTCTGCCCCGATCCCACCCCCAGGATCGTAGGCAGAGGAGTCCCCACTGGGCTCTTTTAGAATTGGTGCTGGGTCAGGAAGCGACAGCGGAAGGGGTTCCTCCTCCGCCCCAGGAACCAGGGAACAAGGAGAGACCCGGCCATAGACAATCCCCAGGCCCTCCAAGCGCTCCAGCTCCAAAGTAGGGGGCGAGGGTGGGTGTTCCTCCCCCTCCCCGCCGCCACCCCCCGGCCCAGCGTGTACAGATTCATTAAAAGTGTTAATACTTTGTATTTCTGCCGAGTCGAGCAAATCCCGGGGGAAGTTGGATATTTGCTGGGCGGGCTCAGGTTCGGCCTTTTCGGCCCCGCCCGCCTCAGTCCCCGGGACGCTCGACCCGGCGGCTACGCATTCTTCCGCTGGCCCCACGCCCCCCACGACAGGCAGATCTTTCACGCCATCCCCGGGAGGCAGCGGCTGGACAGCCTCGACTGCCTCACCCTCCCCGGGGACAGATTCCTCCCGCCTACGGCGCAGTCTGGGGGCGCCGGTGGGGGACGCGGGACACGCGGCGGGCACCGACTCCTCCGCGGAGGGATGTTGTTCCCCCCCCGCCTCATTGGAGCGGCGCCTCCTTTTTTTCCTGGGAGGGCAGGGAGACAGGGAGACACCCGTGTTTGCCGAGGCCTCCCGCTCCACTCCCCCCTTTTTCTTATCTTGCCCGCGCCCGAACCCCTCTGCGGTATTAGTCAAGGGCTCGGGCACGGGCTCAGGGCACCCCGCGCTCGCCGGTGACGGGGTTGGGCCGAGCGCGGTGAACAGCTTGTCTGGCGCACTAAGGGGACCCGCCTCTAGATGTCTCGTCTTCTTCCGCGCCTTCTTTCCGGCCGGACGCTCTCCCTCCCCCCCGCCGGAGGCTGTGAAAACAAAGGCCCCCGATGATGCCCGCGCACCCACAGCTCCCGGCACGCGGACGCTACTAGGGGGAGGGGTGGCGGCGGCGCCAGCCTTGGCCGCCCTCGGTGGTTTGGCGGCTTTGGAGGCGGGGCAGTTCTTGCGAACGTGCCCCACCTCCCTGCAGGCATGGCACCACACGCCGTCCGACGTCCAAAAGACGCGGTAGGCAGTCCCCTCGTGCACCACATTAAAATTGCCCTCTGTCGTCTCCTCCCGCGCCAGCCGGACAAAGAGCTGGCGGCGGAAGGAGAACACATGGCGCAGGCTGTTCTCCCTGAGGCCAAGCGGTATGGGGTTGATCCCCGACCTTACCTCCCCCAGTTGGTGTAGGTGAGGGAGGAGGAGCTCAGCGGGAACAAAGGGCGGGACGTTTGATAGAATGACCCTCTGCGCGGTGGCCTCAAGAGGGTCCCGCCCACCGTGAGCCCCTTTTCAATGGCCAGGGACACCGCCCGCTCCAACCCCAGGAAGAACACGGCCTTCCCAGACATCTTGGAGGCTGCGACAATGGCCGAGGGGCCGACTACCCCAGCCATCGCCTGCACGCACTCCTCAATGCTCATTGTGGGGTGAGTGTAGCTCTTGACCCCGTGTTTCATAGTTATAAGTCTGAATGGTGGCAGGGCAGCAGGTGGCGCAGGAGGTGCCGTGGATGTGGATGCCGCCTGCGCATACGTCCTAGCTGGCCCTGCCACCGGCGTAGATGGGGTCGCCATCACGGGGTCCCTTTAAGGGCTACACCCACCCCAAAGTCACAGGCCTTAATGGTCTTTAAATGGCCTCGTTTAATAGACTGAGCAGAGGAGTTCTTAACGAGGCACACCTCTCCCCGAGTTGACAATTGGGGAGGGGCCTTGCTCCCTCTGCTCAGTTGTCTTAATTGTTTTATATTTTTCCAATCAATTTGGGAGGAAAAGGGCTCTCAGAGAGAGAGGGGAGAGACAGAGAGTAACAGAGAAAGATAGAGGAGGGTGGGAAGGGGGGAAACTGCGAGGGCAGGTCTCCCCTCGCAGCTGTGGGTGGGTGCAATCCCCAGATGGCAAACAAAAATAGTCTTTGGGGTGGTCTTCGGGTGAGGGGAGAAGATGTCTTCACCTGGTGCAGCTGGAGCCACACAGGCACACACTCCCAACGATGTTAATTAGGGTGGATTAATTGTTTCTTCAGCCTGGTAGCTCCAGCTATCCCAGGCTAGGCAATGGGGGAGGGGTGCTTCAAAGGTGTGTGGGGCCTAGTTGTAAGCAAGGCCCCCACACACACTTCCACACACACACACCCCCCGCGATGTTCCAGCCCCCGACTGGTCTTCTTTCCTCCCCCCACGATACAGCAAAGTCTTTTAGGGACTGCACCAATACACCCACCTGTAGAATGGTAGAGTCTCCCTCCTTCCACACTGGATGTTGTTGTTGGTCTTTCCCCCTCTCTCCAACTCTTTGTAGAAATGGTGAAGTTGTTCAAGTTTTCTGCTTTTTCCTCCTCTCCCTCTGGGTGAAAGTTGGTGGTGAAGCCCCTTCCTTCCTTCCTTCCTTCCTTCCTTCTCTTCCTGGGCTGATTCACAGGCCCAGCCAGGAGCAAAAGCAGCAGCTCCTTCTCTCACTGCTCACAGCTCCAACTGTTTAGGCCACGCCTCCACTGCTCCACAATTGGCCCAGGTGCAACAGGTAATCAGGAAGGCGAATGGAATGTTGGCCTTCATTGCGAAAGGGATGGAGTACAAAAGCAGGGAGGTGTTGCTGCAACTGTATAGGGTATTGATAAGGCCGCACCTGGAGTACTGCGTGCAGTTTTGGTCACCTTACTTAAGGAAGGATATACTAGCTTTGGAGGGGGTACAGAGACGATTCACTAGGCTGATTCCGGAGATGAGGGGGTTACCTTATGATGATAGATTGAGTAGACTGGGTCTTTACTCCTTGGAATTCAGAAGGATGAGGGGTGATCTTATAGAAACATTTAAAATCATGAAAGGGATCGACAAGATAGAGGCAGAGAGGTTGTTTCCATTGGTGGGGGAGACTAGAGCTAGGGGGCACAGCCTCAAAATACGGGGGAGCCAATTTAAAACCGAGTTGAGAAAGAATTTCTTCTCCCACAGGGTTGTGAATCTGTAGAATTCTCTGCCCAAGGAAGCAGTTGAGGCTAGCTCATTGAATGTTTTCAAGTCACAGATAGATAGATTTTTAAGCAATAAGGGAATTAAGGGTTACGGGGAGAGGGCGGGTAAGTGGAGCTGAGTCCACGGCCAGATCAGCCATGATCTTATTGAATGGCGGAGCAGGCTCGAGGGGCTAGATGGCCTACTCCTGTTCCTAATTCTTATGTTCTTATGTTCTTATGATTTGAGGGCCTGGTCTTCGAACACTCTTTTCCTCAGGCGGCCGAAGGTTGCACTGGCGCACTGGAGACGGTGTTGAATCTCTGCATTAATGTCTGCTTTTGTTGACAAGAGGCTCCCAAGGTATGGGAAATGGTCCACATGGTCCATGGGGTCTCCAGTCATCGCAGACCCCCTTGCCACTGGACCAAAACCTTGCTCAGCTAAGCCCGTGTGGTTGCTGGTGTGCAGCGGCCACCCCACATTAAAAGAACTCGTGCACAGGCATCTTCCACTTCGTTAACATGAAGTTCGGGACCTGGAACGTCAGGACCCTCATGGACAACTCCAACAATAACAGGCCGGAACGCCACACCACCCTAGTTGCCCGGGAACTTAGAAACTTTGACATCGACGTCGCCGCCCTAAGCGAGACCCGATGGGCAGGGGAAGACCAGCTCAAGGAACAAGGTGGAGGTTGCACCTTTTTCTGGAAAGGAAAACCAGAGGAAGTTCGCCGCCTTCACGGAGTCGGCTTTGCAGTCAAAAATGAGCTGGTCGACCGCCTCAAAGTCTCCCCCTGTGGGGGTAACGAACACCTCATGACTCTTCCGAACCAATGCGCCACAGTCATCAGTGCGTACGCCCCAACACTCGATGCAATAGATGAGACCAAAGAGGGTTTTTATTCTAACCTCGAGACATCCCTGTCCTGTGTCCCCACGGGCGACAAATTGATCCTCCTAGGTGACTTCAATGCCAGGGTCGGCAAAGACACAGCCCCCTGGGGAGGCATGATTGGCAGAGAGGGGGTAGGGAAAGCCAACTCCAGCGGTACCCTACTCCTGAAAAAATGTCTAGAACATGAACTCCTTATCACCAACACCCTGTTCGACCAGAGGGACAAATACAAGGCATTGTGGCAACACCCTTGCTCCAAACACTGGCACCTGCTCGACTATGTCATCGTCCGAGCCAGGGATCGCAAGGATGTGCGCGTCACCCGCGCCATGACAGGAGCTGACGACTGCTGGACGGACCACCGCCTAATCTGATCCATCTTTGACATAGGGGCAATACTGACAATGCCATACCTTGTGCAAACCTTCTGCATTATGGTACTGCGGAGGAGACAAGTGACTCGATGTCATTGCATGAGGAACCTCAGAGCCTGTAGGGTGCAGGTCAGGAGGCCCTACCCACCTCAGGTATATCGAGACAGGCGTTCGTACCTGCACCTGAGTGATGCAGATGGTGTCAGAAGGCTGCATTTCCGCAAAGAAGTTGTAACTGAAATCTGTGAGTTGGTGAAAGCAGACCTGCAACCTAGAAGTGCCCTAGGAGGATTGCTTTATCAGTTAAAGTGAAGGTTACAACTGCACTTTCATTCTATGCATCCGGATCTTTCCAAGCTACAACTGGGGATGCGTGTGCCATTTCTCAACATGCAACACATGTCTGCATTCGGCAGGTGACTATATGCTCGGAGAATGACTACATAAAGTTCCCCATGACCACCCAGGCAATGCTTGACAGGACTGTGGGCTTCTCCAGGATTGCTGGCTTCCCCAAGTTACAGGGCTGCATTCATTGAACCCACATTGCCTTGCGAGCACCTTTGGAGGATTCCAAGATGTACAGGATCAGAAAAGGCTTCCACTCCATTAATGTACAGCTTGTGTGAGACAACATGCATCGCATCATGTCAGTTGATGCAAGATACCCTGGGAGCACCCATGATGCGTTTATCCCTTGCGACAGCATTACATCTGCCATGTTTCAGCAGCAGCCAGAAGGGCACAGCTGTATACTGGGAGACAAAGGGTACGGCCTCACCACCTGGCTCATGACGCCCCTACGCGTAACCCGGACGGAAGCTGACTGGGAATACAATATGTCGCACATTGCGACACGAAGCATCATTGAGAGGGCCATTGGTTTTTTGAAACAGTGTTTCTGATGTCTGGACCATTCCAGAGGCTACTTGCAATACTCCCCTGAGATTGTCAGTCAGTTCACTATTGTGTGCTAAATGCTGCATAACTTAGCCATCATGAGGCAGCAGCAGCTGATAGGAAAAGACCCATCTGCATTGAGAGAGGCTGATGATAATGATGAGGAAGATGCAGATGATGAGCAGGAGGAGGAGGACGAGGACAAGGAAGGCATGCTACATGAACCCAGAGCACGACGGCGGAGGACAGCGGGCCATCGTGCCCCTTTAATGATTGCTCGAGCCTTGCACCAGCAGCTCATCCGTGAACGCTTTGCTGCCTGAAGGCTCAGCGACAACTATTCCACATGGACCATGTTTACTGTTTGGACCTGTTCCGTAATGCTGTGTTGTATTAGTGGAATAAATGGTGGAAATGATTCTTGCTTACTTCAAAAAGTTACGTTAATAATCAAACAAATAATGGAAATGATTCTTCTTTAGTTCCAAAAATTGTGCTAATAATGGAACAAATAATGTAAATGATTCAGTTATAATGTAAAATATATTTTATTCAAAAGTTTAACAAACATTTGTGCTTACCTTTAAAAAAATATTCTTTTATCAAACTTTTTCAGTTCAGATCACTTACAAACTTTATGATCACTTACAAACTTTAAAATCAGTTACTAACTTTAAGATCACTTACTAACTTTAAACGTAAATTTATATAACTTACAAAAATCATTTAATTTGAGAACAACAGTTACAACAGTTACAATTTTGAGAACAACAATAATAAAAACAACAACAACAACAGCAAAGAAAGGCTGCAGCCAACTCTCCTCTACCTTATTCTAAGACTACCCCCAGGCGGTCGCAGCATTTCTCGGGTTGGTACCAAGCTTATTCTTTCTAACATCTCGGGTAATGCGCACCACTTGAGGATGGGGGGGGGGGGGGAGGCAGGTGGTAATGAGGAGGGCCCGGCTTGGGGCTCTTCAGAGGCTGGTCTGGTGTTGGAGTGGGAGTGACAGTTGATTCTGTCAATGGGCGCAGGGTCTGGGCGTGTTCCCTTATTGCAGTAGTTAACTCCGACATGCCCTTCCTCATGCACACTGACAGTGTCTCAACGACTTCCAACGTTCTTTCCCTCATGTTGAGCAAAACTGTCTCAACTACCTGCAACATTCCCTCCCTCATGTTCACTGACATGGTTTCAGCTGACTGAGATATTCCCTCACTCATGGTCC
Source organism: Pristiophorus japonicus (assembly GCF_044704955.1). Taxonomy (NCBI): domain Eukaryota; kingdom Metazoa; phylum Chordata; class Chondrichthyes; family Pristiophoridae; genus Pristiophorus; species Pristiophorus japonicus. Next base: position 46,323,387 of record NC_091991.1, on the reverse strand, counting down.
TGGACATCCTTCCCAGTTCTTGTGAGAGTGTTGTTACTTCTCCAGACAGTCCTGATACCTCATCACCCACCCCACTGATGGTGTCCAGGAGTAAGGTCAATGCTCTCCACACTCATTGACATTATGTGAACCACATCTGTTAGATCCTGTACCTCAGGAGAGCGCAGTCGAGTTCTCCTTCCCCTCCTCACCCCAATGAGCGGCACCTGCACCTCCTCAAACATGAGTATAACAGTGAGGGCTTCATCCAGCCCCTCCCCCTCACCCCCATGCTCTTGGAAGGTGGGATTGGAAGATGTTCTCCTCTTCAGGCTCATCCTCGTCTGAATCTTCTTCTGCATCGTCAGGGTTGGCCTCAAGTTCTGCAAAATATAACAGAACAGACAAATGGTTAGCAGCAGAGGAGGGGGCAGAGTGGGTGGCATGAGTAGGCTCACACAGTGCAGGCAGCAGGCTGATTTGAAGGACCACGATGAGTGAAAGCACATTGCATCAATCAAAGCGTAGCTGATGGAGACGTCGCCATGAACCGAAGCATGGCTAGCCCGCGCAGTATGTAACATTTAGGAAAGCCAGACTGTGGAATTTACAGGACTTACCCTCTCCCTCAAGTGTGGGCCCAGCCTTTGCAGCACGAATTGCTTTTCTCCAGGCAGGACCCATCAAAGCAGTGACCCTCTCTTCCAGGGTGTCAGTGGGTGCAGATTTGCCGGGCCTCCTCCTGTTCGAGTTCTTTCCCTTTTATTATGTGCCACTTTCCTCTGCAAAGATGAAAATACAACTTTTTAGAGAGGGTGGCTTTCTGCTGGGTGGGACATATACTGCTGGTCACATTTACATTGTAATTGCAATTGCATTGAATAAATGAAAATATTACTTACACTAACTACTTGACCAAGGTCCTGCCACTTCTTTTTGCACTGGCCTCCGGACCTCAGGGTGGTCACCATTGCACAGTAATCTTCTGCAACTTGGTTCCAGCATTTCTTCATTTCTTTGGGTGGAACCTTTATGTGACCTCTGCTGGTGTCCAGCTCCTGCCATCTGGCCTCAATCACAGTAACTAGTGCCTCCACTTAATCCTGTAAGAAATTCTTGGTCCTTGTACCACGTTGCATCTTGTATTGCAGCTCCGATTTCCCAATGTTCTCACACAGCACTCAACGTTGTCACACACACAACTGGCTCTTTAAAAATGGCCGATTGCTGACTGGGAGCTGTACTGGGCATACGCGCCCATAGGAATAACGTTAAAATTGTTGTTTTTTTTCACGCATGCGCAGAACGAACTGCATCATTTTTTCGGCGCAAACAGCAGGCTCCTGAGGCGACTGGACACGCTGTGCGACGCCAAATTTGAAAAATACAGCGGGGAAACTTTGCACAAATATTTTTGGAGTATTTCTGGTCGAGAAAAACAGGTGTAACTCTGGCAAAGAAAACGGGTTTGGGCAAAATTCAGCCCAAAGGTTATACAGGTAGATTCTTCTTCTGCTGGTGGGTTAGTATGGCGGTGTGACATCTACCAGTCCACATGACTCTGCCACTGGCCCATTAAAGATTCCTTAAAAGGGTCCAAATTGTTGCTGAAAAGTAAGTGGCGAATACAAATTTACAATCATTGTAAAACGAATTTAGGGGCGTTTAAGGGGAAGTGTATTGTAGGACACAGTTCGGGCTCTCCTGTAGGAGCAATGGAAGCCATAGAGAAGCCCACAGCCTTCAGCCTCACGTCATTTTAGCTAAAGGAACAAACATAGTGGCAGGTTCAAGCAACAGTAGGAAAGTGAGATGGAGGAATATCTCTAAAATATATTCAAAATAAATGTTTTGAATGGGATTTATGACAGTTATTTTGTTAAAATTCTAGCTGTTCACAGAAAGAAGAGACAGATTTTATCCAGAATAATACACGACTGCCATTTCTCACTTCCTCTGGAGATTTTTATAATTCATTCATGGGATGTGGGCGTCACTGGCAAGGCCAGCATTTATTACCAATCCTTAATTGGCCTTGAGAAGGTGGTGGTGAGCCGCCTTCTTGAATCGCTGCAGGTCCTGTCTTGAAGGTACTCCCACGGCGCTGTTAAAGATGGAGTTCCAGGATTTTGACCGAGCGACAATGAAGGAATGGCGATATACTTTCAAGTCAGGATGGTGTGTAACTTGGAGGGGAACTTGCAGGTGATGGTGTTCCCATCCGCCTGCTGCCCTTGTCCCTCTTGGTGGTAGAAGTTGTGGGTTTGGGAGGTGCTGTCGAAGAAGCCTTGGTGAGTTGCTGCAGTGCATCTTGTAGATGGTACACACTGCAGCTATGGTGCACCAGTGGTGGAGGGAGTAAATGTTGCAGGTGGTGAATGGTATGCGAATCAAGCGGGCTGCTCTGTCCTGGATGGTGTCGGGCTTCTTGAATGTTATTGGATCTGCACTCATCCAGGCAAGTGATGAGTATTCCATCACACTCCAGACTTTTGCCTTGTAAATGGTGGAAAGGCTTTCTGAGTCAGGAGGTGAGACACTCACCAAAGAATACCCAGCCTCTGACCTGCTCTTGTTGCCACAGTATTTATGTAGCTGGTCCAGTTAAGTTTATGGTCAATGGTGACCCCCAGGATGTTGATGGTGGGGGATTCGGCGATGGTGATGTCGTTGAATGTCAAGGGGCAGTGGTTAGACCTTCGCTTGTTGGAGATGGTCATTGCCTGGCACTTGTGTGGCGCGAATGTTACTTGCCACTTATCAGCCCAAGCCTGAATGTCGTCCAGGTCTTGCTGCATGTGGACATGGACTGTTTCATTATCTGAGGAGTTGCAAATGGCACTGAACACTCTGCAGTCATCAGTGAACATCCCCACTTCTGGCCTTATGATGGAGGGAAGGTCATTGTTGAAGCAGCTGAAGATGGTTGGGCCTAGGATACTGCCCTGAGGGACACTGTAGTGATGATTGACCTTCAACAACCACAACCAGATTCCTCTGGCGTGTCCTGGAAATACAGATATAATCCATAGGTTCGATACTTTGATCTAATTATGTTCTGATTCTTGAATCACCATCATCGTTTATGCACAGTGTCATTTTAAAAATTTGCTAAAACATGCTATTTATTTGTAAAATGGCATTTTTAAATCCTCTATATATCATTTAATAAAGTTTTCATATAATTGTTTATGATTTTGTATAATAATTTAAAATCCTGATTTCACTTTTATTTTGAAAATTCTTTCTCTGTTTATATCCATATGCACATGGATACATGAGGAAAGATTAATGTTTGCAAAGCATTATTCTACACATAAATAGCATGTTTTTCCTCACCTCTTTTTAAATGACCACTGTGTTTAAAATATGACAGTGATTGTTGATTCATAGCAACATTAAATCAAAGAATAATATCTATGAATCATTCCATTTCCACAACTCCTCTGTGGAAGTGGGAAATGGCAATTTCTGTAATTTTGCACCTCTGTCATCGGGTGCCCATTCTCTTGCCGTTTTAATGCCTTATCTCTAATGTTATTCAGTCTGAATTATTGCCTCACCTACATCATCAAAATTAATCCAGAGAAAACCCTGTCACTCTTCATAAAATAAGTCATGTCAAAAAATTAGCTTATTTATATGCATAAATTGAATTATTAAGGATGTGGATAGAGGTCTGTGGGGGATTCCTTTGTTTTGGACTTCTATTGAATGAGGAAAAAAACTTAGGACTACATACAGCTGGTTAATTTATTTCAAGTAGCCATTGATCTCTACACCATGCAATTTCATGCTGTTATTTCACATTTTTAATTATTGTCAATGTCCAATGATAAAAATTTGCATTTAAAACAAAAACTGCAATTAAGATCCAGTATGACATAAAATTGAGAATATAATGCTCTAACTACAAAACATACAGTAACTAGTGTGACTTTTACAATCTGGTGATAGATCATATCGGCCCTAAGAATGTAAATATTAATTATTGTTATTAAAGACTATTTGTTCCCCACCTCATTTATTTTCTTTTCAAGTTGATTTGGCACAGTGCCTGGAGACTGCCATCATGCAGCACTGACAGCCTCCAGCAAAACAATGTCGAAGGAACAGTCCCTTAATTTCCAAAAGAATGAGCATGACTACTCCATAATGTTGCACCATTTATTACACAATGTAATTCAGACTGCATTAAAACAAGCTATTGCACTAGTAGACAAATGTGTTAAATTGTGCTAAATAGAGCTGTCACATCATTGGCACTTTGTATTACTCTGTCTTGCTGTTCAACAAAATTTCTATCAGCATGCTTCACCACAAAAGCAAGCATGTTAGAGAACACTGTGCCATTGACAGTTACCAAATTGCCATTTTTCCACGCTAAATTATGAGACCTTATTCAATGCTTGACGAATCTTCTGGAATTTTTTGAGGATGTAACTAGCAGAGTGGACAAGGGAGAACCAGTGGATGTGGTGTATTTGAGCTTTCAAAAGGCTTTTGACAAGGTCCCGCACAAGAGATTGTTGTGCAAAATCAAAGCACATGGTATTGGGGGTAATATACTGACGTGAATAGGGAACTGGTTGGCAAACAGGAAGCAGAGAGTTGGGATAAACGGGACCTTTTCAGAATGGCAGGCAGTGACTAGTGGAGTGCCGCAGGGCTCAGTGCTGGGACCCCAGTTCTTTACAATATACATTAACGATTTGGATGAAGGAATAGAGTGTAATATCTCCAAGTTTGCAGATGACACTAAACTGGGTGGTGGTTTGAGCTGTGAGGAGGACGCTAAGAGGCTGCAGGGTGACTTGGATAGGTTAGGTGAGTGGGCAAATGCATGGCAGATGCAGTATAATGTGGATAAATGTGAAGTTATCCATTTTGGGGGCAAAAACACGAAGGCAGAATATTATCTGAATGGCGGCAGACTAGGAAAAGAGGAGGTGCAACGAGACCTGGGTGTCATGGTTCATCAGTCACTGAAAGTGGGCACGCAGGTACAGCAGGCGGTAAAGAAGGCAAATGGCCTTCATAGCTAGGGGATTTGAGTATAGAAGCAGGGAGGTCTTACTGCAGTTGTACAGGGCCTTGGTGAGGCCTCACCGGAATATTGTGTTCAGTTTTGGTCTCCTAATCTGAGGAAGGACATTCTTGCTATTGAGGACTGCAGCGAAGTCAACCAGACTGATTCCAGGGATGGCTGAGCTGTCATATGAGGAGAGACTGGATCAACTGGGCCTTTATTCACTGGAGTTTAGAAGGATGAGAGGGGATCTCATAGAAACATATAAGATTCTGACGGGACTGGACAGGTTAGATGCAGGAAGAATGTTCCCAATGTTGGGGAAGTCCAGAACCAGGGGACATAGTCTTAGGAAAGGGGATAGGCCATTTAGGACTGAGACGAGGAGAAACTTCTTCACTCAGAGAGTTGTTAACTTTGGAATTCCCTGCCGCAGAGAGTTGTTGTTGCCAGTTCACTGGATATATTGAAGAGGGAGTTAGATATGGCTCTTACGGTTAAGGGGGTCAAGGGGTATGGAGAGAAAGCAGGAAAGGGGTACTGAAGGAATGATCGGCCATGATCTTATTGAATGGCGGTGCAGGCTCGAAGGGCCGAATGGCCTACTCCTGCACCTATTTTTCTATGTTTCTATGTTTCTATGATGTCATCTTGGAACACAATGGTTCTAGGGACGGACTTCAGTAGACTCTCCATGTTCCTCTGAAATATGGCTGCAGCTGAGCGAATTCCGAAAGGACACCTGTTGTAGATAAACAGTCCTTTATGAGTGTTGATGCACGTAAGTTTCTTCGACGTCTCAACCAGCTCCTGTGTCATGTAGGCCGACGTCCCCCCGGCTAGCGTTGCAAACAGGTCATCAGCCTTCGGTAATGGACTGTAGTGACCCCCACACTAACCATATGACCTCACACTCACTCGGAGTTCATCATCCTCATGTCCTTCCTTAATCACTCCCTCCATGTAAATTCCTCAACCCATATTCACGGACACCCCCTTGACGTTGCAGTCTCTAGTAGACTTGCTGTTCCAACAGTATCAATTACAGATAAGGCCATTTCTGAATGTTTCCTCGTATCATTTGTTAGAAATATGCCAGGTTAAGCCTATCTCTATTTAGGATCGACTGTATAACCAATCTAGTGGATAACCAGAGTTTAATCAGAGTTTACTCAGAGTTTAAGACAGAATAAAGCACATTAATTATATAGCAAAAACATAAAACCATAACAGATAGTTAATACCGATCCCGATCGGACAAACGGCTGGTGCACATGAGCAGTTCTCTTTAGCTTGCAGTATCTCTCTTTGTCTAGAGCCTTCTTTGTTCCGCTCTCCCCTCCACCATCTGTGACTACAAGCTTCTGGGAGATCTTTTAACCTATTTTTAGGGGTGGGTCTGAGCCTGGATATTTACAAGACTTTTTGACCTATAGAGGTTCCCCATAAACCTTAATATCCAATAAGACTTCTAGTTCTTTGTCTCGAAGCTCGAAACAGAGCTCGCCTTAAACATGTCTTACGATTCTGGCCATATGTCATTGTTTCTACCTTATCGAAGTCGCTTTTCTGTAAAATTCCTTTCATCTCTCTGTTTATACTAACCCAGGGTTTCTTCCTATGGAAAACATTTCATCTATCTTGTCCCTATTCCCTCAATACAAAGCCTAGTCCTTTAGGCGAGGGCCCAGGGGCAGCATGGGTGAGCCCACACTGCGGTCTATAGATAGTAGGAGCATGTGTGCGCACTAGGTCCGTGCAGCAGAGCTTGGTCTCCAGTTGTCTTGGTTAACCCTTGCCACTGGATCAAGACCTAGCTCTGTCAAGCCCGTGTGGTGACTGGTGTGCAACGGCCCCCCCACATTAAAAGAATCCACGCACAGGCATCTTCCACCCTTTAGTATGTAGTTCGGGACCTGGAATGTCAGGTCCCTCATTGAAACACCTGTGAACTCATCCCTTTTTGGTGTGGAAGCGGGTCATCCTCGATACGAGGGACTGCCTAATACTATAGTCCTTTGAACTATGAGGCCCAAACCAGAACTTTGTCACCTCAACCAGTCTTTACGATATAGCAAAATGCTTGTGTTTACACTAATTGCTGCAAACATCCTTCGATCCTCAGCTTTTCCATCCAAATTGTCTAAAGATATATAAACAACTAAAACTTTTACTTGAAAACCACAAATAATTAGCATGTCTCTATCATTCTCAGCAGACTCCTCGTCTCCAGTTCAGAACAATGATTTAAAACACAGCATTATGTAACAGTTTTATACATTTTTATGCATCCCTGATTTCTAACATGCTCTCGACTCACTTCCCCCTTCTACCACTTGCCCCGCCCAGACCGCCGTGATGGGGGTATAGCTCTCATCACTAAATCATACCTTGGTCTGTCCCTTTACTTCTCCAGCACTTTCTCATCTTTTGAATATTTTGCCTTATTCCACCCCACTAACCTCTCATTCAAAATTCTCATTCTATACCTCCCACCCAAACATGATAAAAACTTTCACCAGTTCACTGGATATATTCAAGAGGGAGTTAGATATGGCCCTTACGGTTAAGGGCATCAAGGAGTATGGAGAGAAAGCAGGAAAGGGGTACTGAAGGAATGATCAGCCATGATCTTATTGAATGGCTGTGCAGGCTCGAAGGGCCGAATGGCCTGCTCCTGCACCTATTTTCTATGTTTCTATGTTAATATTGTAAAATAGCATATTTAGCAACAATGGCTCTGCTGGGAACAGACTCCATAATAGTTTTTGAATTTTCTCAGATTTTACCAGTTCAGACAATACAAAGTTTTTAATCTAAATATTTAGGTCACCAGTTGAACTCCAATTGGGAAAGCAGAGAAGTTGATTTGATTGGAGTATAGGAGCTTCTCTGCATCTGGGAGACACAAAACTAGGTGATTTAGGGTCACCTCTAGTGGAAGGGTGCAATTATAATACAATGACTTGACATAAGAAATATCCATTACAAACATGGACATAGGAATTTATAATGGGAAAAGGTTGACACAAAAAACATAAGAGAGAGTAAGGTATTGTATACAGGAAGTGTGTGCAGATATAAGGGGTCTGAATTTAACACTGTTGCACCAATTTTACGGGCCTACATCAGATGCAATGATAACTAATTTAGGAGGGCAGAGGACCACATTTGATCTGCACGGGCTACTGCTAAATTATTCAGGGCCTTGTTTTAGGTGACCCTGTTAGCCGCTTGTACTGATTACAGGCTTCATTTCAATATTTAAATGAGGCTCTTGTGCCCATTTGAGACCTGTATTGTTATATTTGTTTGCCCAAGTCAGATGCACAAACTCTGACTGGTATTTGTGGGTCTTGAACAGCCTAACCAGTGGTTCTTAAAGAGTGCCAGAAATGTGCCAGTTGTGAAATTAGAAGGAGCTGGAGTGCTCCTCCTGGCTCCATAAAATAACTGTGGGCCACTGCCAAGCCACCTTCGCTCCCCTCCCAATAGCCTCCCACCACCCCCGCCAAACGTCTCTTTACTGTCTTTCAAATTATATAGTTAACCGACGACCCAGCAGAAACTGGGTGAGTGGGCAATTAAAATTACTCATATTACTTACCTGTCCTTGTGACCTGAGAGAAGATGGGTTCCAATATTGACCCTTGCGTTGTGGGACCACCTTCACCACAAGGATTGCAGCGGTTCAAGAAGAAGGCCCACCATCACCTTCTCAAGGGCAACTACGGATAACCAATAAATGCTGGCCTTGTTCACGACACTCACATCCCTAGAATGAATTAAAAGAAACAAATGATGCTACTCTGTCATCTGATAGACCTAGAAAAATGGTAGATGAATGAGCGGGAGGATGTAGTGTTGATGGCAAACAGATGCCAGATCACTGATAGCATTAGATTGGCTTCGGTAGTGTGGCTTAGATAGTGAGTTTGAAGGGAGTGCACTAGGAGTTTAATTGAGAACAAGTGAACAGAAGCAGCTGGAGTTGGCAAGAAAGGCCAAGGGATGAGCATGTAGAAGGTCAGCTCATGTCCTAGCTCTGCTGCAGGACAGAGATACAGAATTCAAGCGCTCAGCATTTAAGAAAAAATAATTTCTCTGCACCAATCTTTGCTGAAGGCATTGGATTACCTGCTGGAAGGCTAACCAGATATTTTGGATAGTATGGTAGTGCCCAGTACCCACTTGTGTGAGGTTCCCATGTATGCCATTGACACTGTGCAGTAAACCATGGAGACTCCTATTTGCTCATAAATTGGTCAAATGATATTAAAATTTTGAACACAAATTCAGAATTCCCAATTTACCCAAATATTTACCTTCCTCTACTGTTGATCGCCTCTAAAATCCAGCCATGAGATCTTTTTGTTTTAATTTTGAGAGAACATATTACTTCATATTTTGTAATTACTTTCTGCTGTTGATTGCATTATTGTGAATTTAACACAGTCCGGCTTATGCTATTGCAGCATCTAAAAACGTATTGGGCTAGAAATTGCGTAGCGCCCCGTTTGGGGCAATAACTTTTGCGGTAGCACGAATGTATCGGCAGGCACTACACAAGTGAAGTCGACACGAACTTCCGGTTTAGCGCTCCAGGAAGGAGCTTGAAGCGCTAAAGCCGGAAAGAGGGACGGTAGTAGTGCAGCGCTGCCCAATGTCGAGGGCAGCACTGCCGGGATCATAGGCTCCTTCATTCCTTGAAAGAGAAGGGCCATCGCTGCAGGCTCTGCATTACAAGGATTTCCCTCATCATCGACGGCATCCGCGATCCGCGACAATCAGCTCCAAGCACTCTGACAGAGAACAGGGCTGACCAATCCTGGCAGAATAAAATGGAAAAAAAGTCACCGAAAGGCTGAAAACAAGTTTTTTACATACCTGAGCAGCATCACCTTTAAATACCACTGCCCAAGCGACCAGCCTCCCTTCCCACACCTCCTGCAGCTGCTGGTGTTGGCGCCCGGCGATGCTGCAGGGGTTGGAACCGAAGTTCACATCCGGAGTGCTACTGGGGCAGGTACGCAGCTAGATGACGTCACAATCTTCCACTGCCGCAAATCTTCGCGGCAAGTACACGGGCATCGCTATTCTTGCGTGCCCAGTCACAGAGCCAATTGCACCTCGTTATCGCCCCCCGGAAGTGCTAATGGGGGCGCAAACGAGGCCAATTTCTACCCCATTGTGTTTTAAAAACAAAAGTCAGGGATGAGAAAATGTCTTTTGGCTCAACAAACCTCACCCCTTTAAACTCTCCCATCATGGTGTCTAAGTGAATTTTGAATAACCACCATGTTTTGCCTTTGTTATCCTACTTGGTAGATGCTAATCATTCTAGCAGTTGATGTTTCCAGTTGTGTTTTTTAGCACTGGCACATATCACAGAATATACACTAATTTTATTTGATTCATTTCATCACAAACTTGGCCATGGGTGAGATTCAGAAAAGTCCTGTTACAAGAAAAGAATTGATCTTCACGATCATAATAATCTTCAGATGTTTTGGTTTGACCCCCTAGTCCACACAGACCACAATCTGTGCTAGATGTAATGCTCAGTTGTGTTTAACTGTGTAAGTGGCTATGAATTTTTGATGACACACAAAGCTGTGAGCATCAGACTGGCAGATAACCTACTGTTGTTCTGGTAACGGCGCAGCTACAGGAAGAAATGATGACTTCCATTGATGCACATTTTAGTTTAAATATAAAAACAATCTCTTTTCCAGCTATTTGTTTTTAAGATTGCTCTGCTTTACAAAAGTTCTTATGAATTGGTTATAAGGCAGCGAGCACACATTGGTTTTCAATTATCAGATTTATTTCTGGTTTCTTTGAAATAAAGTACAGTCGGCAATAATACTGCCAGATTGTGCTTTGTAATTGCAGTATTGCCATTCTTAAATATTCTTCTTTAGCAATGGAGATATTGCTTTTCGAACAACTTTCAACAAGTTTGTATTACTATAAAAATGTATGTAATAAGTGATTCATACACAAAGTGTGCCATTTAAATGTGAATTGAATAATTATTACAGACACACTATTTAAACTCATGTGGTCTCAGGAACAATTAAAACACACAATTAAAACACAGTTTGGAGCATGAATCAGATGGCCACAATGAAACTGGCCTGGACTGAGCTGGCTAAAAGGGTCAATGCCACAAGCATCACCCCAGGATCTTGGTTCAATGCTGAAAGAAGTTCAAATTGCCCCCGCCACCCACTCCCCTCCCCAACTCCAAGAGAAGCAAGGGTGATTACAGCTCTCCATCCCTCTCTTAGCAGCACGTGACAGCTCTCCTGTCACCTCCTCCCTCCCCACTTGTCTCAGCAATTCCCCGCCCCCCCCCCACCCCCATGGCATCCTTCAGCATAAGGGCACAATGCAACACCTCTCAACCTCATCCCAAGTACACTCAGCAATGATAGTATACTGGTTATGTTTACTCGATTAGCAATCCGGAATCCTGGACTAATGATCCGGAGACATGAAATCAAATCGCAGCAGGGTCATTTAAATTCAGTTAATTAAATGAATCTGGAATTTAAAAAAAGCTAGTGTCATTAATGGTATTGTAAAATAAATGCTGGAAATACTCAGCAGGTCAGGCAGCATCTGTGGAGAGAGAAATAGAGTTAATGTTTCAGGGCAATGACCCTCCCATCTGGTTCACTAATGTCCTTTAAGGAAGGAAATCTCCCGTTCTTACCCAGTGTGGCCGATATGTTGACTCTTATCTGTCCTCTGAAATGGCCTAACAAGCTACTCAGTTATAAAGAAGGTGGCTCACCACCACCTTCTCAAGGGCAATTAGGGATGGGCAATAAATGATAGCTTTCCCAGCGACATCAACAATGAATAAATAAAAGAAACACTCACCTCCTCCTTTCCTCTTTTCACATCATTCTCTTCACACATACTACCACTTATACAACCACCAAACTCAGGGTTAAAATCGGGCTTTGTGTCTCTTTTCTTTTTAATGGTCTCTCTACTTTTCTCCTATCTATAATTTTGAGTTGTTGTCTCTGTCTATCCAACACTCTTTCTATTCTCTTTTACTTTCTCTTGTTTAACTCGCACCCCAAGTTAAAATTGGGCCTTTATGGCTCATTTTCCTCATAGGACTCTGGTCCTCTCATTTACACCTCTAAACTCTTAACTCGCCATGAAGAGAACTACATCAAATCCTTTCATCCACTACATTAAACCCATTGCTTCCTTCGCACATCTGCTTTAAAATAGGTTTACTGTATTTTCCTCCTACTTTTTAAATATATATTGACGCTCTATATTAAGCCCTTGTGGCCGACATCTCTTGAGCCAACACCTCAATGCACTCTAGCAACAAGCCACTCATACCCCATACAGAGCACAATGGCTCACTAAGTAAGTAACAACCTCCTTTGAATAGTGGTGCATCTGACATATTTGTTATCCCTATTCCTTCTCAGTGTTTCTCTGAATGCATCTAACTTGATGTCTGAGAACAGGGACCAACTAACTACATCTGCACCATAAACAAAAGTGCATACGTAGGGCCCAAGTTTCGAGCCGCGCCTAGAACGGCGCAGTCCCGACCTGGACGCCTGTTTTTCGCGCCACAAAGTGCGCCTAAAAAAAACTTCCAGATTCTCCAGCTCCCTGCAGGTCGTTTGCAGCTCGGCGCAGTGCAGCACGAGCTGTAGGGGGCAGTGCCAGGTCCCTGCACTGAAAACAGTGCCAGGACCTCTGCACATGCGTGCTACAGTGGGCGCGCATGTGCAGTAGTTCCAGGTGCCCAAAACTGTGTGGGAGGGGCCGAAGCACGCAGCCCCTAGCCCTGGCCAAATGGCCTCACTGGGGCTGCTCCCACGCCCAGCTCCTGCTTCCTCCCGACCCGACTCGACTCCCGTTTCCCGTCCCCCTGCCTCCGGACCGGACCCGACACCGACCCGACTCCTGCTCCCCCCTCCCCCTTCTCCCCCCCTCCCCCATCCCTCCCCCTTCCCTCCCTCCCTCTGCTCCCCCCTCTCTCCCTCTACCCCCCTCCTCCCTCTCCCCTCGCTGTCAGAAACACAGACACTGACAGACAGAGAATGAGAGACACACAGACAGACAGACAGAGAGATAGAGACACTGACAGAGACACACTCGGGGGGCGGGGGAGGGATCCCAGCACGCTGTTGGAAGGCTCCCGGTGCTGCAGTCGGTAAGTAGAAAATGTTTTATTTATTGATTTAAAAAAAAAATTATTTCTTATTAATTTTTTTTGATTGATTTAATTATTTGTTAATTTATTGATGTTTTTATCATTTATTATTGATGATGGCTCTTTATTTGTAAAACTGAAGTGTTTAATGTTTGTAAACTTCCCTTTAAACCCCCCCCACCATTCCCTACGCCTGATTTGTAACCTACGCCTGATTTTCTAAAGTGTAGACAAGGTTTTTTCGAGCGTACAAAAATCTTCACTTACTCCATTCTAAGTTAGTTTGGAGTAAGTTTTCACTGACGAAACTTTGAAAACAGGCGTAAGTGGCCGACACGCCCCCTTTTGAAAAAAAAATTCTGTTCCAAAGTGAAACTGTTCTAATTGACTAGAACTGGAGCAAACTAAATGGCGAGAATTCCGATTTCTAAGATACTCCGTTCTACACCAGTTGCTCCTAAAAATCAGGAGCAAATCATGGCGAAACTTGGGGCCATAGACTTTTCTCAGAGAGTCTCTGCCTGTCCTGATTTATTTACAGAGTTCATCATTATAGAGGTGTGCAGCATCTCTCTATCTCTGTAAGGAATGTTATTAAATGTGGTGGCATCTGCCACCCAAAATGTTAATTTATATATTAGTGAACATGTCAATAAAACCAAAGCTGAGGAAACATTTGGAAAAAGCCACAATCTGAACCTCAGAAAACTGAGGCTTGAAGCAGCGAGGAGGGAAGATTGGGTGATTTGAATAGACCCTCTCGATTGCCAACAGTGTGATTTCCATAAATCAGCAGCTGTCAAGTCTGGCTCAGTTTCTGTGCGTTAGATTGAGGCCGAGTGACAAAATCTTCTGACACCATAATAAACTTCTTCAGTGCTTGGTACGGTATAGCTAAAATCAAATTAAAAATTAGTTCATGACTTTGTAAACAGCAATCTTGAAATGTTGTGTAGTGAGTGGGTTTGTGGGAGTGTATGGTTCATTGAAATAGAGTTGTGGGCATTCAAATCTGAATCTTTTTACAAGGTAATGGATATATACTTGGAAACATGGGCCTTCAGGATAAATCAGGATTTTCTTCATTTTTATTGAGCCATTTGCCACACAAAATGCACAGCTGAATTAACAAACATTCCATGTTATACCTGTTAAGTGGCTTATTAACTGCCTAAGTTGTTTTAAGGAATTGCTGATACAACTGTGACATGATTGTCTGCTATTTTCTTCATTATCACTAACAAAATTATATTCCCTGGGACTGCTTGTTTCATACCCGTATGTTCCTGTAAATCCATTCGTGGCTCTGAAATTACAATGGAAAGCAGATGGTTCTCTGGATTTTTGAGCAGAGGAAAATATAGCCCATTTTTATTAAGTCAAAAATGTATGTACAAATGCATAGATAATTGAAAGAGCTTTCATTTCGATTGGATGATAATAAATCTGGTAATTTATTTCATTATATTGTTTGTAATGGCTGGAAAAAAGATTGTATGATGAAATGTTTATTTGCTCATCTGTCTGGGTGCTAAATGTGACCATTAACAAAAATCTGCAAGCAGCTGACAAGAGTAAAGTGATATTCTTTAATACATTTTTATGACATGATGCAGGCCAACACTAAATTATCAAAGAGATCATTTTTATGGGCCCCTGTGTTTAATACTAGTAGTCTTTGGCTATCGTGTGACATTTTGAATTGAAAATAACAAATATATGAGACAACTCGGTTTGATATTTGCTATAAGGGGATTATTAGTAATCAAGATTGATTTGCTGACATGTTATAAACCAAAGATATATCACATGCTTGATACATTTCATCAACAGTTTACATTAAAAGCAAAGGATAAATAGCATTCTCTCTAACAGTACCATAGGGAAATTAAAGGTTTGACAGACCTTGAGCAGGTTGTATATAGTCAATAAATACTGATCAATTACATTTTGTATCACTCACCCAACTAGCTGAAAAACTGCAATAAATTGTTTATGAGGTATCAAGCTTTAAAGCATTGTTATACTGTTTTACCAGTTTAAAATTTGATTCTTAAATTCTTTGAAACATGCTACAAAATTAATACCAATAGGGATGTGCTAATCTGGACGTTTGCTGAGAAATGTCGATTTTGTTACAAATCAGCATACAAATCAAAAATTAATTTTCAGATTAAGCATTTTACCTGATTTATTTTTTGCAAAAAAAACTATAATATTCACGCCGAATACAATATTGAGAATCTTGCCAGTAACATGGATGTTATTATATCTACTTTTTATTATATCTACTATGTTCTGCTTTAATCACTTCAGCTGGTTTAAATTAAACCAGGAATTCTAACTGGACTATGCAAAATGTTACATTTATCTTTTTCTCCAATATAAATCAGAATCAACAATTCATCTCCCTACACCCATCGGAGACGATTGCAGTTTCCTTTGCTCCCAATTAAATTGCACGGCTGTTATAAGAAAGGTCTCTAGCCTTGCTAATCTATTT
Organism: Pristiophorus japonicus; assembly: GCF_044704955.1. Classification (NCBI taxonomy): domain Eukaryota; kingdom Metazoa; phylum Chordata; class Chondrichthyes; family Pristiophoridae; genus Pristiophorus; species Pristiophorus japonicus. The sequence goes on along the minus strand of NC_091991.1, from coordinate 46,307,673 downwards.
ATTGAATTGTGTAAAACGTAAGCACGGTGTTGTCTGAATTCAATTTAAGAGCTAGAAAAATGGTACGCATGTGTTCTTATCCAGATAGGATAGAGTGAGGTTTGAGCACAATATATTAAGTCCAAGGATGCTATGAAATGGGACACTGAGCAAACAGATACGAGAGTAAACCTGATGGCAGGTACAATTTTGGTTTATTAAATACCAATTCAATCAAATTAGATTCATAAATAATCCATTCACTACGATATAGGATTGGTGAATATTTATTTCTTTGCCAACAGTTATCATACATCAGAGTAAACGTCACATCAGTGTATGATTCCATACTCCCAATGGAATGATAGTTTTTGGAATAAGCATTGAAAGAAAAGATCTTGTACTAAATTGTCACATAATCCTAAATATCACATAAGAACATAAGAACATAAGAAATAGGAACAGGAGTAAGCCATACAGCCTCTCGAACCTACTTTACCATTCAATAAGATCATGGCTGATCTGATCATGGACTCAGCTCCACTTCCCTGCCCGCTCCCCATAACCCCTTATCCCCTTATCGTTTAAGAAACTGTCTATTTCTGTCTTCAATTTATTCAATACCCCAGCTTCCACAGCTCTCTGAGACAGCAAATTCCAACCCTCTGAGAGAAGAAATTTCTCCTCATCTCTGTTTTAAATGGGTGGTCCCTTATTCTAAGATCATGCCCTCTAGTTCTAGTCTCCCCCATCAGTGGAAACATCCTCTCTGCATCCACCTTGTCAAGCCCCCTCATAATCTTATGCGTTTCGATAAGATCACCTCTCATTCTTTTGAATTCCAATGAGTAGAGGCCCAACATACTCAACCTTTCCTCATAAGTCAACCCCCTCATCACCGGAATCAACCTAATGAATCTTCTCTGAACTGCCTCCAAAGCAAGTATATCTTTTTGTAAATATGGAAACCAAAACTGCATGCAGTATTCCAGATGTGACCTCACCAATACCCTGTATAGCTGTAGCAAGACTTCCCTGCTTTTATACTCCATCCCCTTTGCAATAAAGGCCAAGATTCCATTGGCCTTCCTGATCACTTGCTGTACCTACATACTATCCTTTTGTGTTTCATGCACAAGTTTTTGGCCTTCCAGTTTTCTTCTGATCCTGCATTTCATGCTTTCAAATTGCAAATCTGAGGCAGCCTGGGAACATACATGGTGTCCAAAACCTCTTGTCTGGTGACTTTGAGAAGCAGAATGGAAGGCTCTGGAGAGCATATCGATTTATGAGGTAATTGGAGAGATTCGTGAATCTGCTCGAGGAAATTGTACATAAAATGTCTGCCCCTTAGGGCATAGTTTGAAAACGCGCCAGAACAAGAATGTTTTGAATTATAGTTGTATTAGTACATATAATTCTTTTGATGACATTTATATAATTTAGGATTATGTGTAGAATTTAGTAGAATAGTAAGTTGCCATGAACATGAATTTGCATTTTGTAATCACAGGGTTTTGAGGTATATTATGATCAAAATTATATGCGTGAGTTTGTACTGACCCTTACCTCTCCAAACTATTCCTTTCATTCATAGTTATAGCCTTAGCTTCATTCCAGCCTCATGTTTTTTTCTTTGCTTAATTTTCCACTTGTCTTTTTCATGATTTATCATTATTTGTCTGGGCCCAGGAGGGAGTAATAGGTAACACATCTATGGGCTCTTATTCTTCTCAACTCCGTGTGCTGCTGTTCCTCCTCCTGCTCCACAACGATGTCAGTCTGTAGGACTATAGGTGCGGAAGGGGTGGGGTAGCAAATTGCAAGTGAGCAAAGCAGTGAAAAAACTGAGAGCATCTGCAAATCTTTCTGCGCTTAATGAGCGATCCAACCAAATCAATCAATTGTCTGGGTACAGTAGTGTAGTCATTATGTTACTGCACTAGTAATCCAGTGAGTTCAAATCTTACCATGAAAGCATGAGAATTTGAATTCAGTAAAAAAACAGCTCGAAATAAAAAGCTGGTAGCAGTTGACAAGGAAGCTTTAGAATTATTCTAAAAACTCAACTGGTTCATTTATGTCTTAAAGGGAATGAAACCTGCTGTTCTTACCCGGTATAGCCTACATGTAACTTCAGTCTCACATCTAAGTGTTTGACCCTTAACAGCCCTCTGAAGTGGCCTGCCTAGCAAGCCACTCAGTTGTATCAAAACCACTACAAGGAATTTGACCTCCCTACTTAATAGTATTGTGGAAGCACCTTCATTACACAGACTGCAATGGTTCAAAAAGGCCCACCACCACCTTTTCAGGTCAACTCGGGGTAGACAATAAATGCTGACCTTGCCTGCAATGTCCGCATCCTGCGAATGGATGAAAAAAATACTCAATGTGGAGACACTGTATTAAGGACTGCAGGTCTTCGGAGACCATTTGGAGAGCTTAAGGTCAACTGGATTGCATAGTAGGGCAGCTGTTTGGAGGGACTACAGGATATTTGATTGACTCTCTCTCACAGATTTAAGGATTATTCTGATTCCACGCAGTCCATTTTCTCACTGATCATTGGTAACCAGAATCTTGTTCCCGGTACCAGTGGAGAAGCTGGTGTGTTTGCCTCAGAGCCCGTTTCACCTTATGGTAGCACAGCGAACCATTTCATCAACTCCCTGCAGAAGCTTTCATCTTTGCAGGACCAGACTGTCAAGGAGCCCATCTCAAAAAGTCAGCCTGCCCGTGTCCATTCCATGGACTTGGGGATTTTGAGAGAAGAGCCACCTTCATCCCACGAGGCTCGTAAAATGTCACACCAGTCATGTAAGTCTCAGACCCTAGGCCCAGAGCTGGCACATAGAAGTGTTAGACTAGGGTTTGAAAAAGACTTGCTTGGTCACAAGGGGCGTGCACTGTGACAGAACCAAGAAATAATTGCAATCAATCTGATTGCACCGAGTGACTTTCATCATACTCCGTGTTCTGTATGTTTTGTCTGTCATGGAGTTTACCAACAAAACCAAACAATGACTTGCCTACTCAGTCCGCATTCAGAGAGATTAAAGGAGTACGCGCACTTAAGACACAGAGATCCAATCCAGATCATAGGGGAGTTTAATTTTGACACTCTTGGGCCTCACCAACATGCTGGCAGATACATGGTTGTGGGAGTCAACTTTCATAAAAAGGCAGGTAACCAGGCAGTTCAAGGGAGTGACTGACAGCACTGAACATGATTAGATACCTGGGGCAGACCCACATTTATAACAAGAATTTTTATCCCAGTTATGCTACATTCTAGGACACCGTATTCTTTGCAATTTCTCAGCTTTTGTAGGTTTGAGTTTGATATAACGCTGATCTCACTTTCTGCTTGTAAGTCAAAACACATTAATTCAGGAAAATCACATGTTGCAAAAATAACTTTTAGAAATTCAGCCGTGAGCAATTGTTAAAATGGAACATTAATGATGAATGAGACTCTTGGTTACATCAATTGAAAAAGCAATTAGCCAAAAATCTGTGTTATCTCAAAACAGTGTTTTCTAATTTGTGTTAAACTTCCTAAAAAGTAATGTCTTGGAATACATAAACACAAGCAATGGAGTGTCAAGGTCTAAAGTGAATCAATATTGCTCCACTTGTTCTTATAACTGGAAAAAAGCATTTTCTTTTTATTAACATGATTAATTCAACATTGTTAAGTGTAGGCCACATTTATCAAAGAAAGTTATGTGCTACCCCACATTTAATATATGAATGCTCACATTGGGGAAATTGTTGATTAAAATATGCAAAATTAATTTTTGCTCCAATATACTTAGCCTATATAATTAACATATGCATCTAAATGTGCACATTTAAGTACGTGTTATAGATGATATACGATTGTTACTGTGATACAGTAAAGCCCTAGCAATTTTCCAGCAGTAATAAATATATTACACTTTATGATGATAAGAAAGAAATGTACATATGCAGCAGTTGAGGTGAATAATGCTCATGTATCAAATTTAGAATTTGTTGAAATTCACAAACTATAGATACTGTTCACAAACACTTGAGTCTCAGTTCTAGCATGTTACTACTCTTTGAAAATAAAATCTATGGCAAACAATTAAATAGTTCCAACAATCTTCTGCAAAAATATATGAGGGCTTAACAAACCACGTGGGGCCTAACTTTCAGATTGCTAATGGAATGATCCGTTGTGTTGATTTTTAACCACTTTTGAGTGAACAGTGGCATAATCACAGCTGAATATCTCAACAAGCTAGAAATTTGATCTTCGTTGGTTAAATCCATCCCAAACAAATCCTAGTGGAATGCCCTAAATGTTTCAATAACACTGAAAGTATATCAAAGCAGAATGTGGCCATTATATATGGGTTTTCGGTAGAAGTGATATAGAGTTATAAAAATGTAAACAACATCAAATGACCGAAAATCCACCAAAAACAGACAAAGCTGCAATTAAGGCATGTTGTTGGTGCAGATTAATGGGAACTTTACTATGGACCTGATGTGCAATGATAACACTCAATAGGCTAGATTTTCCACTTTTTTTGCATGCTTAACACCCACTTAACATCCATTTTACCACCGAAATGATGTACAACGCCCATATATCGCCCATTTAGCCACAAAATGGAAACTGACGGGCATTTTTCGGAAACTTATCGGCAAGCATTACTTTCCCCATGTGCATAACACTGAGAAAAAATAATACCGCCGCCCACTTTTTTTGGGTGGAATCATCAGAATGGGTGAAATCAATGCCCATAATATCACCCAACGTTACTTTCCGCACGGAATTAACGCCGAGATTCAATAATACCGCCCAGCCATTTTTTTTTGTCGTAAAGAGCACATTTGCCAAAACTAGCGGCCATGAGATCGTCCAGCGTCACTTTCACCACCTCGTAAACATATCGCCCACAATATCACTCGCCCCAAAAAACACCCGGAAAAAGTAGAACTAACCAGAACTAATCACAGCATTATGGACACCATGTTCTACATCACATATCACATCCTTTAAAAGGCTGCTGTGCTTCAACTCGGATGCACTCTGGAGATCATTGGAGTTGATGTGAACATCTGTACAAACATCTTGACCATACTGTGAGCGATTGGAATTGAAGACGTGTCTTCATCAGGACATTCATTGTTTGTGACCAATCGGTGGAAAACAGAGCATTATTGCAATGGGACCTGTCCTTTCTCACCCTCTCTTGATGACCAATTAAATGCTGCAGACTCGAGATGGGAAAAGATACGCTCCATAGCATTATGTGCCCGATGTAAGACGTGCCAGACTGATGAAGAGGACCAGACATTACACCCCCCGTGAGTACAGGGAGAAGCATTCTTACCTCGACTTGCCCGACACCACCTGCCTTCAGAGACTGCACTTCCACAAAGAGGTTATCACTGAGGTATGCCAGCTCACAAGGGGAGATCTGCAGCCTGCCAGCACCATCAGTACTGCACTGTCCGTCGAGATCAAAGTCACTTTGGCATTGTCGTTCTACGCGTTAGGTTCTTTTTAGGCCTCAGCTGGCAACATTTGCGGTCTGTCTCAGCATTGCTGCATTAGACAGGTCACTGAAGCCCTGTACGCACGCAGGAGGGACTTGATCAGCTTCCCTATGACCAGGGGGGCACAGAGTGAGAGGGCTCTAGGATTCTCCAGAATTGCAAACTTTCCCAAGGTGCAGGGAGCAATTGACTGTACGCACATCGCGATGCGGGCACCTTTGCAGGATGCATAGGCTTTCAGGAACCACAAGGGATTCCACTCCCTGAATGTCCAACTCGTCGACCACCAGCAAATTATAATGGCAGTGAATGCTAAATTTCTGGGCAGCATCCATGATGCTCACATCCTGCATGAGAGCACTGTATCTGACTTGTTTAACAATCAGCCACAAGGTCAATGCTGGATGCTTGGTGACAAAGGATATGGCGTTGCCACCTGGCTGATGACCCCCCCCTACATGACACCCACACCGAAGCCAAGAAGCGATACAATGAGAGCCACAGAGCCACTCGCAATATCATGGAGAAAACCTTTGGAGAGCTTAAGCAGCGCTTTAGATGCCTGGACCACTCAGGAGGTGACCTCCAATACCACCCTGAGCAGGTAGCTCAATTCGTGGTGGTGTGCTCCATGATGCACAACTTGGCTATCAGGAGGGAACAAGAGCTTGAAGAGTCTGACAGTCCACCTCACCAGAGAGAGGACGAGGAGGACGAGGAGGTGGACTCTGACGTCGGCCCAGACAATCAGGCTGATGTTGAAGCCATGCCCCTGCCCCCCTGTAGACCACATGAAAGGGCCTATGGTGGCATGATAGCTGCAGGAGCTTTACGTCAGGAGCTCATCAATGAACGCTTTGCCTGAAAGAATGTTGGTGGTATTTACAAGGCTATCACACTGCTGGGTGTGCAGGTCATACATCAATGGTGGGCATTACCTTGGTGACAGTTAAAGTTTAAGTTGATTTATGTTAAGTGTAATTATACCCTTTGATGTTAAGGAATCACCAGCATGTAACGGTGCAGCTATATGAGCCAATGCACAACAAGGTTTTGTTAAATAAAAAACATTTAAACCGAACATTTGTCAGAAATCATCAGTATTTCTGTAAAAACCTACCCTCCACCAGCCCCCTCCCCCCGCCGCCCCACTTCTCCTCCCCACTTCTACCCCTTCCCCTTCTCCCCCTGACTCCAAGCCGCCTGGCCGAGGAGCTCCTCAGGCGATGCTTCATTGGGGAGGTCGGAGAGGGTGGGGGATGATGGCCGAACCGCTGCTTGGATGGATACGGGAGAGGACGGTCCCGAGGTGGGAATGTGCTCCGAGCCAGAAGCAAGATGTTGCTGCTGGCTCTCATGTGTGGTTGGCAATGGGGGTGCGGCACCTTGGGGTGCAGTGCTGCGCTCCGGGACCACTGGGAGCCCTCTGCCACCAGTGTTCTTGGCTACCAGCTCCAGGGCCTCCTCCATCCCTTCCATGTTATATATTATTTGTTGGACAAAAACTCGGTGCCAACTATGTTCTTGGTGCTTAAAAGGTTTTTTGCTGTTGGTGAATCTCCCTCGTGCCTCCCACAACAGCCAAACAAGCACACACCACAGCCACACACGCCTTCAGACCCTCTCAACTCCCTCTCTCTCTGACTCCTCTTCTGCGCATGTCATGATGACCCTTGACCTCCTGAATCGCTGGAATCGAGCATTGCCATGTCGTTGCTAATGACGCTGACACTTTACGGCAGAAGACCAGCGAGATTTAACGCTACCGCCCATTTCATATTACTTGCGGTAACGCCCGATTTCAAAAATGGAGACTAGGTGCTTTGAGAATGGATGGGAAGCCGATGATCTGAAAACCCATTTTTACCGCCCACGCTGGCCATTTTTGGGCGATATGCCAGAAGTGTAAAATCTAGCCCAATGACTGGAGTGAAAAAACTGTTCTATTCCATAGTACAGGTAGAGCATCCGAAATCCGGAAACCTGGGGACTGAGGCCATTCAGGATGTTGGGTAATTCCAGATTTTGGAATGTCTTTCCAACGTCCCGAATCCGGAAATGCCTGGGCCGAGGTAAGGGTGCTGCGGCGGCGGAGGGTCGACGGAGGGTCCAGGTCAGCGGAGGAGGGGGCGTCGGTGGAGGGAGGGGGGCATCGGCAGAGGGTCCGGTGTGGCGGGGGGAGGGGGAGGGGTTGCGGCGGCTCCACGGCGGCAGAGGACGGTCCAGTACCAGAGAGACCAGGGCGGCGGATGGGGGGGGTCAGCGGAGGGTCCGGGGTGGCGGAGGTGGGGGGCGGCAGAGGGTCCGGGACAGCGGGGCGAGGCGGGGGGGGGGTTCGCTGGGTCCGGAGCAGCAGCGTCAGCAGCTGGGAAAAACTTGCTTTGAAGACCTGCAAAAAAGCTAAGTTTTATTTTTTAATTCTTTTTCAGCAATTTAGTAGGTAAGGGTTTTGTGAATGTTTGATGAATTTTTATTTTTTGTTTTTTGGTATTTTATTTTTTTTGTGTTTTCCCCCCTCCCTGGGTCCAACTCGCAGCAGTAATCGTTTTTTTTTTTAAATCCTGATGACCCCTCCATGGATCGGCGCGATGTCCAGATTTTGGAACATTCCGAATTTTGGAACTCCAGATTTCGGACGCTCAACCTGGTACTAACATCCTTGGGGCTGGACCTTCCACTGAAGATCACTGGGCTACCGCCCACTTAGCGCCCAAATACGCAGGCTATCGCCCATTTTACCTGAAAAGAGGAAAGTTGGGCCGGGACATCGCCCAAAGATCGCCGGCCCAACTTTCGGCACACAAGAACTTTACACCGCCGAGGTGATCGCCCACCGCAACTTTCAACACATCACCCACACATCGCCGGGCTGATCGCTCGTCGAGCAGATCGCTGAAGAAAAGCTGCTTCTACCTGGCATTCTTCACAGAACTCGGCACTACGGACGCCATTTTGAATGTCGGTGGAAGTGAGAGGCAGCTTGAAGTAGGGGCTTATCAGGATAATTGTAATTTGTGAGTTATTTAAGGGCCTTATTTACTGACTGATCTGCTCACATTTATATTTATATTTATATTTATTGAGGACAAAGGGCATTTATAGCAATAGTGATGGGATCTGTAACTTCTCTACCATTATTTGTAAATGCTCACATGCCGGAGTCTGAAGTTGGGTGTAGTGAAGAGCCTAATCAAAGAGGTGGTGGATTAATGCGGAGGAGGAGACCGTAAACCCGATGAACTTACAGGGAAAAGCAATCATTCCTGAACTTGTCTGATAACATGTACCTTAGGAGGCTGCGTTCCAAAAGGAGGTCATCGCTGAGATATGCCAACTCAAGAAAGGAGATCTACAGCCTTCCAGCACCATTAGGACCCCACTGCCCATTGAGGTAAAGGTTACTGCGGCATATAGAAACATAGAAAATAGGTGCAGGAGTAGGCCATTCGGTCCTTCGAGCCTGCACCACCATTCAATGAGTTCATGGCTGAACATGAAACTTCAGTACCCCATTCCTGCTTTCTCGCCATACCCCTTGATCCCCCTAGTAGTAAGGACTACATCTAACTCCTTTTTGAATATATTTAGTGAATTGGCCTCAACAACTTTCTGTGGTAGAGAATTCCACAGGTTCACCACTCTCTGGGTGAAGAAGTTTCTCCTCATCTTGGTCCTAAATGGCTTACCCCTTATCTTTAGACCGTGACCCCTGGTTTTGGACTTCCCCAACATTGGGAACATTCTTCCTGCATCTAACCTGTTATGTATTGATGTGTGTATCGTCCTGGTACCTTAAATGTAATATAAGCACAATGCCACACCACAGAGGGCGCTGTGGTGGGAAACCTGGAAGTGCCTGCAACAGGCACTATAAAAGGCTGACCACCACACCTGAGAGGCACTCTGGAGCTGAACAATAAAGGACGAAGGTCACAGCAGTTAGACTTACACCAGACCGTGTGGAGTCAGTGATTTGTGCGCTAGATACATCACTTGGCGACGAGGAAGCGGACGAACTCCACGCAACCATGGCTACTCTGGGATCGCTGAAGGATTTTACCGTGGGCAATGATTGCGAGGCCTTTACGGAAAGGCTCGAGTACTACTTCACAGCAAATGACCTGACGGAGGACACGGACGCAATGAGAGATAAGCGTAAGGCGATATTGCTCTCCAGTTGTGGAGATGAGATTTACTGTCTCGTCAGGGATTTGCTGGCACTCAGGAGCGCCAGGGACAAGTCATACGAGGAGCTGACTGAACTCATTCGTGACCAGTTGAAACCGAAGGAGAGCATCCTCACGGCCAGATACAAATTTTACCATCACTGCAGACCTGAGGGCCAGGATGTCACCAAAAATGCTGCGGACCACAGGAGACTTGCGGTGCTGTGTGATTTTGCCGCACACCTTGATGAGGCGTTACGGGACGTTTTCGTTATGGGGATTGGCCACGAAGGCTTCCTTCACAAGCTGTTAGCCACAGAACCCACAGTCACCCTGACAAAGGCCATCACCATCAGCCGGGCACATATGACCTCGACTTGCAGCACCAAGCAAATAATCCACACAGTCTCGAACCCGGCAGGCACTGTCCACAGGATAGCGCCCACCACGGACAAAACTGCAGAACGTGGCTCTGCCTAGGGCAGAGAGCACGGACCTCGAGGTCCTGGAACTCAGAGTCCGCTGAGGGGGGCCAATCAAGCACGACCATGCTGTCACTGTGGAGGAAGCCATGGGGCTCACCAGTGCAGGTTTGCAGAGTACACGTGCAATACCTGCCACACGAAAGGCCACCTTCAGCGTATGTGTAAAATAAATCAGACTCACCATGTGGCTGAGGAGATGGGGGATGATCCACTATGGGGCACTATCCTTCTACACATCGGGCTCCTTTCAGGCTTCAGCTGACAACATCTGTGGTATCTGTCAGCACACCACACATTGCTCCATTCGATAGGTGACTAAAGCCCTCTATGCACACAGGACGGAATTTATAAGCTTCCCTATGACCAGGGAGGCACAGACCGGGAGGGCTTTGGGTTTCTCGAGAATAGCAAACTTTCCCAAGGTGCAGGTAGCAATAGACTGCACGCACATCGCCCTGAAAGCCCCTTTACAGGATGCGGAGGTGTTTCGGAACCGAAAGGAATTCCACTCCCTGAATGTACAGCTCGTTGTCGACCACAAGCAAATAATCATGGCTGCAAATGCTAATTTTCCAGGCAGCATCCATGATGCGCACATCTTACGTGAGAGCGTTGTCTCTGACCTGTTTAAGAGTCAGCCACAAGCTCACGGTTGGATGCTGGGGGATAAAGGATATGGCCTTGCCAGCTGGCTCATGACCCTACTGCGTAATCCCCAGATGGAAGCCGAGAAGCATTACACCAAAAGCCATATCGTCGAAAATACAATTGGAGTGCTGAAGCAATGCTTCAGATGCTTGGACCACTCTGGAGGCAGCCTACAATATCACGCTGACCAGGTCGCTGAGTTTATTGTGGTGTGCAGCATGTTGCATAACCTAGCTATAAGGCATAACCTAGCTATAAGGAGAGGACAAAAATTGCCAGATGGGGCTGCCGGTCCACCTGAGGAAAGAGTGGAGGCAGAAAAGGCAAACGAGGAGGAGGAGGTTCATGAGGACCTCGGGGAGGACAATCAGCCTGGCGATAACCTGTGCACCCCCTCCCCCACCCCCCCCCGGCCGTGGGAGTTACACGGCTGCAAAACTCTTGCGCCAGCAGCTTATAAATGAATGCTTTGCATGAACTTACATTGGTGACAGTTACAGTTACAGTTATGCAAAGACAACAGTTGCAGTTGAGTTACGTTTCATCCTTGCCTGGCCTGGCCTGGCCATTGTTTTCAAACAATTGTATTCGTTTTACCTTACCTTACGTTATTAGAAGACACCGCACAACAATAATGGAACTAATTTTTTTTTGAACTGTAACTGCCCCCCCACCCACCCCCAACAATCACTAAACAATAAATTTAAAAAACAACAACAACAATCAGAACACAGCAATAATAACAACAATGAAACACCCCCCTCCCTACCTGCGGCCACGTCCCCCTCCCGGTTCTTTACCACCCCCCCGTGTCTTAACCCTCCGTTTGAGTCCACGGGTAGCGGGACAAGACGGATGTGCAGCGGGCAATGGCAAGACTTCCTGCTGTGGGTGGGGGGGAGGTGGGGATGGGAGGTGACGGTGGCACGATCGGCTCACGGGGTGGTGGAGGGGAAGACATTTCTGCGGAAATGACTTTCAAGCCAGAAGGAAGTTCTTCCTGCTGACTCGCATCTGTGCTGGTGCTGGTGGTTGGTAGGATGGCACCTTGGGGTGCAGTGCCGTCTCCTGACACTATCACAAGGCATGGATGGCGACTGTCTGTGCACACATCTGTCGAATCATCTGCTGCATATCCTCCGATATACGAATGGATATCCGGGACAAGTTCCCCATGTAAACGCCGAACACCTGCAGGAGGTCACGACTTATCGCAACACTCTCCATGCACAGTCTGGTCAAGTCCTCAATCTGATCAGCCAGTGGAGGCGTGTGCTGACCTCGCTGACTCGACCTCCGTGGGGTCGGCGTGAGCACTAATAAACACCTTGGTGTCGCTGGAAGTCGCTTGGTCCCGCTACTTCTTCTATCGAAGTTGATGAAATGGCTGCAGGTACAACTGTAAGAGGGATGCAAGGGGCATCCTCCTCTGTTTCCACCTCAGGTTCGGTGGTCTCATGCTCCACCTTCTCCTCACCACCCATGGTGATGAACACCTCCAATAGTGCTGGTACAGGTGCAGGTACAGAGGCAGCTGCAGGTGCTGGTGCAGGTGCAGGTGCTGGTGCAGGTGCTGGTGCAGAGGCAGGTGCAGGTGCAGAGGCAGGTGCTGGTGCAGGTGGAGGTGCAGGTGCTAGTGCAGGTACAGGTGCAGGTGCAGGTGCTGGTGCCGGTGCAGGTGCAGGAGCTGTTGCAAATGCAAGTGCAGGTGTAGAGGCAGGTGCAGGGGCAGGTGCTGGTGCTGGTGCAGGTGCTGGTGCTAGTGCAGGTGCAGTGCTGGTGCTGGTACAGGTGCAGGTGCAGGTGCAGGTGCTGGTGCAGGTGCTGGTGCTGGTACAGGTACAGGTGCAGGTGCAGGTGCAGGTGCTGGTGCTGGTACAAGTGCTGGTGCTGGTACAGGTGCAGGTGCTGGTGCTAGTACAGGTGCAGGTGCTGGTGCTGGTGCCGGTACAGGTACAGGTGCAGGTGCAGGTGCTGGTGCTGGTGCTGCTACAGGCGCAGGTGCTGGTGCTGGTGCTGGTACAGGTACAGGTGCAGGTGCTGGTGCTGGTACAGGTGCTGGTACAGGTACAGGTGCAGGTGCTGGTGCAGGTGCAGGTGCAGGTGCTGGTGCTGGTACAGGTGCAGGTGCTGGTGCTGGTACAGGTGCTGGTACAGATACAGGTGCAGGTGCTGGTACAGGTACAGGTGCAGGTGCAGGTGCCGGTACAGGTGCAGGTGCAGGTGCTGGTGCCGGTACAGGTGCAGGTGCAGGTGCTGGTGCTGGTACAGGTGCTGGTACAGGTGCAGGTGCTGGTACAGGTACAGGTGCAGGTGCAGGTGCTGGTACAGATGCAGGTGCAGGTGCTGGTGCTGGTACAGGTGCTGGTACAGGTACAGGTGCAGGTGCCGGTACAGGTGCAGGTGCAGGTGCAGGTGCAGGTGCTGGTGTTGGTACAGGTGCAGTGCTGGTGCTGGTGCTGGTGCAGGTGCTGGTGCTGGTACAGGTACAGGTGCTGGTGCTGGTGCTGGTACGGGTACAGGTGCAGGTGCAGGTGCTGGTGCTGGTACAGGCGCAGGTGCTGGTGCTGGTGCTGGTACAGGTACAGGTGCAGGTACAGGTGCAGGTGCTGGTACAGGTGCAGGTGCAGGTGCAAGTGCAGGTGCTGGTGCAGGTGCAGGTGCAGGTGCTGGTGCTGGTACAGGTGCAGGTGCAGGTGCTGGTGCCGGTACAGGTGCAGGTGCTGGTGCAGGTGCTGGTGCTGGTACAGGTGCAGGTGCTGGTGCTGGTACAGGTGCAGGTGCAGGTGCAGGTGCTGGTGCCGGTACAGGTGCAGGTGCAGGTGCTGGTGCTGGTACAGGTGCTGGTGCTGGTACAGGTGCTGGTACAGGTACAGGTGCAGGTGCCGGTACAGGTGCAGGTGCAGGTGCTGGTACAGGTGCAGTGCTGGGGCTGGTGCTTGTGCTGCTACAGTTGCAGTGTTGGTGCTGGTGCTGGTACAGGTACAGGTACAGGTGCGGGTGCTGGTGCCGGTACAGACGAAGGTGCAGGTGCTGGTGCTGGTACAGGTACAGGTGCAGGTGCAGGTGCTGGTACAGGTGCAGCTGCAGGTGCTGGTGCCGGTACAGGTGCAGGTGCAGGTGCTGGTGCTGGTACAGGTGCAGGTGCTGGTGCTGGTACAGGTGCAGCTGCAGGTGCTGGTGCCGGTACAGGTACAGGTGCAGGTGCAGGTGCTGGTGCTGGTACAGGTGCAGGTACAGGTGCAGGTGCAGGTGCTAGTACAGGTACAGGTACAGGTGCAGGTGCTGGTGCTGGTGCAGGTGCAGGTGCTGGTGCTGGTACAGGTGCAGGTGCAGGTACAGGTGCAGATGCAGGTGCTGGTGCAGGTGCTGGTACAGGTGCAGGTGCAGGTACAGGTGCAGGTGCAGGTGCTGGTGCTGGTACAGGTGCAGGTGCAGGTGCTGGTGCTGGTACAGGTTCAGGTGCAGGTGCTGGTGCTGGTACAGGTGCAGGTGCAGGTACAGGTGCAGGTACAGGTACAAGTGCAGGTGCAGGTGCTGGTACTGGTACAGGTACAGGTGCAGGTGCAGGTGCTGGTACAGGTGCAGGTGCAGGTGCTGGTGCCGGTACAGGTGCAGGTACAGGTACAGGTGCAGGTGCAGGTGCTGGTACTGGTACAGGTACAGGTACAGGTGCAGGTGCTGGTACAGGTGCAGGTGCCGGTGCTGGTACAGGTGCTGGTACAGGTGCAGGTTCTGGTGCCGGTACAGGTACAGGTGCAGGTGCCGGTACAGGTGCAGGTGCAGGCGCAGGTGCTGGTACAGGTGCTGGTACAGGTGCAGGTGCTGGTGCAGGCGCAGGTGCTGGTACAGGTACAGGTGCAGGTGCAGGTGCTGGTGCTGGTACAGGTGCTGGTACAGGTACAGGTGCAGGTGCTGGTGCTGGTACAGGTGCAGGTGCAGGTGCTGGTGCTGGTACAGGTGCTGGTACAGGTACAGGTGCAGGTGCTGGTACAGGTACAGGTGCAGGTGCAGGTGCCGGTACAGGTGCAGGTGCAGGTGCTGGTGCCGGTACAGGTGCAGGTGCAGGTGCTGGTGCTGGTACAGGTGCTGGTACAGGTACAGGTACAGGTGCAGGTGCAGGTGCTGGTACTGGTACAGGTACAGGTACAGGTGCAGGTGCTGGTACAGGTGCAGGTGCAGGTGCTGGTACAGGTGCTGGTACAGGTGCAGGTTCTGGTGCCGGTACAGGTACAGGTGCAGGTGCCAGTACAGGTGCAGGTGCAGGCGCAGGTGCTGGTACAGGTACAGGTGCAGGTGCAGGTGCTGGTGCTGGTACAGGTGCAGGTGCTGGTGCTGGTACAGGTGCAGGTGCAGGTGCTGGTGCTGGTACAGGTGCTGGTACAGGTACAGGTGCGGGTGCTGGTGCAGGCGCAGGTGGTGGTACAGGTACAGGTGCAGGTGCAGGTGCTGGTGCTGGTACAGGTGCTGGTACAGGTACAGGTGCAGGTGCTGGTGCTGGTACAGGTGCAGGTGCAGGTGCTGGTGCTGGTACAGGTGCTGGTACAGGTACAGGTGCAGGTGCTGGTACAGGTACAGGTGCAGGTGCAGGTACCGGTACAGGTGCAGGTGCAGGTGCTGGTGCCGGTACAGGTGCAGGTGCAGGTGCTGGTGCTGGTACAGGTACAGGTGCAGGTGCTGGTGCAGGTGCAGGTGCAGGTGCTGGTGCTGGTACAGGTGCTGGTACAGGTGCAGATGCTGGTACAGGTACAGGTACAGGTGCAGGTGCAGGTGCTGGTACAGATGCAGGTGCAGGTGCTGGTGCTGGTACAGGTGCTGGTACAGGTACAGGTGCAGGTGCTGGTGCTGGTACAGGCGCAGGTGCTGGTGCTGGTGCTGGTACAGGTACAGGTGCAGGTGCTGGTGCTGGTACAGGTACAGGTACAGGTGCAGGTGCAGGTGCTGGTGCTGGTGCTGGTACAGGCGCAGGTGCTGGTGCTGGTGCTGGTACAGGTACAGGTGCTGGTGCTGGTGCTGGTGCTGGTACAGGTGCAGGTGCAGGTGCCGGTACAGGTACAGGTGCAGGTGCCGGTACAGGTGCAGGTGCAGGTGCAGGTGCTGGTACAGGTACAGGTACAGGTGCAGGTGCAGGTGCTGGTGCTGGTACAGGTGCTGGTACAGGTACAGGTGCAGGTGCTGGAGCTGGTACAGGTGCAGGTGCAGGTGCTGGTGCTGGTACAGGTGCTGGTACAGGTACAGGTGCAGGTGCTGGTACAGGTACAGGTGCAGGTGCAGGTGCCGGTACAGGTGCAGGTGCAGGTGCTGGTGCCGGTACAGGTGCAGGTGCAGGTGCTGGTGCTGGTACAGGTGCAGGTGCCGGTACAGGTGCAGGTGCAGGTGCAGGTGCTGGTGTTGGTACAGGTGCAGTGCTGGTGCTGGTGCTGGTGCAGGTGCTGGTGCTGGTACAGGTGCAGGTGCAGGTGCTGGTGCTGGTACAGGTGCAGGTGCAGGTGCAAGTGCAGGTGCTGGTGCAGGTGCAGGTGCAGGTGCTGGTGCTGGTACAGGTGCAGGTGCAAGTGCAGGTGCTGGTGCAGGTGCAGGTGCAGGTGCTGGTGCTGGTACAGGTGCAGGTGCAGGTGCAGGTGCAGGTGCCGGTACAGGTGCAGGTGCTGGTGCAGGTGCAGGTGCTGGTACACGTGCAGGTGCTGGTGCTGGTGCCGGTACAGACGAAGGTGCAGGTGCTGGTGCTGGTACAGGTACAGGTGCAGGTGCAGGTGCTGGTGTTGGTACAGGTGCAGTGCTGGTGCTGGTGCTGGTGCAGGTGCTGGTGCTGGTACAGGTGCAGGTGCAGGTGCTGGTGCTGGTACAGGTGCAGGTGCTGGTGCTGGTAAAGGTGCAGGTGCTGGTGCTGGTACAGGTGCAGGTGCAGGTGCAGGTGCTGGTGCCGGTACAGGTGCAGGTGCAGGTGCTGGTACAGGTGCAGTGCTGGTGCTGGTGCTGGTACAGGTACAGGTACAGGTGCGGGTGCTGGTGCCGGTACAGACGAAGGTGCAGGTGCTGGTGCTGGTACAGGTACAGGTGCAGGTGCTGGTATTGGTGCAGGTGCAGTGCTGGTGCTGGTGCTGGTGCAGGTGCTGGTGCTGGTACAGGTGCAGGTGCAGGTGCTGGTGCTGGTACAGGTGCAGGTGCAGGTGCAAGTGCAGGTGCTGGTGCAGGTGCAGGTGCAGGTGCTGGTGCTGGTACAGGTGCAGGTGCAGGTGCTGGTGCCGGTACAGGTGCAGGTGCTGGTGCAGGTGCTGGTGCTGGTACAGGTGCAGGTGCTGGTGCTGGTACAGGTGCTGGTGCCGGTACAGGTGCAGGTGCAGGTGCTGGTGCTGGTACAGGTGCTGGTGCTGGTACAGGTGCTGGTACAGGTACAGGTGCAGGTGCCGGTACAGGTGCAGGTGCAGGTGCTGGTACAGGTGCAGTGCTGGGGCTGGTGCTTGTGCTGCTACAGGTGCAGTGCTGGTGCTGGTGCTGGTACAGGTACAGGTACAGGTGCGGGTGCTGGTGCCGGTACAGACGAAGGTGCAGGCGCTGGTGCTGGTACAGGTACAGGTGCAGGTGCAGGTGCTGGTACAGGTGCAGCTGCAGGTGCTGGTGCCGGTACAGGTGCAGGTGCAGGTGCTGGTGCTGGTACAGGTGCAGGTGCTGGTGCTGGTACAGGTGCAGCTGCAGGTGCTGGTGCCGGTACAGGTACAGGTGCAGGTGCAGGTGCTGGTGCTGGTACAGGTGCAGGTACAGGTGCAGGTGCAGGTGCTGGTACAGGTACAGGTACAGGTGCAGGTGCTGGTGCTGGTGCAGGTGCAGGTGCTGGTGCTGGTACAGGTGCAGGTGCAGGTACAGGTGCAGATGCAGGTGCTGGTGCAGGTGCTGGTACAGGTGCAGGTGCAGGTACAGGTGCAGGTGCAGGTGCTGGTGCTGGTGCTGGTAGAGGTGCAGGTGCAGGTGCTGGTGCTGGTACAGGTACAGGTGCAGGTGCTGGTGCTGGTACAGGTGCAGGTGCAGGTACAGGTGCAGGTACAGGTACAAGTGCAGGTGCAGGTGCTGGTACTGGTACAGGTACAGGTGCAGGTGCAGGTGCTGGTACAGGTGCAGGTGCAGGTGCTGGTGCCGGTACAGGTGCAGGTACAGGTACAGGTGCAGGTGCAGGTGCTGGTACTGGTACAGGTACAGGTACAGGTGCAGGTGCTGGTACAGGTGCAGGTGCCGGTGCTGGTACAGGTGCTGGTACAGGTGCAGGTTCTGGTGCCGGTACAGGTACAGGTGCAGGTGCCGGTACAGGTGCAGGTGCAGGCGCAGGTGCTGGTACAGGTGCTGGTACAGGTGCAGGTGCTGGTGCAGGCGCAGGTGCTGGTACAGGTACAGGTGCAGGTGCAGGTGCTGGTGCTGGTACAGGTGCTGGTACAGGTACAGGTGCAGGTGCTGTTACAGGTGCAGGTGCAGGTGCTGGTGCTGGTACAGGTGCTGGTACAGGTACAGGTGCAGGTGCTGGTACAGGTACAGATGCAGGTGCAGGTGCCGGTACAGGTGCAGGTGCAGGTGCTGGTGCCGGTACAGGTGCAGGTGCAGGTGCTGGTGCTGGTACAGGTGCTGGTACAGGTACAGGTGCAGGTGCTGGTGCAGGTGCAGGTGCAGGTG